>NC_044573.1:71681825-72030158 GCF_901933205.1 Camarhynchus parvulus | reverse complement strand
GACACTTCTTACAAAAATTCCTTTCATGGATTCATTGGTGCTGGAAGCACCAGAAAGCAAGCATTTCTTTGGTTTTACCATTCTGGTTTCTGTCCTTGGCTTAGACCAATCACAGATACAATAAATCAATACAGATTTTTATATTTTACTTCCAAAAAATAAAATTTTTTGTTTACTTTGGTGTCCACAGCTGCTCCAACATGTGCTGTGATGTGTAAAAATGACTTTTTCTTATAGTAAGATTGTACCAAAGATAGCATTTTGTTCATGGCATTTGATTAATTTTTGCATTCAAACATAATGGCTTTGACTATTTCCTAAAATCTATTTACTTGTTCACTGTAGCACCGCAGATAAACGAGCTCTGGAGTGCCCACCATTCAGAGTTAGATATTTCCCTATTTTGCCTGTGTCTCCTCACTGCCTTCATGCGGTTATTCACACTGAAGTTGAACCTGACTGTATTGATATCATGTTGCATGGCTATAAAAAGGTTACAAAAGTTATGACTCAGCCCATAAGCATGCAGATCACGCATACACCAATCTGCTGCGACAGTTTTATACCGCTGTGTTACCTAGAGTCCTGGTTTTGGCTGGGATAGAATTAATTTTCTTCTTTAGTAGCTGATGCAGTGCTGGAATTTGGATTTAGCATGAGAATAATGTTAACACCTCACTGAAGTTTTGCTTGTTGCCAAGTAGTGTTTACCCAAAGTCAAGATCTTTTCAGTTTCCCATGCTCTGCCCGTGAGGAGGTGCACAAGAGCCTGTGAGGGACCGTGGCCAGGACAGCTGTCCCAAGCTGGCCAAAGGGATATTCCATACCAAGGAATGTCATGCCTGGTGCATGAACTGGGGGAGTTGGCTGGGAGCTGCCAATCACTGCTCAGGGATGGGCTGGGCATTGGTCAGTGTGTGCGGAGAAATTGTCCTGAGCATCACTTGTTTGTTTCCCTTGGATTTTATTTCTCTCCTGTTCTTTACAATACTTCTGGGTCACAAAGCCCATTGTTTGTGCATTCCTCAGACACATTGCCTATGGACTGAATCAATGGTCTTAAGAAATGTAGGAAGTAGGATAATACTTCTGATACGTTGAATTAATTTTATACAGAGAGATAATCTGTGGGTGTATATTATGGATATACCAAATCTCTTACATGCTGTGAAAGCCTTAGCAATTATGGAATTATTAACTGTATAGAATTGAACAAAAAAAAAATTTAACATTCAAACTTTAACCAAGCCGATTAAACTGATTTGGGTTTAAATTTTGTTTCTAAACCATGTTGTGCATTAACACTTTATTTTTTGAAAACTCTTAGTTGTAGATCTTCTGACATTCAGAATCTAGATTTATTTCTTAAAAGAACAATATATTTTATGAAACTCTGTCTTCAGACTTCACCTTTTTCCACAACTGCATGGAGAAATCCACATCAAATCACTCATCTGAATTCACTCTATCCTACACTTGTTTGTTCTAGTGGGGAGCTACTTTAGTTGTGCCTGTTTTGGCAATGCAACAATATTTTCTTCATGCTGATATAATTAGAGAAATTCCATTAACCTTTAATTACATATTCTATAGTGCATATATATAAGTATTTTGTATCTATTATGTATGTGCATATATTATATTTGGCATGATATATTATAGAATGTAATCTTTTTGTCTGCTTGGTGATAGTGAGAGTTTCTTTGTCTCTTGGAGACTGCTCAGATGTTTTGACAGTACTTTTAGGAGAGGTTTTTGCATAGTCTTAGGATAAGACTTTAACTCATTGAAACACTTTATTAAGTTTTGTATCTCATTTTCATTCAATGACTTTTGCAATAAAACAAAACAGACAGTTTATAGGAGCAGTTATGGTTAGTACTAAGTTACTTATATTCCTTATATTCTTTCCTACTTATATTCCAAAGAATCATTTTGTCTTTCCTTCTGTTCCTCTCTTTTCTCTTTTTCTTTTTTCTCTCCTTCCTTCTTGTCTGTCCACTTTCTTCCTTCTTTCTTCTTTTCTCTTCTAAGAAATATACCCACTATGTGGCATTCACATTTATTTTTATCTCGTTCAGGTCAAGGCCCAGCACTTCTGTTATTTGGGAAACATTGGTCTTAGCCTTCTACTGTGTTTCCCAGCTCACAGTGTCATCTGTTCAGGTCTTAGCATGTCCCTCATCAGAGAAAAATTGTTGTATTTTCTGGTGAAACACCTCTGGTGCTAACTATAACCCAGTGGCAATTGGGGGAAACTGTGTGTCCCAAAGGAGGTGTTGGAGGTGCACAAACATACCCTCTGTTTGTCTAAGAAATGCTGCCAGAAGCCTGCTGAGGCATCGAGTTGAAAAATATTTGGCATAAGCCATCTCCTCCAGAATTTCTCTCCTTGTACGTAGTGGAAAATGTTTCCTTTTTACATATTTATTTAGTTCTTTTGAGTATATTCTTGGGCAAAGGGTCTGACTTCTTTTAGCACTAGCAAGAAAATGTACTGAATCCTTTGAACCTTTTATTCTTACTCTCCTTTCAAAGTATTAAACCTTCTCAGTTCCTTCATTTTGTTTTGTCACTAGGCAAAGGAATTTGCTTTTCAAAACTGTGGTAGGTTGGATCTCTAAATTCAGTTTTTAATTTTCCCAAGACATCCCTACAAAGATGTAGCAAACATCTTTAGTCTCACTCATCAACAAGGTGACATTCTGAAGTGCTTGATGTATTTCTAAACCAGTATTTTTTTCCCTGTTTCTTTCTTATTTGTCCATACTTTCTATACATTTCTATTTCTAATGCTTGCTTTTTAGCTCACCACTGGAAGACCGATCATGTATTGTCTCTTTTAGTATTAATAATGCTGTTTCTGGTACAGATGTTGAGTGCATCTGCAAAAAAGGTAAGGGTAAGAAAGAACCTATTTACTCTCAGAATGACAATCTGGGGATTTCCTGTAGTAAAATTACATGCTGCTGTTCTAGTAACTTCCATTGGACCAGTGGCATTTTGTCATCCTATCTGTCCAGGTTGCAATGTTTCAGTAATGCGTGCCCTGCCAAAACATTGTATTCATGACATAAGTGGTTCAGTGAGCCATGGTTTTTGAGAGCTCCAACTTGAAACTCTGTGCACCTTTTTGCTTCATCTCTCCCATGGTTTCAGCTGTCCATCATTTTCATGCTGCTGGAGCTCATGCTGTGTACACAGTCTTTCATGTACACAGGATGCCATCCCTGCCTGCAAAATTCCAACTGCCTTCCCAAAATTAATTCACACCACCACTGTGCTTTCTATGATGCTTTTCCTCATCTCTGCATCTGGCCACTTCTCAGAGTCTCAATTTTTTTTCCAGACTTACAAGCTGAATTCATCAAAACAGAAACAGTTTATTTAAGTTTTGGGTTTTTTAAAAAATTATTATTGTTATTTCTTTTCAAATATTTATCTGTCACATGTCAATTTTCTACAGAATACCATGTTCCTCAAAGAATCACACTATAGCAAAATAGCCTTCTACACTTCAATTAAATGGAAGCTTTGAATGTGAGAATTATCATTCATGGTAATTGTGCCTTGCTGTTTTTCTTTTTGCTGGCTTCTACTGCTCACAAATACACTGAGGAGTAATGTTTAAATATTTTCCAGTTGTTTTGGGAGCTCATTTTTTCCATCACTCTGAGCAGTTCATTTTTCTTTCTCCTTTTGAGTGCTGTTCAGTAATCATTCAAAGCCAAAGACTGTGACAGGTCACTTTCAGTCTCCCTGAGCTGATCCATCAATTTGATCCAT
The DNA here is from genome assembly GCF_901933205.1 of Camarhynchus parvulus. NCBI lineage: Eukaryota > Metazoa > Chordata > Aves > Passeriformes > Thraupidae > Camarhynchus > Camarhynchus parvulus. Next base: position 72,026,372 of record NC_044573.1, on the reverse strand, counting down.
CAGTTTCAGCTGATTGATATTGTGCAACACAACATTATACAGAATTTTACTAGATCATTCCTGAGTCTTTTTAGGACATTGTTCTCCTTGGAGAGGGCAAAAAAAAAATCCATCTTCATAATAGTGATAGGGAATAAAACCACAAGCAGACTATAACTTGCCTTACAGAGCATAGGAAGCCCTCACTATCAGCTTTCCCTAATATTAGACAATTGATACTGCAGAAGATGCCCCCTGTGACACACCAGGAGATCGAAGGCCACAAGGAAGTCTGTGGACTGAACTCACATATGACAGCTAAGGAGATAGGTGTGACACCCAGTGTCTCATCTGAGGAGGAGAAAGAGGTATCTATACATAATTTTTTCCTTTACTAAGGTGCAGATGAAATACAAGGAAGAAAAAAAATTAGTCAGTGCTTTTGCATGATACCAGAAATGAAAACAAAACACGTGAAGCCACAAGGGTGACGACAGCAGATATGGCTGTCAGGCGGAGACTGAACTTTAATCTCTATATTGACCAGGTTATAATTCTCATTCCTGGATGATGAACTTCACCTGTTGGGCTCGAGGCTCTGAAAAGTTAGAAAGAAGGGGGACATGTTCTACATCTGATTGGTGCTGACATCAAAGGTTTTTTACTTTCTGGTCACCTTTGAAAATGTAGCCTTAATAAACAGTGGGTTCAGCTCACTTCCCTGGGTAAAAATGCTTTCAAAATTAGAAACATTATTGTAGTGGTTGTGATTTTAAATTCTAGGACAGGCCGAAAGTCACAGAGATTTGAAAAAAATCCCTGCCTTTTATCTCTAAACATGGATTGCAACATTGAAATATCTTCAGCTTACCCATACACCTGAGTATTTCACTGGGTTAAACAGCACAAACCACTGATGTTATCCAAAATTCTTCATTTTTAGAAGGCATCTGAGAAGAAAGGATTTTTTACCCTCTGAGTTCCTTTCTAAACTCAATACACCACCCTAGATTAACATAAAACTAACAGAAAACAATATTTTAAATAGATTTTAATATATTTTAATACTAAGGTAATATTATTTCATGAAATAATTGTATCCTTACTTGTATGGGACAATATAAGGACAATATTGTGGTGCATAAAAATACTACATATTTCCCTATCACAGGAACAAGACATCTAAAATATGCTGTCAAATCTAAAACTTTTGCAATGTAATTTAGTGTATTTTTGTAAGTAAAGCATTTGCTGTACTTCATGAATTTTTATTTATTTTATTTTATTTTATTTTATTTTACTTTATTTTATTTTATTTATTTTCCTTGATTCTGTGTTTCTATGATTCTATTATTATCAGTTTGGACTTAAAAAAAATTATCAGTCTTCTAACTAGGATAAGACTTTTTTTGTTGTTATTGTATTTCTGAAGAAGGAAATGTGTTTCCTAAAAGTCATATTAGTAAGAGTTATATGTTTGCAAAGGAAGTTCAGTTTTGATGAATTATTACCTTGATGGAATATAAATCAGCATGCGAGAGGTGCATTTATTCAGTATAGTAACTTGTATCTATTATTTCACACAGTAAATAGGAGTTCTACTGTAAATATCTTACATGTGGAATGGTTATTTCCTCACTTCTCTACAGATACACACTTCCATACATTGATTAATACAGACTTCTGACTAAATCAAGGTGGTTCCAAATCTAAAGATTTGGTTAAACATTTTTTCCAATATCACTACATTTTTCTTAGTAAAATCTGGTATTTTTTAATTCCACCACACAGTCAGAAAGAATGGTGCTGGAAATAAGCATGCTACCCTTTGCTGGCCCTGCCTACACATTGGATGATGTCCCAGGGGCTAGACCAACATCATAACAGGATTCTGTATAGAGCTTCTGCTTTGGGGTCTGCAGGTTTAAAAATTAGCCCATGACATCTGTGGAAAACATGCCTCTCAGGATAACAGTGAGTTGCAGACTGTTGTCACTTAAACTAAAACTTCTTTATTCAAAGATTTCAGTGATGATGGAGCATTTTGTCTCATGTTAGTGCGTGACTGTCCAATTGTCTCTGCTATCAACAGTGTAGCGATTCATTATGCAGATCACTCAAATGAAAACAAACCTCATTTAACACTGAGATAAGGTATAAACTGTGAAGATAGGTTAAGGTTTATCTTTCAATAGCAGCTGGAGCTCAGAAAAAAAATTGGGAACATCCTGTTGTTCAAATAGTATTCAGTTCACATGTTATTTAGTAATAGAAAGAAAACTTTCAGAAGTTAATTTTTTTTAAAGTTCTTTGCAAACATGCTTAGTCAAGGTAAATAAAATATCTAACTATTTATTTGGTTGGCAAGAGTGAGGATTTCTTATTTAGACTTTTTGGCATATCCTTCCAACATATTTACATGCCAGTTATGGAACATTTTAATGAAAAAGGAAGATACATGTAACACTAAGGGTCACTCTATCTGCACGAATGAATTGGTTGACCATGATGGAGTTATGTTAATCTATCTGACAGGAGGACTGGGCTCTATTCTGAAGTTTCCTCTTTGTTGTCATCTGATGTTCTCAGAAGCTATTTATCTGTTGACTGCCCCACATTTTGCTTTCTATTTCTTGACCTTTCACCATTTTCCCCCTTGTATCCAGTACCTCTGTTTAATTTTTCTTTGCTACAATTGCACCTAAAGAATTTTATTTTCTAATGTTGTTCTTTCATTTCTTCTTCCTATTTTCTGTTTCAGCACATTACCCATACCACACACTATCTCATTGTTATCTCTACTTCTTCCTAATAGCTAGAATTTTGCTAAGTCTTGCTTTAGGGCTACACTGCTGAAATCTCCTCATTTCCCTGTTCACTAAACCCTTGTAATCCATTATCCTCTTCGGAATTCCTCTGCTGGGACAACATAGCAGATTCTTATCATACACTACTTCAGCTCCTTAAAGTGCTCACTTTTGTGGCATTAAACCATGCAGAACCTCAGAGTGCTTTACTGTGGGGCTTCCTGAAACATCCTTCTGCTCATTTCCTAAGCTCATGATGCAACATTTGTGCCTTGTTTCCTAGTGTAGAGTAGACTTCAGGCCTCCAATACTCAGATGTTAAATTCAGGTAAGATGAATTCCACCATAACAGTAAGGATTTGGTAGGCAGAGAACATGTATATAGTTGTGAGCAATCCAGGATTGTGGTCAATGTGTAGAGGCGGGCAAAAAGAAAAGTAACATTATGAAGGAAGAGAATGGCAAACAATGTTAAAATATTATATCAGTACTGTAGTAATACAAGCAATGATATGATCTCAACAGCAACAATAAAAATAATAGAAAGCAAACAGAACTATTATTCGGTTCCAGTGGTTCCAGTTCAATAAACATGTAGTGGAAGCTAAGCAGGATCAGAGAAACACAGGTCAGAGCCACACTATGTCTTATCTGAGAGACTGAAGAGGCTCTAATTGTGTGCTTTGAAGGGAAGATAAGAAGAACCTAAGATAAAGGCACACAAACCAATCAGAAGCACTGAGGGTCTACTCTTCTTGCAGTTCTGAAGACATTTGGAAGGTGCCTGGGTGTGAAATCCATTCCTGACACAGGGCCAGCCAAATAGTCCTTGGCTATCAAGGACACTTGTATGGTGGATGGAAACAATATATGGATTTTACAGGAGATTTGCAGCCATCTCAGCTAGCAACTGAAGACCAAACAAGACAATCCACCATGGATGAAAGTATACTAGATGCACAAGCCTTCAATCTTGCATTCAATGAACTTGAAAGTTCAATATATCTGAATATAATATATATTATATTCAGATATATTGAACAATACATCTGAATGTAAAACCTAATCTAACTAAACGAAACCAAAGAATAAGTATCACCCACAGGTAGCTTTTGAGATCTCAGGTTTAAATATATTTTATCAATGTACCTCCTGGTTTCGCTTACCTCCTGGAAGTCCTATTCTGGTTGGACTGTGAAGTAGTGTTTTACAAAGACATAAAAGAAGAATTCTCTTGACAGAGCTGGTGATCTGAATACAACCTAAAGATACTGAAGCAGGCGGATACAACAATGCAAGATTACAGAAAGGATGTAATTTATGTATTTGCAAACTTGAACACCTTAAATAAATTCATATCCTAGAGGATCTTGTCTGGTTTCTAGCTGCCACATCAGAAGTTTAAGAACCACCTGTTGATAAAATAGCTGCCAGTATTGAGGAACACAAGGAAGCTCAGATAGCATAGGTACTCCTCTAATTAAACATTTAGATCTCCACAGAGTGAGTATAACACAAATGTAAATATTTCTATTACCTGCACACACCTACATCACAGATAACAGTTTTGAAATGGTCCAAACTGTCATGCTTAAGCACATGAACTAAGAATTTCCATTCAGAGCAAGGTAATTCTATAGCTCCTTCTAATAGTTTCCAGCATACCTCTCAGAATCACCTTACATTGCTGTGGAAAGAGTGTAGCTCTAGTTTCTGGAAGTCTACTTTATATTCTATAAAAATCCATCTTTCAGTCTAAATAGTAATTCATAAGGCCTGATTCTAGTGGGGCTGGAAAATAAATTTAAAAGATTCAGCTGCATCCTCACATAGAATTTTCACTTAACAGGCTTACATAGGTAGACATTTGTTTTTCTGTACTTAAGTGGAATAATTCCTGATGCACTCAAAAGTGTAGAATTGAAGGAGAACATGGAGGGTAGAATAAACTTACTTGTTGATGGATAGTAGAGTTTAAAGGAGGTAAATATGAGAATGTAAAACTTCTCCAAGTCTTTGAAATGGAAGTTGTGCTTAAAATTTCTAGTTAGCATTTTTATTATTCAGTTTCATGGGATTAAGATCAAGCCTAATGCTGAATTTCAGTTACCTGAGATTTATGTTGGGAAAGTGCTTTAAATTTTCCCATGACTTTACACTTTGGTAAAAATATTATTCTGCGGTGAATTTACACATGGGCTTACCAGCTCTTAGGTCAACCAGTGCTGGAAATTTTCAGCCTTTAATCACTGCTGATGGACATCCAACTCAGCCAAAGCTGGTCAGCAGTCAAATAGTCTACAAACAGGTTACTTTGGATGGGATTTTCCTCCGATTTCTTTAAGGTTGGGTCCATAGAGAGAAGGTGATGATGGTTAGGTGAGAGAGGGTCCAGAAAGCTAGGAGATGTATTATCTCTGGATGACTACTTGGATGAAGCTACATATTTGAAAAAGTAGAATATAAGAGGAAAAATGTCAGAAGAGTGGAAAGATGGTGTTCATGTAGGGATGGAACACAGAATTTAGGAGAGTGAACACGATGCTCAAATATTCACACACCTAAAGATGCCCAGAAATGCAGATAGTAACTTGCATGAAGAGAAATTCAGACACCCCTTGCTACAGAAAGACTGCTTTGACAAACAGATTTGCTGTAGTGGAGAATATGAAAGACACGACAGAAAGTGTCTGGCAAAAACAAGAAATTAAACTAGTAACAAGGGAAAAGGGTGGTGAGGACAGTTGGGTTTGTTTGTACTTAAAAATGAGCTCACACATAAAACGGGCCAAGGATAATTTTCTGGGTCAGAGTCAAAGGGTCATAGCACAATCCATGTCCATCAATTTAAATCCTCTCATTGACATGAGATGCTCACATGCAAAATGTGTACTGGGAATGATTCCTGACATACAGAGAATGATTCATAATATACAGAGAATTGCAATGGAATGCCATAACCCAAGGACCAAAGAAAAGCAGGGGGGAGAAATGCTGGAATTTCTCTCAAATCTGGGAGAGGCTGGATCTAAAAACCTGGTACGCAGCTTACCTAGAATTAGTCAATAAGCCAACAAATCATCATATTTTGTCATCAAAGTGTAGGCAGTGAACAAAAATATGCAATGCTAGACAAAAATAAGGATATGAGATACAAATTGAGGAAACCTGGAAAACTTTCTATTAATTTTTAGGTAAGTGGAAAGCAATGATTCTGCTGGTTTCATACTAAAGCACGTCTATTTAATTTAGTTTAGAGAAAATAGTCAAGAAAGCGTTATTTTCAGTGATTCTTCTAGTGCAATTGCAGAGAATTTTAATTTCAAATGAGAATAAAGACTTGAAAAGGGAAAGAAAATAGGTAGATTATGAATTTCTAGGAATCAGAGCCAACAATGTCAGCCAACAACGAGCATTTATGAAAAGAGAATATTGTTAGCGAAAAAAATCAAATTAAGAGACTGATCTGCAGCACATGGAAATAGAATGTAATTTCTTTAGAGCAATACTACTCCAGAATTTCCATACTAAACAAGAGGATAAAACTTGAAATTAAGAACTCCCAGCCTAACTGAATAAATTATATCAGAAATGTCAGAAAATACTGTTAAAATATTTCAACAGAATATAAATATTTAAATATAAAAATATTTAATAGAATGTTAACAATGACTAAGAAAAGGAGAGGCAAAAATTTCTGTCTTGGAAGGTTGAGGGAGTTGTGTGAAAACTCCAGAGGGAATGTATGAATGCTGCAAGAAAAAAAACAGCAAAGGAAGGATAGGAAGAAAGTAGTTGACAGAAAGCTACTGTTAAGCTTGGTCTGAAAATTAAATTGGCGTTAAACTCAATTCTCTATCAAAGCTTGGGGCACACAGAGTGGCAGAACTGCTGTGATGTTTACTAGTGATAAAGAGAGGTACTTCACAATGACATTGCCATCAGAGATGGGGAGCAACCCAGCCCAAAGAGCAAACCTAAAACTGAGACTGAATCCTATCACATCTCTCTGTGGATCTAGGCTAAAGTCAACATGGAAGAGATCAGAAAGTGGCCCAGAAAGGAACTAAATTAAGAATTCAAGTATTAGGAATCAGTTTCTGTAGTAAAAAGGGAAAGGTCATTCATTTAGGAGCAGATAAGAAGAACTGAAAGTATTGTACTGGTGGTATTATTATGCACTAAAATACAATCATAATTACTGTTTATTTTCCCTGGTACTTCTGGGATTTCATGCAGAACACCATAAGCACTTTTTGTTCTTTATATTCAGCAAACATGAATTCGAACTAGATGGGAATGGAAGGACCATGCAAATCAATATGGAAGCAAAAAGTCTTTCTCCAAGAAGAGAGAAAGCAGCCTGACATGTCGATCCTAGAAAAGTCTAAGAGAGTGATTACTGATCCTTGTAAATTGACAGAAAGAGAGAGGAGCCATATAAGCTTAAGGATGGTGTTACAGACACATAATAAAGCAGGCAATGGTACATCAAGGCCGAAGACTGGAAATTATGCATTAGTTGATGAGTCTTTGCAGAAAGACAGTGGCATTTAAGGAACTAAACCTAAATATTTTTAGAGCCTAGTTTAATACATTTATGACCAGCAGAAGAAAACACAGTTGCTTGTGACAGGAAGTAGTACTATGATCCTAAGGATTTTGATAGTCCTTTCCAATTTTATTTTTTTTTCTTCAGAAATGCTGCAGAACTTAGCTAAGCAGAAATAATTAAGAGAATGATGAAAATACACATTCTCTGCTTCTTAAACTAAAACTACTGAGTTCTTACAGAAAAGCTTTTCTGTTTGCGCACATTTACACCTATGGTTAAACATTACCCTGAAAGGTGAAGCCACTCATTGCAACATCAGATGGTATTTTTCCTCAAACACTGATGGGTTTTTAGAAAAACAAAAAGACAAAAAAAAGTCCTACTAACAACTTACATCAAAGATTTCAGGAATGCTTCTAAAATAAAAACTGTGGATATCTATGGCTGAAAACTATGGAGAAAAACACACATTGATAAAGTTTATGACATTGAAATACTCAAGTCCAGTATTGCACTTTTTATGTTTCATTATTAGATTCATGATTATATCAGGGAATGCAAAACCACAGAGGAAGACAAAAAGAAATAATTTCAAAGGCATCAAGAACTGCTTATCAACAGAAATCAGATGCTTAAGGGTTATTATATCTTTACATACCAACTGTTCTACAATTGGATATGTTTTTTCCTTTCCCTCAAAATCTTAGTCAAATTTTGCCTTCATGAAAGAAATTGGTTTCATCGCACTTCCAACAAAAAGAAAGGCTTTTATAATGCATAACAATATTAAAATAGACCTGTTCTCCTACAATGACAGAAACTGGTAGAAAACAGCAGTTTTCAATAAGGTATCTAGTTAAATGTGACAATGTTATTCTTCTAAACTATCTAATAAACCAAGTCAGGCAGCTTGCTCCCAAGAAAACTGCCTGCATGAAACACTGTGCTTATTAAACATTACTTATTATTAATTAATGAAGAGGAATAGTATTTAAAATAATTTCCTTTGAATTATTTAATAAGGTCTGGAGCAAGTGGTGCACAGGATCTAAAGAGATTCATTCTCATGGATTATCCCAGCTCCCTTCAGCAGGAAGGTTTAGCCACCTCTGGTGACAGTTACACTTTGCCACCCTTTCTTCCACAATGCTCATAATTTTTTCTTCCCTTGGTAATTTTTATTTTTAAGAAATTTTATTAAAAAAACAACTTTCTGGATCACTTCTTATTAGAATACACCTGACAATCCATACCATTTTGTGACAAGAAAAGAATTATAAGGAATAGAAGGCATTTCAATTAACTGTTCAATGACAACGGAATTCACAAAACTCCCACAAAACTTTATTATCTTTCTGGTTATAATTTGGGAAATGTGATGGCAATGCAAAGAGCTTAATAAAGTACTAAATGTTACAAAATAATGTTGACACTTTACCAGTAGAAACTAGTGACTACTCTCACATTTGCAGGATTGTGTGTGTGTATCACTCTATTATCCTGCCATTACTCATGATAATTATTATTAATAAAGATTTATTTTCTATTGGCGTATAGCTGGCTGCTTATGTCAACCAAGAAATGATATTCCAGATGATTTGGGGGGAAAACATGTACATTGTGCTTCATTAACACAGGCATAAATTAAACTGTGAAAAACTCATTATGTCATGCATACAGTTAAAAGACATATTCTTAAGTCATATATCTGATATAAACATAGACAAACTCATAAAAGGTAATGATGGCAAGGATTTTGAAAGATTGTAGTAACTAAAATGAGGCTGCTAACTGCTCTATATATGAGTGCATAGATAACCAATTAAAATAAGTACCATAGAGATTTTTTCCAGAATCAAGCCTCCATTAAATTTTAAAAAGTTGATTACAAAGTTGATTGAATTAAAATTAGTTTCCAATACTTATTACAGATTTAGAAGCTTAACATTTAAAAAAAAATTACCTTTTTAAAAAGCTCTTGGCCTTCTTTGCCCAAATGTTTGGATGTTCAGTGATACATTTAATTCTTTTTTTTTGGGGGGTGCATTTTAAAAGGCAGTAGTGAGATGCTTTTTGTTCGCTAATGTATTTGAAAACCTATGGAATAAATTAGTTTTCAGAGTTCTTAGCCACAATGGTGAAATTTCCTCAAGTATATGAAATTGCTTAAAGGTAATAACTCCTGACATACCATTTCACTGCATGTGAAATGTGTGTCCTGTGTTGATTGGGAGTTCATGTGAAAACCTGGAGAGAGGCACAGGCTTAGAACAATTGCTTCTTGGCCAGAGCAGCAGCTGCTTCCATGGAATATCTCTGAGAAAGCAAGTAGTGTCATCAAAAATGATTTGTCTTTGAATCTGCATTCAATTTAGCTCAACGTATTTCTGCAGTTACAGACATTAAAGAAATACACAACATCAATTATTGCAGCATCATTAGCAGTAAATCTGCTAAGATTTTAATTTCCTAGTGTTTTGCTACCATCCAAGTACCAATTCTGGATTTTAATAGTAAAATAGAGGGAGGGGCACTTTTAGATTGTTGTCAGTCATGCCAACAAAACATCAAAGCCCACCTTAGAAGCTGGGTGATTGACTGGCAGCAAAGGTGCCCTGAGCTCTGCCTGGGCTGGCTCTGCCTGAGAAGAAGAACCACAGTCACTGAGTTCAAGATCATCTTCATGCTCTGCAGCCTCGCCACACAGAATTTATGCCAAGCTGAGCTCAGTCTGAGGAAAGGCTCAAGGAGCAAAGTACATGGGATAAAACGAAGAAAGATCAAAGTAAACACAGCATAAACTTTTTAACCTAACAGATAACAAAGGCATTAAAAAAGAAGAAACTAAATATAAAACTCACTGTAAAAAACTACAGAGTTCATGTGTGACGTTCTCCACTCAAAATAAATTATAACTGAGAGAAAGCATTTGCTTGCGTTTGATATCTGCAGTATAAAAATGAGCACTGCTGGAAGGCCTGTGTCACAAGAATATGTAAGAATTTCTAGTGCGGTCTTGGTATGATATGTTTCATATGATTATACAAGCTGGTAAAAATAGTTTTCCTAAACTAAAAATCATGTAGCAATGAGTGCAAAGAAAATTTTTTTACTGAGTAGCTGCCCGCCTTGTAAATGCTTTCATTACAGGATGGTGGTGGAAATGATTAGACAAAAGGTGATTACTTCACAGGCTTATCAGACCACTGTTAAAGGTTGTTGCTGCAGCCCCTGGTTAGGGTCACCAGTCTCCAAAGATAGGATTGAAAAAAACAGAAAAAACAGCTTATGTAAAAGACTTCTCTCTCTTGCTCCCTCTCTCTCTCTCTAAGGCATGAAATATCTTTTCTGCGGCACTTACAGGCAGGAAGAACAATTTCAAGACTCCTCTTTGATAAGAGACATTGAAAATTAACATGCAAATTCAACTATTGTATAAGAAAATTTTCTTATTTGCATCAAATTAATTAGAAGATGTGCTCCTTTGAAGCAGAGAGAAAATGAACAGACCACTGCCCTCAGCCTCAGTTAACACCATACAAAAAAGATGTCCCCAGACCATATATGATTTGGGTTTGTTTTTTTTTTTTTGATATAAAGCAGTTAATAGCGGGATACTCATCTCTAATTCAAACATAGACATAAATGCCAGCTATTTTGTAGAGATAGCTATACCATGGAAAATATATTAATTGAAATACTCATTCTCTTGTATATTTCAACTGCAATTTTAAAACTGTTTGACATTTTCATATGCACTGTGTTAACTCCAGTTGTTATTTTTCACTTTCTCTTGGAAAAAGGTAGAGTAAGGACTGTAGAAAAGGAATCCAGTTCTCACTTACTTACTTAAACATTAGAAAAAAGCTCATAATCACTATAAGGTCCTGTGCCATTAGATATATAGCACCACTCTGCCACTTTTTCTTTATTAATTATTTCCTTTTGAATAGCAATCAGTGAATCCAGATGTTTGAACGTGAGAGATCTTAGCTGTGGCATCTGGATCCCTCACAGATTCCAAAAGTAAGTCTGTTATTGGCATTTAAACTGAATCACACTCCATGGAAGTATTTATACTGCCTTTGGCTTGCTGTGTTATTGTGCATTTATTAATAAGCTGGTGTGCTTACATTTCGACCTGGGAATACTCCGTGCACTTTGGAAGAAATCCTATCCCCATTGAAGTCAATGGGAGTTTTGCCATCAACTACAAGAGAGCCAGGATTTCATCCTTTGAGTTTTCGTTCACAGAGAACAATACAGCTCGCCTTAGGAAGGCCTTCAAGAACCTTTCAGGCCTGTAAGATTTCATTACTTAGCCATTAAAAAAATCTGCTAAGGGAAGAGATTAAGCCAAAAAAATCCCAGTTTCTCCATTTTTTGTATTATCAGCATGCTCATAGATCTCTGACTTGGACAAGGGTTGGCACAGAAAATGCTCAGATTGAACCTCTCAAACCAAATAGGTGACAGCAGGTAAAGGCTACTGAAATACAGTTTTTGGCCCAAAGTTACACTCAGGGTCTATTGGGGTTACAGCTCCTCTAAAATCCTCTGCCTAAAGTAGTTATGTGCCATGTTGCCATGGACCCTCCTGTGGTGGATTTGCATTTCTGCTCCTTTACAACACTATGCAGAAGCCACAAATATTTAAAGATGCATCACAAAAAAAAAAAAAAAAAAGAGCAAAACCACAAAATGAACCCAAAATTTAAAGACCCACCAAAAACCCAAAGCAAAACACTGAACTCGTATCTTTCAAACTGAAATTCACCGTGTTTTTGATGAGTTTATAATACTTTCTAAAGACAGAAAACTTTTCCTAGAAAATTCTCTAGAGACTTAAGAAGAATTTCTCATGAAAACATGCTAAGAGAAAGCAAAGTGTTTTGAGACTGGAACACTTTTTCTTGAATTTTAAACTATTGTTTTCCATGAAAAAGGAATGAAAGGTGCTGGGAAAACTTCTGTGTGTTTTTCAGCGTCCTGGTTATTTTGCCAAAGAAATCTAGGGCAAATTTATTTTAGTTAAACATTTATTTGGTGACCACTGTTTCTACAAAGCTTATTTTGCTACCCTCACCATTAACCATTTGTTTCTATGAGTGCCAGTGAGTACCACACTATTCTATCTACAAAGAGGTGTAAAGGAAGTATTGTCTGTTAAACAGAAATTGCAGAACTTGTTCTCATGATTCAAAATCTTGGGGTTTGCAGCTTAATATAGTTTAGGTCATGAACCATTCCCACTGCTCTATAGTGAATCATAAAGCATATAAATCCCTATTATCTTAAAGAAATAATACGTAACGTACATGGCTGTAAGGTTTTCTCATATGACTGAATGCTTATCCACTAGGAATAGAATGAAAGTTTGGTTGAAAAGCCAAGTTACCAGAGTAATTCTCCCTGTGCTCACTCCCAGCTTGCAGCAAATGCAACTCAATGTCAGGTTAAGTTCACATCTCCATAGGGTTAAGCATATATATGTCAACAGCAAGATCAGCTTAGCTGACATGAAATAACTTCTGAAGCCAGTATATATTGAGTCTTTATCAGAGCTAAAAGCTGAACACTAATATTTAGTTTTTTTGTTTTAATAAATACAGTGTTTTGCTCAGGGATTTCTTAGGTGGACCACAATTTGATTACAATCCTTATGCTCTATCTGCACTTTACATCTACTACTCCTAAAAACTGCATAAGTGGTAAAAAATGGTCACCACATTCCTAGCAGGAAAAAAAATTATGTGAGGGCACAACAAATACTAAGGATAGAAAGAACTTCATATTAATCTTTCAAAATGTTACTCTTTTGTAACTGAACCTTGGATTTGTCACACATTAACAATAAGGAGGAGCAGGCTTATGTGGTGCCTAACACAAAAGTAGAAAAAGTCCTGAGATTAACTGATCCTTTGCAGCCTCCTGTTCTTGGGACACTGATCTGACAAATCTTTTGAGATTCAATTATAGACATGAGAAAGATGTACCTTCTTCCTGGGCATTTATCATTCTACTCCTTCACCTGCAAGTGCTGCATACCCAAAGCAGTGACCATGCAGACCAGAACTGCCCATGCTGAGGACTCAGCAGCCATAGCAGGCATGTTTGCAGACTTCAGACCAGTTTTTATCTGGTCCCACAGACAATGCAAGGACTGGAGATCTTAAAGTGCATTCCTGCTTTAATCTCATTTCAAAGGAATCCAGTTTGTGCACCCCAAGACAGCGCTGATGTGAATCAAAGCAGAGTAAGGGGGGGTTTTCTTTAGGAGCACGTGCTGCTCCAGATTAAGAAGTGAATGTAGTTGCATCTTCAGATCATCTGAAGTGATTTATTCCTTTTTAGAGTATCTACCTGCATCACAATCCATTTCTCATTCCCCTGTCTCTTCCTCATAATAGAGATAGCCAGAATGGGTAAAATAAGTGTCTTGTCCTTTTACCCCTGAAACACTGGCAGCTGTCACTGGGGAAGTTTAGTTATTCATGGTTGGGCTATTTTGTTTCCTCTTATTTTCTTTTGTGGTTTTTTTGTTAGTTTGGTTTAGTTTTGTTTTGTTTTGGTTGGTTGGTTTTTTCCCTATTTTTTGGTTGCTTCTTTTTAATTTCTTTGCTTTTATTTTGAGCACTTAGAAAAGTAAAAGGGCTACAGTGTCTTCTCCACTAAAGAACAAGTAAGATTAAGTATGAAGTAATATTTTAAGCTAAGGTTAATTCAAAGAATCAGTATGCTATCACTATTATTAACACTTCCTTAGAAATTGAAAAGATGGTGGCAAAAGATAGCCTTCTTTTGTCAATGCTACCTACCTTTGTAAGAAACAAAGCTTAGCCTGGTATTCTTTGCTTGCCCAACTGCTTATCTAGGTAAGAATTTTGACACAGCATGCAATGTTGGGCTATGCTACACAGACCTAATATCTGAATAAAAATAAAATTTTCTTCAGATTCATTTTCTAAATTATTGAGTAAGAGGAGTGGTAACTGGTTTGCATTACATGTTTACCTAACAGCTAAGGGGCTGAGCAGTCACCTGGAAGCTGAGAAAAGTCAGATAAAACACGTATGGACTGAGGAGAGTCTGGAAATCCTAACTCCCATTTCCTGGACAGTTGGTTTAACTCTCTAGACTGTTATACACAAGTCTGATGCTTCCTCCAGCTGTACTCTTGGATGAAACTGTCTGTGACTGCTGTACTTTGTGTTGAAATAAATGCTGTCCATGTGTGTAAGAGGTGCTGGGAGACCACTGGTTGAACTGACCTCCCAGAGAAGCTGAGGTTGAAATGCCTTGTTTGGAAATCATAAACAGCCTGAATGGAGAATCCAGGACAGTGATGCTTCAGGGAACATAAAGCATTTTGGCACCAAATTAAGTTTTCACTAAAATAACAAGCACTCACAAAACTGTTGGTGCCCAGATAAGATTTATATAAACAACTCTAATGAGCTCTGTTGCTTAAAATCCTAACTGCATTCAATATCATGTACCCAAAGGTGTTTTTTTTCCTTGCCCTTTGAGAGCAAATGGATGAAATTCAGGCTTTGGGCAAATCCAATGCACTTCCATAAACAGTATTCTCTACACAATCTCCCTGTAAAACATGAATGTGAAAAATAACCAGGTAAGTTTGAACACTGGGAATTAACAATGTGAATATTTCTGAAATTTACACCTGTTTTTTTTTCTTTTTTGTTTTAAAGAATAATGTTTTGCTAATAGCTTGCACTGTTTTTCCAATCTAAAACAATGAAACCCGAAGAAAAGAGAACAATGGCTACAGCCAGTTTACAAAATAATTTAAGAATCTTGATACATAAAGGCACCTAATGGAAACACCAGTTTATATTTTCCATTTATGCCACTACTTCAAGCAATCCCACTTACTTATGCTGCCTGGATGCCTTAAGGAATAGTCTTCCCAGGGCAGCTCTCTTTAAAATTCCAACTCTTAAAACTATAAAATTAGGTCTGTTTACTTGACTGAAAAATGCTAAGGTGACATTTATTGAAATATCACATGAATTTTTTTTTCTCTGCACAGGGGTAAAAAAAATTAAGGTGAAAACAGATAAAAACAATTTGAATTATTTATCTGGTTTTAGTTTTCCAAAAAGGGTATCTAGTCCAGCATTAGAGTTGGCACATATTAAGTGTTTTTTCTGGGCAAAAGGTCCTTTTTTAATTTATTTACATTTGACTTTCGTGTCTGAGTAAAATTCAAACATTGCTATAAAGCTCCTATTAATTAACAGTACTGAAATACAAAGACTTTTTTCCTCTATTAATTTCTTTATTCAACAAATTAGACCATATATTTTCTGTAGAGCAGTGCTTCCTTCTGCATTTCAGTGTTATTTTACATGACTAATTTCAAGTAATTTCTTTGTTTTTCTGTTACTAACTCTTAGCTCAGCACCACGCAGCAGACATATTTATTGTGCCGTGCAAAGGTTGCAGCCAACAGAGATTTGTTATGTGCAAAGTTCAGGTATCTGGCATCTTAGCAATTAAAGCTAAGTAGTATTTCTTGCTGTTCCTTTATAATCCGAGTGAGTTCAGGTGGAGCAGCTTCTTTATAACCTCTGTGATAAGGGCTGGGGTAAACAGGAGGTGCAGGCAGTCCCTGGTTTCAGGCTTGCGCTCGTTCACTCACGGACCCAGTTTTAACCTACATGCGCAATCCTGATAAACGGCACTGGAGTCAGCACTGCTGATAAGGCTCCTGCTCCCTGCACAAATACTTCACAGGCCTTGCAGTTGAGAAAAACCACTAGGATATTTGTCAAAATTATTTTCAGCTAAAAATCTACTACTTGCATCTACTGTAGATGCGCTTGCATCTACAGTATTGACTCTGCCTGGGCATCTCCACATCCGTATAACTGAGAGGAAGTACCAGGAGATAGTGCTGGGAATGTTTTCAATAAAACTAAATCTGAACCATTATATCTAGGGTAATTCCATTGTCTATCATGAACTAGACATCTCACCTCGTTCTCCACTGGATGATAAAACTAAGAAGTGGGAAAAAAAAATCACAGAGGGAATTATAAACTCTAGCCATAAAAGTGAGATAAACAAGTCAGCAAGTACACACTCATCAACAACAGTTTAAATGCACTCCTGACTAAGTACAGAAAAGAAATCACTTACGTTCCACTCCCAGATAATGGTCTTAGTGTTACCAGGAACTAGCACAAATTTGTCAAAAACTCATGCCCATTTTTCAGTTGTCAGAGCTGCCACTGTGATGGTTGCTAATTAACTGCAAGACCATCATATTCTATAAAAAACTGGTACTGAAATCCTTCTACTTCCAAAGAATAGGTTGCCTTTAATTTCTTGTGAGAACTGGTGACACAGTGGTGGCTCTGCCCAGTACAGTTTCATGGCTCAGATATATGCTGATGTATAAAACCATGACAGACCTAACAGGATTTCAGTTTTGTTTTTTCCTCAGTGCCTGTTTCTTAGCATTACACATGGACAGGTTCAGCGCATGTTCATTCCTTTCATCTCAGGAGGGAAGGAAATACATAGAAAAAAGAGTAACAGCACCTTGGCTCCCCCTTTCCAAAGGGACAGGCAACTAGAAAGGGCCAAAAGCAAATTATCTCCTCTTCCAGAATCCATTTCTATGGCAGGCAGTTACTTATCATGGCTACATGGAACTGGCAGTTAAGAACATTTAATTTCTGAAGGATTTAGGATTTTAATAGGTACACTATAAATACGCTACACTGGATATTTTGGTTAAAAAGCACTGACATGAATGATAATGCTGTTAGTAATATTGGAGTTACTGCTATTTAAGGTTAGAAGGTATTTCCAACTCATACCCCTGTGTTCTGAAATGTTTTAAAAATGGTTTCCGAATACAGAGATATTTCTGTGACATTACAGGGATTGAAAAGCATCCAATTGAGAGAGCCAAAGAACGTTTACAAAAGCTGCATCTTTTGTATCTGGACCAACCAACATACATTTCTTTCTTATATTTGAATAAACTTAGATGAAATGTCATGTAAATTTGTGTCATAAACTTTATATTTCCTTTATATTTTTGAGGGATTCTGTGCTATTTATGTAGTAGAATTTTAGTTTTCCTATTTTCTTACACAGAAAGTAAATTAGTTTAACAATTATAGATACATTATATATATTTTGTCTTGATTTGTGGAAGTAACAATCCTATAATCCAATCCTTCTGCAGGAAAGTTCAGAAATTATTTGGGGGGTAAGCATTGAAAGGTTTACTGGTTTGATTATAGAATTGCACAGGAAGTTAGGCTGGCAGAGAAATCAGGTCGCTATCTGGTCCAACCATTTCTCAAAACATAACTGAATTCAAAGTCTGATCGGGCTCCTTAGGGCCACATCCAGATGACTTCTGAATAATCTCTAAGGCTGGAGATTTCACAATCTCTCTGGGAAACCTGGGCTACCATTTGATCATGCTGAATTTTCTTTTCTGCACGTAACTGGAATTTCCCTTGCTGCACTTCATCTACCTCAGTGTTTCACTGTTCACCCTGGGGAAGTGTGCAGCTCCACTTCCTCAAAGATGTATCCATGAGGTAGTTGGAGGTAGCAACAAGACCACTATGTAGTTCTCTTTTCCTAAGGCTGGACAAAACCAGCTGTCCCACATCACACATCACATGCTTCACAGTCCCAACCCTGTTATCAGCTTTCCTCCAGACTCTCTTCAGTTTGTCAGTTCCTCTCTTCTACTTCAGAGCCTCCCGACACTGTATCTCAGATATAGTTTTAAGAATACTCCATGAAAAGAAATAATAACTCCCCCAGATCTGATATCCTGATTAAATGCAGCTTTTTTCATTATTCTGACTCCTGGAATAAATATAGGCCAAGAAATATAGCATTTGTAGAATAAATTGCATGAACAAAGAGTGCCCACATATATAATGTCAGGGTCACTATATCAATGTGTAAATTTTTTTAGGGCAACATTTATGTTTTTAGCTCCATAATATCAAATTGTGTAAACCAGAAGTATTGTATTGTAATTAACAGAAATTTTTTAGTAGATAAGGATCAGTGCTCTGTGTAAGCAAAGAGAAAAAAAATCATCAAAATAAAGTAAGATAAAAGATGATACCTATATGTCTGAACCAGAAATAAGGAAAAATGTGAGTTAGTGGTTAAAAAGGCCCAGGAAGGTAATTAATGCATTAATTAACAGCATTGCATGGTAATAATATACAATCATTAGCAATATAGCAATCTCCAAGATAAATTCAGGATTTCGGATTTCTAGACGTGAAATTTCTAGTGTGATTTAGCAAAGAGTTACAGCGTGTTTACCACTTGAGGGAAAGTCTCCCAAATTTTAAAGTGCTGTTGTGCAGACTGAGCTATCTTCATTTGTTCTGCTTTATCATTGGATCAATTATATTGTCTATCTTCAGTGATTTACTTCCTAAAATTACCATGGTTGTGACTTATTTTATTGATTCCAAGGAAAGGTTATGTGAGAAGTCATATATATTAGCCTAATTTCTCTTTAGCCTATTTTCTGTAGTCCTGTTTGTGAAGTTTGTCTGTAAAAATGTTGGATTTTTTCCCTTGAAAATTACAAATACATTTTTACCATTTGTTTGCAAGGACCCTTTTCTCAAACCACTGTTTTATTAGTTTTCAGAATACTCTTGAAATGTGGCCTCAGTCCATCTGGGCAAACAGACTAAGCAGCATACATCAGCACCATCTCCTATGAGGGAAGAATAAAATAATCAAATAAATATGTACATCACAAGCACCTATGAATTTCTTATCCAGTAAGACTTTCCTAGAGTAGGAACACTTAAGAGATGCCCATTATCAAGTCTTCCTCAATTCTGAAGAAGCTGGAAATGAAGACATAGGCAATGGATCTGCCCACTCCAAAATTGCTTTTAATTTGATGGAAAATGACAGGTGTCAATTTACATGGTGCTAAGTATCACTTGCTTTTAGTTCTACAGGATTTTTTTCTATTTAAGGTGAAATAAAGGTTTTGAGACACAATTTCAACACAGTTCATGAAGATGGAAGGCTTGTGAGATGAACTTCTTTTAAGAGAACCATTGGTATCACAATGCTGCCCTACCCCTTATTTTGCAAGCCAGATTTCCAATTCAACTCCAAGTAGAATTCTAGTTTTTGGCTAGATATTAGAACTGTAAATGAAAATAAATTTATCAGAACTAGGCTGTCTCCAGCTCCGTGATTTCAATGGCATCTATGTGAATGTTCTTATTTTAAAGCAAATAATGTGATAAACGTTACGTTTGATGTGGCACTGTTAGAGAAATCAAACATTAGATTGCTTAATAAAAAATGAAAAAAGATATCAAGACAAGTGGGCATTTAAGGTGCAAGATAGGCAGGATTTTTTTGCTTAAGGGAGAAATATGGAAAGTCTGTGCAACCTCAAAACCCATTAAGTTCCAAAGTTTTATGTTGCTTCAAAACCTGTGTCAGTGTATTACGTACATTATCATCATTTTGGACCAAAAATTTCTGTGTCTCACTCTAGGCATCAAAGCCAAGGAGAAAGGCAGATAAGTAGAGAGTTCTGAAAGAGTGTCAGAAGTTCAGAGCTATTAATTACGATTTATTGAAAATGTAAAGCCTGAAACAAATTCCTAATAATGATATTTTTATTTTATTTAGCAGAAAATATCCCCAATCTGTTGAAGTTCCTAGAAAGCTCTAGATTTTAAAGAAAAATTATATTTATACTTGTGCCTGATTTTCAGCTTTAATAAGTGAATTAATTCAATAAATTAATTGCTCCCAAATTGCTCCAATTAATGTTTTGTTTTGGTTTTTTTCCGGGGGGGGGGGAATGTCCCCAAAATGCTAAAACTATTAAGAAAAACATAAATCTTCAAAACAATATTTCTCACTGAAACAATCTGGTTCCAACTTTTTTCTTCACACATTTTTTGACTGCATAGCTTGACTTTGGTACATAGCTTGACTTTCAGTCTTGCTATTTTTGAGAATTCACAGCAGCTTTTCTCTATGTCTGTTGACACTGCAACTGAATGTGTGACTACAGGGGAGAATGGTCCAAGGAAGCATAAAGCACACTATTTGAAGATGATGTCAGAGTAGGAGAGGAACCAAAGCATGTGCCTCAGGTCCCCCATGCAGTTGCACAATCCATGGTGAAGTCTGTGCAATCACCTCTTTCCTGTTTACCCATGGTAGCCAGTTCAAAGCTACTGAGCTTATAAACTTGCTTATATACAATACATATTTAAATTCTGATTTCTGTTTTGCTGGATATGTGCTCCCAGAGGCATATCATAATTTGATAATGCTATATTTTGTCAATTACTTATTTTTCTGCCTTTTAGGACTTGACTATTCTCGCTACAAAAGATTCCTGATAAGACCTTTTGGAAGTATTGCACATTGTGCAATTCTTGAAGTGGAGGAGGGTGGAGATGGACAGACATAGAGAATGATAAGAATTAGGCAAAGCAAACACTTCAGGGCTCAGATCAACAGATAATGCTCAATTTCAGACCACACTGACCTGTTCATCTGAAAGATCACCCTGACACAGAGCACATGAAAGAAAACTATACACTTCCATGAACTGCTATGACCGTTTGAATGAATGTGACCCTCAAGCTCCTCCTACTTTTTCCAGTTCCATTATCCCACAGAACAAAGAAAATTGCAAGGAGAATGAGTAATTTCCATTTCCAATAACCCTCCTTTAACATTAGGTGAGTGACAATGTCGTTTGTCCAATGAAATATCTAGAAAAACCATTCTGTGCCATTTCCAGACAAAATGAAGGCAGGAGTTTCACAATAGCATTATCTGAGAAATAAGATATTCAGGATTATTGTGCTGATTAAGATATACTTAAGACATTTATATACAAACATATACATTATATATATACATGTATCTATATATATTTACATAAAATATATTGTGCGGATTAAGATATATGAATAAGATTCTCATTAAATATAAAGTATTTGTGGTCTTATAGTATCTATAATAGCATTACAGTATTCCATTCATTCTCAAAAACAGAAAGTGACACAGCGGGCATCAACAATAATTTGATGTAGCGAGACCTGAAAATCTCCACTTGTAATAAACACAGACCTGCTTTTCCTACACAGATTAAGTATCATTAGTTTGCTGCTAATTTACTAATGCATTGACTAAGAGAACAATAGCTTCTATAAACTGGAAGCTCTTAATAAAGCAGAAAATATATTGCGATCAAACATAGGAAAGGACAGCTTTTCACAAAAATCACCTAAAATCCAGACAGAGAAGGTATACTAAAATTATAAATATTATTATATTTTCTCTCTGATGGAGGTAGGTTTTGTAATGGTGCTATAAAAGTGTGAACTTCCTTTAATTGATAAATAATTGAAATTAATTTATTTGCTGTGTTTTAAACAAAATTGAATTTCATTGTTCCATAAACGCAAATATCAAGTAGGGTAAAGATTTTTTATCTCACACCAAAAAAACATTTGTATCTGAACATTTCAAGAAAAACAGCAGAAGGAAAAAAAGTCCTTCAAACCACATAAATTTCATATGAAGCCTGTAAGAACTGAGTTGTGTGTAAGACAGCTGGTGAAAGCAACGGACTAGATTTGATAGACCAGGAGGTTCCTTTCCATGCCATGTCCTTATTTTCAGAAGCATTCATTATCAGTACTATATTTTCTTCATTCCTCAAGACTGAAAAAACCTCAATAGAGTATCAATGGAGTTTGTAGATTAGTTGTTTTTTTTTTTTTTAATTGAGTTCATGTTTACCTCCATATGCCATGGATACAGCAATAGCAATCTTAGCAGATTATCATAATTTACTACTCAAAACCACACTGGCTATCTTAAATGCCAGTCTCAGCACACAAAGGATTTCAAATTGATATGTTCAGCAGCATGTGGGAATTAGAGAGTGATTTAATTTTTGTACACAGGGGTTGTACATGAGCTGTGGATAATTGCACCTTGGAATTGCACTCATTTTGAAGATAAGCGACTGCCTCAGTACTTAGAATCTGTTCTACAAGTAAAACACTTTGTTAACAACACCCAGTAATTCCTTTGGACTTCTTAGTTTAGAATATTCCCTGCTACCGTATAAATTTATACAGGAAAAAAAGTATTGTTATAAAAATTAACATGGAAATCCATAGGGTAATATTTGGAACCGTGTTTGTTCAGCCTTTTTTAGGTAACCCTCCCAGCACGCCTATGTAGAGCATGGGGAACTCGGTTTTGCACTGAGGCAGTTGAGCTGGTACCAGAAACTTACTGTGTACAAGGTCTAAATGTGTTTTACATGGCTTAGACTGCAAGGAAAAGTAAAGTTTTTGAAGCAGAAATCTCCACCTGCCCAGAAATACCACTTTACATGACAGAGAAGGGAAAACTTAAGAGTAGACAATGCTGGGAAAAGAGTTTAGCACAAAACCTGGATGGGGAAGTGCAATTTACGTAATCTACTGGATGTGGCCAAGCCCTGGATCAAACAGGAGTGAGTTTCCAAAGAAAAATTATGCTACTGAATACATTCTGTCTTTCAACTCTGGCAGTATCATCTTTGGAGTGTTGATCTTACAAACAATTTCACAGCTGAAAATTTCAATGAGATGCTGACAGGCACGTTGGATGCCCTCGTGTATGTCTGCCTGTGCAAGCAGACACCCAAAGTGAAAACTTTCTTGCTCTGGGGACTTGAGAATCAAAATCAATCTGCAGTACAAACAATGAAGAGACAGACAGACACTGAAAATCTGTCTGCTTTTTACTGTCCATGCAGTATTGGTAA
This sequence comes from Camarhynchus parvulus, assembly GCF_901933205.1. Lineage (NCBI taxonomy): Eukaryota > Metazoa > Chordata > Aves > Passeriformes > Thraupidae > Camarhynchus > Camarhynchus parvulus. The sequence goes on along the minus strand of NC_044573.1, from coordinate 72,003,181 downwards.
CACATGTAATACTTTTCTTGTTGTTTAAATACATGGAGTGAAATCCTTGCCCCAGTGAATTCAGTGGGAGTTCTGCCATGGACTTCAATAAGGACAAAAATTTCTCCCAGGGCGGGTGTGATTTTCAGCCAGTCTTTTTCCCTTTAATATATGTGATGACAAAATCCTGTACTTCCATTCCAAGGATGGATCAGCACCCTGCAGTAATTAAAACTGCTGTAGTATATCATACTCACCCAGTATATTGTCTGAAAGACCATAGTGGAGAAACATTTTTTACTTTATGTGCTATAAATAACTAAAATTTACCAGAAAAAATACCCAAACCTGAACAGTTTTAAGACATTTTAACTTAAAATCTACTTCTAAAGGAGTCTCTAAATGGATGAAAATATGTATGCAGGCATCTCAGTACGCAGCATGCTTCCTCTGCCTATCTGAAGGTAGGATTTGATAATTTCTTAAACAGAGAACTAGTGCTAAAGTCCACACATACACATATATGAACATCTCAAATGCTAACATGAAAGAACAGGTTGTGCTGGAAGCATGAAAAGCAAGTGTATGTTGTCATGGACATTGCTGAAATTTGCCGGGAAAGGGGAACCTCAACCCATTCCATTTTTATGAGTCAATGCCAGTGCCAACAAGAGATGCCAAGAGGCTGGAGAGCAGTCACAGGTCAGCAGAAGAGCAGCACAAAGGAATTCCTGGCACTCCAGCCAGTAAATCTGCTTCACCAGGGTCTCATTTTAAAGGCCTCTATGAAAATGCACTTAGGGCAGGAGGAGTAAATAAACGGGAGGAGTTAGAGATGTACACACAACTGCAGGCCTGTGACCTCACTGGCATAATGGAGACATGGTGGGACAGGTCCTGGGACTGGAGTGTTGGAACGGAAGGATACAGGCTCTTCAGGAAGGACTGGCAGGGGACATGAGGAGGGGCTGTCACCCTCTATGCCAATGACCACGGAGTGCACAGAGCTCAGCCATGAGCCTCAGCTGAGGAGCCATCCCAGAACTCAGGGGTCAGGATCAAAGGGAAGGCAGGGACAACTGACATTATTGTGGGGGTTTGCTACAGGCCACCAGACCAGGGAGGGGAGTGGATAAGGTACTCTACAGACAGGAGCAGCTTCACATTCACAAACCTTGGTCCTCACGGAGGACTTCAACCGCCCCATTATCTGCTGGAAGGACAGCCAGCAGGGCTTAAGCAATGCAGGGGGTTCCTGAAATTAATTGATGACAACTTCCTTCTCCATGTGACAGAGGAGCTAACAAGGAGAGGTGCTGTTCTGGACTTCATTCTCACCAACAAGGAGAGACAGGTGAGAAATGTGAAGCTCAAGCACAACTGGGCTACAATGACCAAGAAATGGTGGGATTTGAGCCTCTTAGGGCAGTGAAGAGGGTGTTCAGCAAACTCATTACCCTGGATTTCAGGAGAGCAGACTTTTTCAGGGAAATTATCTACTCTCATGAGACCCCATCTCAGGTCTTGCATTCAGTTCTGAGGCCCTCAACATAAGGATGCGGAACAGTTGGAGTGAGTATAGAGGAGGCCACAAAGATTATCACAGGGATGGAGCACCTCTGCTATGGAAACAGGCTGGGAGAGTTGAGGTTATTCAGTTTGGAGAAAAGAAAGCATTGGAGAAACCTCACTGTGGCCTTCCTTATTACATACTTGAACAGGGCCTATGAGAAGGAGGAGGACAAACTTTTCAGCAGGGCTTGTTGTGACAGAACAAGGGTTAACAGCTTTGAACTGAAAGACAGAAGGTTTAGATTAGATATAAGGAAGAAACTCATTACTGTGAGGGTGGTGAGCCACTGGAACAGGTTGCCCAGATAAGCTGTGGATGCCCTACCCCTGTAAACAATCAAGGTCATAATGGACAGGGCTCTGAGCAACCTGATCTAGCTGAAGATGTCCTTGTTCATTACAGGGGGGTTGGACTAGCTGATCTCTAAAAGTCCCTTCCAACACAACCTATTCTATGATTTTGTGATCTTTAAGGTGCCTTCTAACACAAACCATTCCATGATCTTATTCTTTGCATTATGATTTCAGATTTCATACAAATGGTCAATGATAAATATCAGAAAAGAGTTTTAGAGAACTCATTCTGTTTGTAAACAGAGACAAGATGTAAAATATTTAACAAGCTGGATATAATGATTAACATTGCAGTCTAACATTGTAAGGCTTTTGAGAAAAAGCTAATACTGGACTAGCTTAAACCATGGTTCTAAATCAAAAGGATTTTGACCCCTGCTACAGTAGGAGATGTTCAACATTCCTAAACAGAAAGGCCTTTTACAGATTATAGACCTGTACTCTGAGATGGAGAAACTTAAAAATAACAGAGTCTTCTTATTTACTGACTTAATGCTTTCACATTTAAATGGAAAATTGTGCCTAGAGATTCCAGGTAAGACTATATTCCTTAAACATTATGTGTCCAGTGCACAGATGCACGGGCAGTGTCCTGAGCAAAAAAATATTCTTTTCTTGAGAGGTTGGTCACTTTGATTTTCCTTGAATGTCTAAAATTCATAAATAGATTTAGTAAGATTTTAAGGGAGTATGAATTAGGACCACTTACGTGCTGTCAGATCTGCATAATCCAAAATGTGTACCTGCACAGACATCCAGAGTGTTCATTACAGTCTGTAAGAGGCTGTGGCTTTTTCTTCATATAATATCCTGCAGGTTTGGGGCCGAAAGTCAATTAACTGATATGAACCATAGAAATGAATACTGTTAGAAACCTGTAAGATCGTTCAGTTTGTCTGTTCAGAGACAACTAGATGATTTAGCAGGTTTTGTTTCCATCTCTCAGCTCCTACTAAACAACCAGACTTCTTGATCTATAGATCTTCACAAATAAAGTATTTGCAACAAATAAATGGAACTACATGAACTTGACTAATTGAAATTACTATAGTTCTATTCTGAAGAGGGTTACTACTTTTTCCTGTATGATCATTCTATTGCTCTATTAGCCCTACTCCAGCACTGCCATGCTGAAGAAAGGAGAATTTATGCATGGAGTGCCTAAGTCTAAGCTTCCCTCTGAGGTGCTTTTACATTTGTTTTGCTTTAGAACAGGAGGTGAATCTCCCTACCATTCCCATTTAGCCAGCTTTGGTCAGCACTGCAGCACACAAGTTCTTTGGAATGAAACTATCTCAAATGCTAGCAGACATGCAGGCCATGTGACTACACTAGAGCTAGTCTTAAATAATACTCCCTCCCTTCAAACCTGTTGACTTCAGTATTGGGTCACCAGCACCATCCATTTAATTTCACAGATCTGCTCTGTGCAGATTGTGCCAGGAACTGTTGATTTGGAGGAGTCTCTCGTCCTGCACAGCAGACAGGTACTAGGGTAAAACTGTACTGAAGGGTTTTCTTAAGCCCTCTGCACTATGGGCCTAAATGTTTTAGATGACAGAGTGATGTGAACTTACCCCACAGCCCCATCCACACAAACTGCACAGCAGAGAAACTCAATCTTACCACTAATGTGGATCTGTACCTGCACAGCAGAACTGGTGTGGTATAATCTGTATGGCAAAACTCATCTATTCTGGAAGGCCCCTACTAACAGAATTTCTACCATTTACTTTGGCCCACTATTTGACAACTCTCACTTTGTTCTTTCATCTGTAAAACAGACACATCTTCTGATGTAAAGGGCAAACCTCTCTGCTCTGACACTGTCACTGAAATGTGCAATGTCTATTTTAAGAAGTAACAATAAGTACTCGAAGGTGTCCCTGCCCATGACAGGAGGGTGAAACTCTATGAACTCCAAGTTTCCCTCCAACCCAAACCATTCTATGATTCAATCATCTTCTACTGAAAGTATTTTTTAAAAGTAGTTTCTACCCTCTGCTTTCTGATACATAAGCTGCTGAATTACTGGCCAATTTAATCTAAGTGATGATATTAGCACAGTTTAAAAGATGTGGAGGTGGTAAAACTGACCTGTGATTTAGTAAACTATCTGAAATGAAATTTTGACTGTATATTGAGTAAACAGGCCTTGTAAATAGATTGAAAATATTTCAAGAGTTACTTTAGGTTACCTAAAAAACACTGAAAATATATCAACACTGACCGTGTGATAAATGTGATGACTCCTCTGGTGAAACTCTCCAGCACATGCACCCGCATATCTCACTGCGGGTCACCCTGAATTATCATTCCTGCGCTCCTTCCTTCTACCGATGGAACACAAGTGCATTTGCAAGCATCCCGCTGAACTTGTGGCTGTTCCTGCCACCTCGTGGCAACTGCTCAGCTTAACAGAAACACAAACTAAGAACACATCAAGGACACAATTTCAAAGACAAATTAGGAAAACGGGCGCAAACTTTTGTTTTGAGATAACTGTTTTGAGTCCCCTGTTTTTTTCAGGTTTGTTGAACTTTTCAAGCTTGTTGACTACTACAAGGAAACAGCAAAACTTTCAGACTGACTTCAGAAAAAAAAAAGTGTCATACAGGTCTTGTAATATGTTTCAGAAGACACTGAATTTTCCAGGAAAACATAATGGAACAATATGATTATTTTTATATCCCTAATTTCTAGCCATAAATTATAATGTTTAAACAATTAAACTGGGGTGATCTGGATAAAACAACCCATTTATTGTGAGATTTATCTTAGGCAGAGGTGCCTTCACTCTTCATTTTCAGAATACTGCAATGTCATGAATTTCTGCTGTCACCACTCACTCAGAACTCTGTTACCTACATCTTCCCTTTCAAAGCTATTTATTTAAAAGATAAACATAAATGCTATGACAAGGAATGCTGCAGTGCCTTTTAGAAAAGCAAATGGTTATATACAATAAAAAATGTTTCTGGCAATCAGGAATCACTGATGTATTTGTAGGTTTGCACAAAAATTAAGCTGAGAGGAATGGAACTGAGGCATGGAGTGTTTCCTTCTTGTACACTTTAGCATGTCATGAACTAACCCAGTCCCACAGGAGACAGTTTCAAAGTACTTTGTTATGACAAATGGTCCTTCCTAAAAATAAGGAAGTGTAAGTTATCTATTTGAGAAACTATTTTGATTTTAATATTCAGAAACAATCTCAGCAAAACTAAGGACAGATCCCAGAATAGTTGTTGGTTTTTAAAGGTAAGATATTGGTGTAGCTTAATTCTCTCCCTGTGGGGAATGAAAGCAGTTATGATCCCTACACAATTATTTGTGAAGGTCAGGTGCTGCAAATGGGATTCATTCCAGTCAGCACACAGAACCAGTTCCATGAATGTTCAGCTCCTTAGTCACCCCAGAAGGAGTCTTTAAGGAGAAGATTAAGATCTATTAAGATCTAAACCTTCTCCTATTTCTACATTGGGGAGACACTCTCATCTTCTTGTAGTTTGTGCCTCCTGCCTTCCTTGGAAACAGGTGGTTACCTGATTTTGTTTGCTTTTTTTTTTTTTCCCACATGGAATTCAGTAAGACTCACTTTTAAAACAAAACCTTAACAGAAGATGCTGATAATTCCTTTCCTCCTTTTTATATGGTATCCTACAGTTTGCAGCCTTTATCTGCCATTTTTCTACTGCTGAAAGCAAACACATATTTACCACCAATCAAGAACAATTTAAGAAGTCTGCAGACTACTTTTGGTGTTTAGACTGGATGATGAATGTCCACATTATCCAAAACCAATCCCTTTGGGTACCATTTTTCAGTATGCCCCTCAGTTTTTACAACAAATAATAATTTTGCCTTATGTTCCCTGCCCTCAAAATCAATTTTCCTAGATGTTGGAAGTTAGCTAGAATGGTGATCAGGTATTATCTGAGCTCAAGAAGGTGCTCACTCACACAGTACTATGTTCTACATCCTGGCAGGCAGCTGGCAGCAGAGCTTCATTTATGATATTCTGAAGAAAATTTTTACTTTCCTAATACTACACTTCATTCTCCCATAAACACAGAAGGCTTTTTTAATTTAGGGTTTTCATTATCTATTTTAAAGCATATACAGAGGCACAGCAGAATTTTCCTGGTAAGACAGTATTTCTGAGTGGACACAGATATATTTGGGAACACATCCTGTTCAGTAGTTCGATATAGACAAAGAACAACCTGAGGTTCACTTCTGGGGTTTTGTCTTAGTCAAGATTTGTTAAGAGAGTAGAGCCTCACATGACAAAATTACGTTTCAATTGTATTTCATTTTTATCAATGAAATATAAAAAATCCTTACTAAAGTTTGTTAACCTTCCATGCTGGATAAAACAGCAAAAATACTTAATGAGTTCCTCACAATAATGACAGTGAAGGAAAACATTGGGAATAACAACACAAAATTTTCAAAGTTCAAGAAAGTGAAAAAGATGAAAACTCAGAGTTAGCCACATTATTTTCATAGTACACAATGCTGGGAAAACCCCTGAGATTTAGTATTAATCAATGTGGACTGTGTAGTTGCAGTAGCATTTTAAAACATCTGCAATTCAAATGTAAACACTGAGTAGGTTTTGCAAGTTTGCTGAAGTATTCGATAAGGATGTTCTGGGGTATTGCAACACTGATTTCTGCTTTGGGCTGTTACATGCTTCCTGATTGCTTCCAATGACCTACAGTGACTCTTCATGGCTTGAATGTTATTGAAGGACCTCACTTCTGAGATCTGGCAGTGTTTTATGTCTACTTGACATTTTCCAATGTGGATATCAAGCCTGGGGGAAAATAAAAATCATACAAATTCTGAGCAAAAAGTATCAAACATCACCCCCACCCCACTCCAGTGTCAGAAAAGACACGTTCTCTCACTGGCTGTAATTATGTAAATTTCAAATAAATTTTGGAACAAACTCAGACTTAGCAAAAAAGTCCTTTTTCCTTTCAGAAAATGCAAGAAAGCTCCAGCATCCTATTGTACCTGTCATATTGTCTGGTTATAACTTCTGTTTTTCCTTCCCCCCCACATCCCCATCCTACATCCCAGCACAACCTCAGGCAAGCAGGACACACTTGCTCCACTATGAGTAATTGCCCATGGTTAAGGCACACTGAAGGGAAATGGTGCATTTTTAAAACCAGCTCAAGCTGCAAGATTACATTTCTGAGTGCTTTAACCAGAAGGTCACTGTATTACAGCTACCATCACCACTGTAATCTTAATAGGAAAAAATGTAGGTGTCTCTGCCTTAAGGAAAGCAAGAGGTAGCACTCTGCCTTTAGGACTGACTTCAGCCTCAATTACCAGGAGAAACATAACCATACCCCACAGCCTGTTATAGTATTTTATAGTCAGAAGTTCTGGACCTTATCCAGTACCTGAGGCTTCTGAATTTCCCAGTCTTAGGCAACCCTTTCCCTTCACAGTGTAGAGAATGCTAACACAATATAGAACCTTGGGTTCCAGATTTCAGGCTGACATTCCAATCTTGCAAGAATCTAACTTCTTCAAAAGATCTGGTTTTATTTTCCCTCTCTTAATATGGTACAAATGAAGCCCATTCTTACATAACTCTGACTAACTAGGCCATGTATGTATAGTCTGATCATTTGACAGCAAGCAAAACTACATAGATAAACTAGACATTTTACCCAAAAACATGAAATTGAAGTTCCATCAATGATAGACTTCTATAACCTTTGTTCTGAGTAGCTCTTACAAATATTTGATCCTGACAAACACGATGGTTTACCCACAAAATCAAAGCTCCTGTAAATGTCAGGATTAATGCAAGTAGCTACATACCACTTTAACCACATATTATACAGCTTTTAATATGGTGGCTGTCTTTGGGACACATGGCCAGAGGATTGGCCACAAAAACTGACAAATTATACTATATCAAAACCAGTTAAAAGTAATTATAAACTGTATTATATCAAACTTATTGTGATTAAAAATTTGCAAAACTTAATACAAAGCAGAGAAAACCAATAATTCCACAGCTACTTATAGCATTGGGGATTACTACATCTTCAAGTATTCCAAACCCAGCTTTTCTCTCTCTTAACTTTGCAAAGTGTAGCTATGGTGCAGCAATGCTGACATTTTGAGAAAACAAAGTGCAAAAACTGAAGATAAACCCTTACAAATTATTATCTACAGCTGAACTCTTTCTAGAGTGCAATCAGTTACAGACAAACCATCATGTTGATATTTACAGGAGTATACTTCATATCAAGTTTTCTTGTTGAGACCATCTCAGCTTACACTCTTTGTAAAACAACCCCAAATAAAATCAAAAACCAGCACTGCCTCCAAGTCCCTAAGAAAAATAAAATCTGATGTACATGCAAAAACAAGTGGGGGATGCACTTTTCTCAGCCTAGAGAATTTCTTTTTGCTAATGGGAAAGAATAAGAGCTCTCAAATCCTTTTCAGGCAGCTCCAATAACTTCTGTGACCCACGGGCACTTTTCTCAAGCGACATCCTAAAAATACGACACCTGCACCATGCAAACACAAAGGAAAAACAACGAGAAGCAAGCACGCGAACAAACAAATAAAGCACAACTCGAGAAGGAAAGCGAACCAGACCGCAGCGCCCGCGGGAAGGCGGCACCGGGACTCGAACCCTCAGTGCCAGCGCTCACCCCGGGCTCTCTCGAGCCCCACGCCCGAGGAGCGAAAGTGCCGGGCGCTGCGGCTGCGCACGCGCGTTCCCGGGCAGCACGTTCCGGCCGCGCTTCGCGCCGCCATTTTGGGCGTGCGGCGCCGCCGGGTCCGGCTGGGCGCTGCTGCCTGCGCGCGGTGAGGCGGCGGCTGCTGGAGGACGCTGGGCTCCGCTCGGCTCCGCTCGGCTCCGCTCCCCAATCCCCCTGGGCGGCCGCAGCCTCTGCCCGTGCCCGCCTGCCCGCGCCCGGCTCCTCTTAGGTGAGTGCCACGTCAGACAGCGCCGGTCAGAGCGCCTGCTTTGGAGCGCAGGCAGCTCAACCTGTATCTTGTGCATTTTAACTCCTTTCGTTATGGCATGAATTGTCTTCAGATTAGTGGTGCGTGATGGAAGCATGCATTTTGATGCCTGAAATGTTGCAAGCAAATACAAATGCGTGACCAGTATTGCTTAGAAAGTAGGTGGTGGGTGCCTTTCTGGTGTTCCTCTGACTGGTTTGGTTTTTTGAGCTTCAGTGAGGGAAGTATAGCCAGACTGTGATTTTAGGAGGGTGGATTCAGTTTTTTCAGTTTTGTGATTTTGCTTTTTGTAATCTTAAGATTGTAGTTCAGCTGAGTGTGAGGAATTTTTCCAGAGTGTGTTTATCAGGCAGGAGGAGGATTTAGAAAATTGCAGAATGGTTTGTGTTGGAAGGAACTTTAAAGTTCATCCACTTTCAACCCCTCTGCCATGGGCAGGGACACCTTCTATTGGAGCAGGTTCCTCAGAGTGCCATCCAGCCTGGGCTTCAACACTTCCAGGGTGCTTCACCACCTTCATAATAAAGTATTTTTTTGTAATATCTATTCTAAACCTACTCCCATTCACTTAAAAGACATTCCCCCCTTTCCTATTATCCCATGCCCTTGTAAAAGGTCCCTTTCCATCCCCTGTAGGTGTTGTAAGGTACTGTAAGGTTTCTGTGGAACTGTCCCTTTTTCAGGGTGAACAGCCCAACTCCTTTAGCCTGTCTCCATAGGAGAGATGCTCCAGCCCTCTCATCATTTTTGTGGCCTCTTCTGAGCTCGCTCCAACAGGTCCATGTTCTTCCTGTGCAGGGCAACCCAGAGCTGGATGCAGCCCTTCAGCTGGGGTCTCGTAGGGTAGGGCAGAGGGACAGAATCGCCTCCCTGGAGCTGCTGCCCATGCTGCCTTTGATGCAGCCCAGGTTGTGTTTGATTTCCTGGACTGTGAGTGGGCAGTGCTGGCTCACGTTGAACTTCTTGTCAACAAACGCCTCAAAGGCTTTATCCTCCGGGGTGCTCTCAGTAGGAGAAGTAGTACAAGAATTTAGTTGATGTGTATTTTTCTAATGGTTTTTCTGCCGTTCTTCCTCATAGAGTGATACGTAGTTGTCAACTACTGGGCTCTGTTTCCTTTAGAAGACGTGTTACTAATGAAAGTGGAAAGGTGAGTAAACAGCAAAAGGCCATTTTGTCAACTGTAGAAATGTGGCTGTTTCAGTGTGATGCTGTTACTCAGACTGATACCAGACAAGCATTAATGCACAAATTGTTTTATTTTGTTACATATTAGTGCAAAGAGGGCATAGTTTCAGTGAAGGGGGAAAAAAAAGGGAGCAGAGTTTCAGTCAGGGCCCTTCTAAAGTTTAAGTCTCTGTAGTGATCAAATGTTTCTTCCAGGCAGACAGGACCAATTTCTTAAGGCTGTTTGCTTTCAGTAAAAGCACCCAGATTTTCACTTTCTGTTACCAGGGAAGGTGGATAGAAGGGGTCTTGTTGAAGCAGGAATTTGTCAGATCTGGGTTTGATACTGCTTTTACTGGGAGGAGTTTGTTGGGTTTTTTTGGGTTTTTTTTGTGTCCCGCGGTTTTGATTTTTTTTGAGTTTGGTTTTTTTTTTGGTTGGTTTTAGAAGTTATGCATCCTTCATCCTTCTGCCCTACTGCTTTACAGTAGGGGTGCTCATTTATTTGAGGGGTTTTTTTTGGTGTGTTTTTCTGTGGGGGGAGATTTAAATTTTTTTTGTAAACTAGAATGATAGGGATCAATATTTTTTCTGAAGACAGGTTGTGTGTTCACTAGCTACTTCATGTTTGGTTGTGATGAAAACTATCATGCCAGTTTTACTGAAGATTTTTTGCAGGCTAAGGGGGTCGCCCTAAATCCTTGTAGTTGAAACTGAAAGTTTGAGTTCTGACTTTACATAAAAATTCATAAATGAAGGTTATCTTTGTCCAGACTATCCTTGACCATTTGTCCACTGTCTTTGCGTTTGATGTTGTCTACCTCAAATTACTTTGTTAGAATAGCAGTTCATTTAATGGAATTGCTTGATTAAATTATCATCATACACAGCCTTTTTAAACAGTGTGAAGTCACAGATTCAGTGAGTCGTTGACGTATGAATTAAACTGGAAGTTGGGCTTCAGGACTGGATTACAGATCAGAAAAGCATCTGATTGTTTTGAAGATACTTAAACTGTCACACTCGGAGCGTTGAGACCATACAAAACACAGCTGGCACAGTTGTTGCTTGATGAGCAGTGCAGAAATGTTGCACATAGATGATAATCTCATAATTGTATGTCCTTGCAATTATGAGAACCTTAAATATGCTATTGGTACAGTCAGCCAGAGTAAACAGTAGAGCATGGACTATAAGTTGTCAGTGATTTGAAGAAGTGATTTAGGCAGAAAATGCAGGGTAAGTAGGGGATGACTCCATGACTCCTTGGTCTTTTACATATTAAAAGGAAGGAGAAACAGACTGGAATACCTTGGTGTTATTGTGGGAGCAACATTTTGCTTGAAAATTAATCTCAGGTGATAAAAATCTGTTGCCACATGAGTGAATCCAGAGGTACTTTTTTTCATGTTACCTGAGCATGTCTTTTCTAAGAGAATTGCATGGAGTGTATCCCACTTGTCTAAAACATGATATTCTTAGATGTTTAGTATATGTTTTAGCCAGAATTTTAATAATATGCTGTTAAACCATTTTGAAAACAAATGTCATGTAGGGAGTTGGAAAGAAAAAATACGGAAAATTATCAAGATGATCATACTCTTTTTCTTTGCAGACAGGATGGAATCTCTGACTCCTTCAACAGACTCAATAGATAAGAAATTGAAGATAACTCATGTAGAATGCCATCCTGAGTGCTTGGTTATAGTGTTCCAGGCTCAGTACAACGTAGGATGTGAGCTTGACTATTTCATACTACAAAATGAAATACAGCGTGTGTTCAAAGCAAAAGATGATGTCTGTGTTGGTGGATCTTGCTTGGTGGAAGACACAGAAGGCGAATGGCATAGAGGAAGAGTTCTGAGAAAAAAAGGGAATATCTGTGAGACTTTTCTTATAGACACTGGACATGTGTTGGCTGTTGAGGAAACCCATCTTGCTGCTGCTAGTGATAAATTGTTTCAGCTGCCTCCAAAGGTGGTTTGGGGTGTTTTTGCCAGCATACTTCCTCTTGGAGAAAGATGGGGTCCAAAAGCTGTTAACTATTTTTCATCTTTGGTAGGATTACAGATCACTGGTCATGTGAAGGCTGTTACACCGTATCAGCTGTTTATTCTAGAAGTGCCTAAGATCATTACTGATGTTCTTGAACTGCAGCTAGGTAAATTTATTGATGGAGATTCATTTTGTCTTGTTGTAGAAACTTTAGGAGCATTGCCCCAAGGAATGCTTTGTAAGAGAATGCCACAACTGTTGACACAGAAGTATCCCTTCAGGGAGTTACTTACCTTAAATAATTCTGAGAAGCCAACAGATTTTTGGCATGTTCCAGATCAACTCTTTCCGTGTCTACCTGTTGGCAGTAAAGAAAATGTAAAAATAACTGGTGCAGTAAGCCCAAATAAATTTTATTGTCAGATACAGAAATGGCAGAAAGAGCTGGAATGTTTGACAGGAGCTATGCATTTGTACTATGAAGCTCTTGTTGGAGAAAATACCACATCTTGTGATAGTTTTGGGCTGCTCTGTGCTGCCAAGAGGCAAAACGGACAGTGGCATAGAGGAGTGATAAAACAACTTCTCTCTGACCATGTGGAGGTCTGGTTTATGGATTATGGCATTATCGAAGCTGTGCCACCTAGTTGTATTCGGAAACTGAAAGCTGAGTTCATGATGTTACCAATGATTTCATTTCCCTGTACACTGTCTTGTTTTGGTAGTCAGGATGAAACAGTAGTAAAATTTCAGCTCAAGGAACTTACACAAGCCTTAATAGGACAAACCTCTTTGTGTGTCCAAGTCGATTTATACAATAACACTGAACGCTTGTATTATATAACACTGCAGAAACAAAATCTTGGAACTAATGCTGAGCATCCAGAAGACCAGAGTGAGACAGCTGCACCATGTGTCTCGCTTTTGGAAACAAAACCCAGAAGTATCACACTGAACTACAAACCAAGTCCTGAGAGAAACAGTTTGTCTAAGAATTACTCTGGAAACAAAGATAAAAAAGCCTGCCTACCTGAACGGGACATTTCTTTCTCCAGCCGCTGCAAGAGAGTAGAGATGCAAATGAACTCTTTTTATGGAGCTTTTGTAGTATACGTTGTAAATCCATCTGACTTTTGGATTCAAACTTGTAGATACCAGAATGAGTTTCATGCCTTGATGAAAAACATTGCCTGCACATACAGTCAATATAGAGATGATGAGATGGTCCTTAAAAAGCCAGAACCTGGGTTGCTATGCTGTGCCCGGTATAGCAGGGATGGATGTTATTACCGGGGTGTTGTCACAAAAGTGTTTCGTGTTAGCATTATGGTTTACTTTTTGGATTTTGGAAATACAGATACTATACCTTGTCACTATGTGAAAACATTGCTTCCTGAGTTTTCTGATTTACCAGCTTTAGCTGTGTGTTGTTCCCTTGCTTGCACATTTCCTGTTGATGGTGTGTGGGTTAAAAAAGAAACTGATTTCTTTAAAAATGTGGTGTTGAACAAACCACTGCTACTTCACGTTGTTGGAAAGCAAAACAACAAGTATGTTGTTCACGTGCAGTGTCATACTGGTTTCCTGCAAGGAAATGTTGCCACGTGCATGGTTCAAGCGGGTTATGCTGAATATCGGCTGAAGCCACCAGAGCCTGTTGTAAGGGCAGCAAAAAAACGGCACAGCGGGAATCACCTCAAATGTAAAAAGGAAAAAATCAATGCAGAGAACACCAGTAATATTTGCAAAAATAAGGTATCTGGAAATGGAGACATGCTTCAGAAGGAAAAATCATTAAATGTGCCGCCAGTGCCTAGAGAATCTGTTGTGCCATCCTGTTCAGGAGAAGGTGCTGTCTCTAAAATGCATAGGTTGGTATGTGAGGAAAAATTAGTTTATAAGGAGCTTGTGTTTAAACCAGGAACTGTTCATGAAGTGGTGTGTTCTTGCATCTTTTCCCCAGCAGATTTTTCATGTCAACTGCAAAGCAAACTGCCAGAGCTAAATAACTTAATGGGAAAAATTCAGACATACTATAAAGATCATACCACTCCCTACAAAACTGGACAGGTTGCCTGTGTTGTCAAGTATCCCAAAGATGGGAAGTGGTACAGAGCAACTGTTGTGCAGGAGGTATCCACAGATGAAGTTCATGTGGTTTTTGTAGACTATGGTTATCAGGAGAGAGTTTCACTTAAAGATGTACAGGGTATTCTTCCAGATTTCCTAACTCTAGAGAGTCAAGCATTTCGATGTGGACTTAAAAATGTAGTCTTACATACTGACTCAATCAGTTGGTCTGAAGAAGTGCATAGACAATTTGAAGACTTCATTTCTTCTTCTAGAGGACCACTGACTTGCACCATTTATGCTCTTGTTCTTCTGAGCCCCAACTGTTTATGCAATGTAGTTGACTTACAGACTCCACTTAATAGTGTAGAGGAATTCCTCAGAGAACGTGGTCTCACCCAGCCTGAATGTGTTGGACTGAGAAACCTTTCGTGTTTGGGTTCTCTGTACAGTTTTTGCTATTCATCTTTTAATATAAAAGTTGGAATTGAGGAGGAGGTTTATATAACTCACATAAATAGTCCTTCAGAATTCTATTGTCAGCTTAGCCGCAACTCTGAAACTCTTGAGGCATTGATGAAGAAGGTTAGTGACGTAAGTCAAATGTCAAGTAATGTAAATTATCATGGCAATGCACGACTGTGTATAGCCAAATATGTGGACGATGGTCTTTTTTACAGAGCTTTGGCTTTTCCTGTGGAATCAACATCCTTTCTGTTGGTTGACTATGTGGATTTTGGAAATAGGAGTATGGTGGATAGAGACCAGTTGATGCCTATTCCGGAGTCTGCCACTGACCTACTATTCACACCCATGCAAGCTATTAAATTCTGTCTGTCAGATCTTAGGGGGCAGAATTTCCAGCAAGAATTACTACATGGTTTGTGAAAACATTCCTTGGTAAACTGCTGAAGGCTGTAATTTTATCCAGAGAACCAGATGGAAAGGTTGTTGTGGAGTTGTATGATGGACAGCTCAAAGTCAGTCAGAAAATTAAAGAAAAGGTATTGGCAGAGTTGGCACAGGAAAGCCATACGGAACAATTTAGAAGTAATGAAGGAGGGATATGTCACATGAAAGATGACAAAGAAATTAATAAAGTTAGTGTTAAAGATCCTGAAATACTTAAATTGAAAACTGAAGTGAAATGCCAAGCCTATGATGAGTATTTCCAGGCAGATACTGGTGAGAATTTTGGAGATGAAGAGCAAACTGCACATAGCACACCAAAGTTGTGTAGTGGATTCTCAGAACAGCAAACTTTACACAGCAGCAAAGAGCAAAGTTTTAGAAATACTTTCAGTGCTCTTCTGGAGAACGGAGATGAACCTTGGATTGGACAACCTGCTTCTCACTCCCTCTCTTATTCTGCTTTACATTTAAAGGAAATAACTGTAAATGCTCTCTCTGAATCTCAGAATGAAAGACCAAATTGTACAGGTCAACAGGAAAGGAGTAATAAAAATATACCTACATTAAGCAGCCTTCCTCAGCGTGATATCCAGGTGAATACTGAAGTAGCAGGTTATATTTCTCATATGAATAGTCCATCAAGTTTCTATGTTCACTTTGCAGAGGATGAAAACGTAATAATAAAATTAGCAGATGATTTGAATGAAAGCTTGGAGAAGAGAGGTCGGGAAAATTGCTTAAATGAGCTCATGGTAGGGGATCTCATCGTTGCAGAGCACGACGCTGATTGTTTTTACTACAGAGCAGTTATTAAAACTCTGAAATCGGGAAACTCCTATGAGGTAGAATTTATTGACTATGGTAATACTGCAGTTGTAAGTTCATCAAAAATCCACAGGATTCCAGAAAAGTTCTTAACTCTGCCAAGGTTTAGTGTTCATTGCTTCCTTAGCAGTGTAAAAAGTGTTCCTGGGGAAAGTTGGACTAAAGAAAGTGCTGCATATTTTGCAAGAACAGTAAGTGACAAGCCAGTAGCTTGCAAGTTTTTACAGCAACATGGAGAAAAATGGGAAATAGATGTAATTTGTGGTGGAGAGTCTTTGTCTAACAGCCTTTTGCATAAAATAGACAGCATAAGGTGGAATAGCACATGGGTATTTTCTTTGGAAAAAAAGCCTAAACAACATGGTAATCCTCAAAAGTCTAAGAACAGTTTAGGTGGCCAAAATAAAACCAAGGCTTCTGGGGTGAAAAACATTTCTGTAAAACCCTTAAGTCTCCTTCATCAGGTTTTAAATTCTGGACAAGTAGAAGCAGCAGAAGTAGTTAATATTTCAAAGAGTGGAGAATTTTATGTACAGTTACTTAAAAATCTGCAAATACTACATGAGTTAAATGTAATGCTTGACAAAGAAGCACAAAGAAGTGATTTGATTAGAGTGGATGACATTGAACAGGGTTTGGAATGCATTACACAGTCTGAAAGGAACTTAAAATGGAATCGATCAAAAGTGATAAAGAAATTTGTCAGGGAAAAGTTAATGCTAGTTTTTTTCATGGACTATGGCACGTGTGAGATGGTGTCCTTAAATAATGCAAAGATGCTCAGTGATGAGATTAAGAGTATTCCTAAACAAGCTGTTTATTGTAGGTGGATTTGTTTTAAAAACCTGAAGAAAATTCACTTAGACCATGTAGTAAATGCGCTTCTAGATTGTGAAATAAGGATCTTGTTTTTGAGATACTTGAAATCATCTGATATCTGGGAGGTAGATATTTTAGTAGGACAAGTTACGCTTCAGGAGTATTTGAACCAGCTCTTAAGTCCTTGTTGGACAATTGTTGGACCAGAAAAATGTATTAACACAAACTGTAAGGAGTTTGATACATCATTCAAGATAAATTCAGTCATGTGGATGCTGCTGCGTAGTGGCAGAACATATCCTGGGTGTGCAACTGCAGTTACTGATCCTTCAAACTTCAGCATCCAGTTTGAAATCTTCTTTGATTGCATGCGAAACTTGTCCTTGCTGCTCTCTGACCTTCCGGACAACTTGCCAGCTCTGCCAGAAGAACTTGTGATACCTGGTGCTAGCTGCTTGATCGAGTTTGGGCAGGAAGCAGAGTGGTACAGGGCAGAAATTAGTGAAGTAACAGATCAGTCTGTTGTTCTTACATTTATTGATTATGGCTTTCTGAAGACCATACCTTATTCTGAGATCCATAAACTTAAAGTTGTTCCAGAAAGTCTGTTATACTTGCCACGCTTGGCACACTCTTGCTCTTTGCATGATACAGTTCCTGGGAAGGGGGAACACTGGAGTGAGGAAGCTATACTTCTGTTTCAGCAGCTTCTTCATAAACCAGGTCTGATATTTCATTTTATCCACTATGGCTCTGAAATGAAGTTAGAGGTGGATGTTTTGTGTGAAGATAGCAATCTGTCTGATGCCTTAATTGCTGCAGGCCACGCAGTCTGCTCTCAAAGTAGGTGCTGTCCCATTGCAGTTGACGGACTCTAATCAGAAAAAAGAATTGCAAGTGAAGTGGCCAGAACTCACTTCTAGTTACTATGCTTCCCTTTGTGAACTAGTGTAATTATGATAACAATTCTGATTTTGCTGACAGAAGTCGGGCAAAGAAGAGAAACAAAAAAGCCTTTTGAAGCACAGCATTAGCTATAAAAAAGTTTCAAAGAAGAGAGTGTGGTAAAGTGGCTGCTGGAATACCATTAACAAAGGATCTGAGTTTACAACACTGAAAGGAAGGAAAACTTACAAGAGATGGACAGTACTGGGAGGATGGGATTTTTCAGCATTATGATGACAAGAGAAGTAAAGTCATCATAACACAAAATAAATCTGCTACCAGAAACACTGGTTGAGGCTTGTGATTCTGATGTTCTGCAGTCTGGAAGGACAGTGTGTGAAGCTACTGTCAAAGAATTAGTTGAATGATCAGTAGGTTGCAGTTAGAAAAGCACTACTTCAAAGCAAAATAAACCAAAACAGGCTTTTTGTTGGAATGCTCTCGAAGTTTTTGTATGTATAGATAGAATCTTTATTTGCAGTAACATCTGGTTTACAGGGTGATGTCTCCATGTTTTGGATGTTCAGAAAACAAAGATGCCAGACATTTTCTTTGGTTCTGATTCCAGAGTTTCCATGTGAGAAAAGTTTCAATGTTCGCTATGATTAAGCCAAAAATAGGGATCCCCATTTATGGGAGAGACATGCATTAGGTTGTTTTCAATTAGTTCTTGGTGTAGAGATGCTATTGCCCCTTCTGAACATTCTCTTAGTACCTGAGTTGCATCATTTTGGGATTTTTTACTCTGCCAAGCATGTGTTCCACTGATACTTCTCCTTCATCTTCCTCCCCATCAGAATGAAGAGAGGGGCTTTCTCCCGAGTGCTTAGTCAGTACACTGTAAAGTCAAAATATTGTTTATATCTTAAAGGGGAGCATTCAGAACCTTTTATTTTTTTTTCCTTTGTGGGAGGAAGAAATTTTAAAACTGAAAAGTGATGGTAGTACTGTGTATCTTAGCGGGGTAGGTTCTTTTCAGTATGTAGTATGAAATGGTAAGAATTTGTATGTTTTTCTAATATATTTGTCTGTTTTTCTGATACATTTGTTTATTTATTTTATTTTTTGCCCTCACCTCCTTCCTCTGTTGTTTGGACAAAGTATGAAATGTTCTGAAGCAATGAGGGGTTTCCTTTGTATGCTCTGTGATAGTTTGAATTTCAGTGAGAAAATGAATACAGCCCTATTGGTAGACAGCATATCTTATGCATCTCTAGAAGTAAACAAGATTTAACAACACACATGCCCTTTGCCCCCCAGTCCCCCCCCCTGCCCGCTCCATATCACGATATATTTAATTTATGTGAAAACCTGAAAGCTTTATCTGGAGAGCAGATTTTTTTTTTCCAGTAAGAGAGACATGTCTGGGAAAGTCAAATAAGAGGTGAGGCAATGCCAGCTGATCTTTACAAGGTTCACTCTGCTGATGCATTATTCTTGAAGCTTATATTATTTTCATAGTACAAGTGAAAAGTGCCCATTACTAACAAATCAGAAAATGTGTAACATAAAATTGCTCAAGTAAATACTATTTAAAATATCAGTAATGTTATGTTAATATAGTGATTAAAAAAAGGGGATGGGGGTTGTAACCATTTGTGATTGTTTTCTTTATATTACATTATTTCTTTATATTTCAGAATTTCAAGGTTTTCCTGCTAAAATTGTAAGCTTACCTGGCACATTCTTTGTCAATAGTTAGCCATACTGCTGGCTGTTAGTATAAAACACAAAGGTTGTATGTGCAACATTACTCATGTTGAGTGATGACTTTACACTTGCTGTGCTGGTTCATTGTAGTGCCACGTAGAGGCACTGACACTTACATATTAATTAACACTGATTCTAACTTCTGGCTGTCTTTCAGTTGGAAAAGTAGGATCTTGGGCATCTGTTCTTTTTAAAAATCATTTGGATACTCTAAGTACCCAGACATGCTGTGTACAGTAATACACAACTTGAATATTTTAAGTAGATTATTTTTTTGCTTATGTATATTGTGCTTTAATTTGTATGTAGTTGTAGAATATTGCTTCTCTAATGTTACAAAATGGAACCTAGAAATGATGTATGAATAAGAAAAAAAATAAACAGCTGTGTGTACTATTTTTATGTTTCGCAAATTGCAAATGTTAGATTTATTTGCAAGAATGTGTGTTTTGTTTTCAACTTGTAATGAGACTAGCTCGTGATAGTAATTCTTTTACTGAAGGTCTGATACTCAAAATGCTTCAAGTAAAAATCAGATAATTGAAAGTATTTCAGGATTATACTGCATCTGTAAATATAAAGAATGTCTTGTTGCCTCTGTTGATGCCGATTCTCAGAAGTGCATTACAAGGATGTGTTATGATCGTTAGATTAAGTTGCTGGGAGATCTGGCTGTGTAGTTTATGCCCAGTCTTTTTTCTCTGGTGTGTAACTCTGCTGTTAAAACATTTTTCTTGTAAGAAGGAGAATCTATGCTCAGAACCTAGTTGGAAGAAGTTGTCAATTATTTAGGATGTAGAAGTTTAGGTATGTTTTCCTGTTTGTTCTTGAATGAGCATAGTGCTGAACAAATGCAGTACTTTCTGTAGTAGTAATTTATTTTGCTGTTATTTTATTTGAAAGTAATGGTTATATTTTTATATTTTTGTATTTATTTATACTGTATCATTGATGACTGTGATTATTTTTAATCCACAAAAGTGATAGAGAACCAGTTTAATTTCTTTGGGATTCAAAACTTTCATGTGTATACTGCCTTTCTGTCATCAATAAAATGAATACTAAAAATAATAAATAAAATGCATATCTCCTCTGTGTAACTTGCCCTGCCTAAGACATTCTGAAGTTTTCTGTGACCTTTGCTGCTAGGGAATGCATTGGAAAATATCTGAAGCTACATAAGTATGTGTTGCGTGGGACTTCAAAGGGGAAGTACGTCTTGCTGATTTTGCTGAACATTTTTGGCTGATCACTACCTCCAGAGGAAATGTGCCACCAGAACCAACTTGAGCCACCAGAAATTGTGGGCCTAGAGTTGGAGACAAGATCCTGGAGGATTCATGTAGGAAGAGAGGTGTAAAGAAGGAAAAGGCTTCACTGGGGGTAGGAGATGGATGGTTCAGGTGCTTTGAAAGGGCTGAATAATTATTGAATGTTTGTATGAGTCAGGCAGCATAGAAGTGTAAGCTTTCAGGCAGAAATTGAGGCTTCAGTGCTAAACTAGTGTGTTAAGATTAGTTTTCAGTAAAAGGTTAGAAATTAAGTGGGAGTGTAGTGTTTGAGGAAGAGCTCCTACAAACTAATGAATTATCATCAGTTTCATAAAGGCAAATTTGGGGATGGAAAAGAGCCTTTGACAGTGCTTTTAATTACTTGTAATGTCTGCAGAGGACTGCATGTGCGTGCTTGAGGGTGTTGTGTTAGCTGCAGACCGAGATTTGGGGACATTTCACTCTTGCACAGACAACTGCACTTCCTGCCCTTGCTTCTTTGCTGCCCCTGTGCCTTATCTTCACCCACATTCCTCCCAGATAAACAGCCTGTCCCAAATGTAATGGATGCATCTGGCCATGATGGCTGCATCTGAAATAGTGGACTTGGGTCCACAGACAACACAATAGCCAAGGGCTAATCTGAGCCATAGTGCTGGTCAAGGCTGGACTCAAACCAGGTCTGGAAAAAACTGACTGCTGTCATTGCTATGCAGATAACTCTATGAGTCAGTTGTCTCACTCCACGTAAGTGGAGAGAAGTGGAAAGCCCAGGGCCTGTTGAGGCTGCATGCCAGGATCTCCTCTTGAGTAGGGACCTCTCTCCTGGTTACTTCTTGAGGCTGAAAGATTGCTTCCTGCAGCAGCTTCTCAGTAAGTGAATAATAGCATGTTGAACTTTGGAATCTTAGCTATGTGATACAAAGGCTTGATTGTGCACATGCAAGCCTTTAGACATAAACCATTGGCCGAAGCTGAGATTAAGGCTAAGCTGAGATCCAGCTACAGCTAAACTCCCTTCTGAGAGGGAGTTGGAAAGCGGCAGGGGTCCTTTCTGAGGCTCATGACTCAACAGTAGGGTCTCCCTGTAGATTTTGTCTGACTGATCTCTATGCAGTAAATAATCAAGTATATCTTGATTAAAGCACTCTAAATTATCAAATATTTTTTATCTGTAAACATTTTACTTCTGCTTTCTTACAAGAGAAGTGCATCACTACCTGCAATAAGGAAGCAATGGAGTAGTTGTCCATGACGTTTGCAAGCTATGCCAAGTTACAAGAACCAGCTGATACACACCTTAAGGACCACAGGCAGCAATCCAGAGGGAGAGGCTGGAGAAGCAGGTCAGTAGAAACACAATGAAATGTAACAGGAACAAATGGCCATACATGAAAATGAAAGGTTTAGGCTGGAAAGCACGATCTTTTCAGAATGAGGACAGTCACGTGTTGCAGAAGGTTGCCCAGAGAGATAGCACAATCTCCATCCTTGGTATTTCATTTGGTATACATCACCCAACTGGATAAATTCTGAGAAACCTGGTCTGACCACACAGATGACTCAGTTCAGGGCAGGATGTTAAGGGAACTCTAGAAGTACCTCTCTTCACTTGAATTTCCCTGTTACTGCTGCAGCTACTCTTTGTACCTTAGGAATATCCAAAGCCTTGCTTTGACTACTCAGAAGGGGTCAGGGTACTTTTTCCCTGGCAGATTGTGTTGTCTCCCACTTACAGACAGCTCCTGTGTAGACACGGCAAAGTGTATGTGCTACATGCAGGTACAAGAAGAGGACCGGAAAGACTTCTTCCTCAGAAAGCCAAGGAGTTGTCTCCTGATCCTTTCTGAGTGGTCCTGGGAAACAGGGATTCCCAAAGAAAACCTAGCTCTGATAATGTAAAAAGCTTTACTTGGCTGATTTGAGAGTGGGAATAGCAGAGGCTCGGAAATCTGCTCCAATTACAGCGGGGAATAATTTTTAGCATCCAATGTGTGCAGGGCAGCAGGAAATACTTGACCTGAGAAAAGTTGGCGGTATCAGTTTGACTGCTCTCCTGATTGTCCCAGGAGGTGTGTGTATGGTGGCAGTGTCCTTAAAGGCACACAAAGATGTGCTCCGGCTCCTGCCTGTATGTGGGAGGTGGATTGTTCTGATGGATCCTGGGAGCTGCACTGGCTCCTGCTGGCCCTGTGGTTGCTCCTGGTGTACCTGCAGGGGTCACCCCAGCCTTAAATATCCTGTAAGTGAGGATCTCTCTGCTTATGTTCTGAGAAAAGGTGAAACCTGGAGCAGAGCATCCAGGTCTCCATTCTTCAGCACAGGAAAGACATAGGCCTGTTGGAGCAGGTCCAGAGGAGGCCATGAAGATGCTCAGAGAGCTGTAACACCTCACCTCACTTGTGGAGACAGGCTGAGAGAGCTGGGGTTCAGCTGGGATAAGGAAAGGCTGAATGGGAACTTTATAGCGGCCTTCCAGTACCTGAAGCATAAAAATGATCAGGCTAGGGAGAAACATTTTAGCAGGTCCTGTTGCAATAGGGCAAGTTCTAAACTAAAAGAAGGTAGACTTACAGTCATACAAGGAAAAGGTTTTTTGCAAAGGGAGTGGTGAAACACTGGCACAGTTTGCTCAGAGAGGTGGTGGATGCTCCCTCCCTAGAAACATAAAGAGCAGTTTGGACATAGCTCTGAGTAACCTAAACTAGTTGGAGATGTTCCTGCAGGGGGATCAGACTAGATGAGCCTTAAAGGTCTCATAATGCTTAGGCAGAGTAGGAGAAAAAGGCTGGAGATGCTATTTTAAGGGACACCTGATATAGGAAGCTGTTTGGTGGTGAATTCCTGTTATCTGCAGAGAAATAGATGCTGAATTTGCAGGCTGGTTATTCAGAAGCACCTAAAAATGCTCATTTCCATTAATGCCTTCTAAATTTCTATGTCTCAACTGTTAACACACAGTTTAAAATCTCCTCCTTTTTTAAAAATTTCTTTTCAAGAATCAATTTTTCCATCATAATAAACATTGTGAAACAAAATAATGGAAATATTTAGTCAGCTCTGAACTGACTTTAGGGACAGCTATCTTGATTCCTGCAGTTTTAATAAGAAAGTTTCTAGGGCTACTGTGTCTAGATCTGCATAATGAAGGAATTAAAATGGTGATTGCAGCATAACTTTTAGTGAGCAGTAAACATTAGGAATCCTACTGGGTGACCCTGAAATATAATTAGGCCTAGTTCTGTGAAATTATTTTCCTGCAAATATAAAGAAATGGAATGAAAGTGGGGTTTAAATGGGTTTAATATTCTTTTTATTTTTGTACTTTAAAGGAATACCAAGGTGTTAAGAGGGAAAACACTCTTTGACAGACTTTGATTCTGATTAATTCTTTAGTGTTTAATCACCTTGATTTCATAGGAGTTTGAATTTAACGCATAATATATGATCAAGCCCTTTAATTATGTTCATTTTCTTTTAAGCCATGGAGCCATTGATCTCTAATCTGACATTCCATATAACATGGAATTTCACTTACTTTTGCATTAAGCCAGTTTCCCCCTTCTGCCTCCAAGGGTTCAAGCCTTCATCTCTCATTTCCCACCTTTGAGCTAAAAGCTTCTTGAAGCTGTTTTACTGTACTAAAAAGTACTAAAGAGCTGTGATATATCTCTCTAGCCACAGGAGTCAAGCCTAGTAACTAGACAATTTCTTGAGCAGGGGAAAACCTGCTCCACTTTCCCCTGAAAGGAATTCTTAAGCATTTTTATATGAAAAACTCATTGATGAAACAACTGTGGGAGCAGACATTAGGAGTTTCATAATCCTGTCATGTTCACTGCATTTTGCATCCTTTATTTCCTGTAATTAATCTTGGATCCTTTTCAGCAAAGCAGGACACCTTTGGCAAGAGAGAGGAAATGGCTGATAGCTCTTGGGTTAAACCATACCTGAAATTAATTAAAAACAAAAGTAAGAAAAGGAAAAGACCAACTTCGGTCTGAAATAGAGAATTAACTTTGCATTTTCTTCAGTTGGATTGACTGTGCCAACCTACTTCATGGTAGAATGTATCCTCATTTTTTGTTTAAAAGCATAAAGCATAGAGGAGTATGAGGCAAATTACACTTCAGTTTTATGAGGATCTACAGGGCTGTGAATGAGTGGATGGAAGAACCTCCCTGCAGCCTAAGTTGGCTAAAGAAGGGTGGCCTCTCAGGTGCCTCTAGGCAGCGTTTCTGTTTGGCTGATTTAAGCACTTCTCCCTTTGGACTCATGAGTCATTAAGAGTATATCCCAAAACATCTGCCCTGTGCCATGGGCTGTGGAATGTGCTCTGATAGCCAGATGGAAAAGTTAAGTGAAACTTACTAGGCCTTATTTTGTGCCTAATGAGATGTAATGCCTTAAAACAGTTTATGGCACTAGATCAGCCAAGGTCTTGTACAATATCTAACACTGGGGGTTTGTGTCCCAGGCACAGAAACCTTTTGGGAATATGAAAGCTTCCTGTAGTCTGTATGGGGAAAAGTCTGATTTCTCAATGGGGGATTTAAAACAGTCCACATATAGGCCATAGAAAAACATGAGGATGAGAATGTATTTTAAGTTTTTCACCCTTCCAGAACAAGGTGCTTTGTGTGGGGTGTAAGTAGGAACATCTGTCTATGCAGTCTTTCCCTGACTTGCACATCTGAAAATAGCTCATGTAACACAGTTAACAGTTGTTCATAAAACACATCCACCAGTTAAGAAGATAATGCTCATTTTTCATACAGCATGTGCTGTTTACATCAATTCCTCAGCTGTTGTGAGTTCCAATAACAAGTTCCTACTAAACCCATAGCCACAACCCAGAGAAAGCCCCTACAGACTGACATTTTGAGAAAGAAGTTTCCCTTCTTTCTGAAACTGTGCAGCAAGGCATTTGGAATTCCTTGTGCAAAAGAGGAAAGGGTATGATTTGGTAGCCTAGCTGCTAGGGTGCAGAATTAGAGAGATTAAGCTATGTGCTCTAAATGCTTGCTTCTCTGACCTGCTCATTACTTTGTCTACAGTAGAGCAGTTTCAAGAGGAGTGAATGCAAAGGTTACTTATGCCTTTATGGCTTGGTGATGGAAGGTATGTTTTTGGACACTGTCAAACTGAAAACATCCATTGTTTTCTAGGTCAATGATTTAACTGGAAAACTGCTGATTAGTGTTTGCTACCCTCTTCTCTGTCAACTCTTAAAAATAAAAAAAAATAGGTTAGGAGCTCTAGCCCATGTTTTATGCAAAGTGGTCTCTCAGAGAAGCTTTTTCATAACCAGGGAGCCCTGAGGGGCAGAAAGAACATCTGCTTTTTGGTGCCTGTCCCCTAAAGGATGTCAGGTGAAAAAAGCCCATGCCTGGATTCCAGCTGGGTGTATGTGAGAGTACTGAGCTGGTGAGACGAAGTAGTTCAGGGCATCCTTGGGAGTATAGTTCCTGGTGCCTCGGGAATTGGAAAATCAGATAAGGAGGCAGCTTGTAATTGCAGGTGCCTGTAGGTACAGCAGCTGTTGAACAAGTTATTTAAAGTTAGTTTGAACCTGGACAACACAATTCTGTTTAATGCTTGCTATAAGATTTCATTACATTTAGTCCATGCAACCTATTTCATGCAGTTAGTTTTCTTCAAAAATATTTTAGTATATTTTTAAAATAAAACTGACTGGTGGTGGGATTTTTTCAATTGATACTTTCTCATATCTGAGAATGGATTAAGAAAATTGAGCTAGGGACCACTTTTGAGCAATGTGGACACACACAGGGCCAAGGGAGGGACACTTACAATGTATAAAAAGCAAAAATCCTTTTGGCATCATAGCAACCCCATACAACAGTACAAGCTGGGAACTGGCTGGCTGCAACACAGTTGTGCTGCAAAAAGGGAGGTGTATCCAAAATCAGATGTTTGTCTTCTGATGGATGATAGGTTGGATATGTGTGAGCATTGTGCCTGTGTGGTGAGGACATCTATCCATAGACTCGGCTGGGTTTAATCAGTTTTCAGCTGCCTAAACTGAAGGTACAGAGAAAACAACCAGACTCAGAATTCTCAGGAGTGTGCAGTGGAAGAACAATGGGCACAACTTGGAGCGAGGAAAATTTCAGACAGATGCAAGCAAAAACAATTACTCCCAGTGAGAGCAGACAAGCACTGACACAGTTTGCCTGGAGAGGCTGTGGCTTTTCCATTTCTTGGTGATACAAACTCCTCAGTGAACATGGCCCTGGACAGCCTGTCCTGGCTTTGGAGTTGTCCCTGCTTTGAGCACAGGTTGCTGTCAGCCTGGCACTTTGAGCAGGAGTCACACCAAATGGCCTTGAGAGGTCCACTGCAGGCTTGGTTGCTCTTTGATAACTATTTTCTTGGATTAGGCACAGTGTCTTGTACACAGACCCGAACTACTTTTTTAGGTGATTCAGTTTGGGAACAGATGATTTCTCTGTGGTAACTAAGCTTGGTCCCATTTGGGAAACTGGATTAGTGCTTGGTACCAGACTTTATATTGTATTCAGGCCAGCTGCTTCCTATGGTGATATAGGACACAGGTAGTACAGACATACCCAGTTACCTTCCATGCCACTCTCCAGGTACAGACATCCTTTACCAGAACTATCAAAAACAAGGAACCATCATTATGTGGTTAAACAATGTCAGACAATATACTACAGTACCAAAAAGCCCTTTTCCTAGCTTATTTCTTTCAAATTTACACATCTTCTGGTGTAATGGCTTTTTCCCAGCACGTGCCTTCTATAGATCTATATGATTAAGAGAGTAAATAAGGCTGAGCTAGCAGGGTTTAATAATAAATAAGTAGCTTATTTTGATAATGACTGTTCCATCTAGACAGTAAGAATTTGCACTGAGATTTTTTCTCTTCTCTGCTATTCTTACTTCTCCAAGTATTTTTCAACAAGGAGGTTTTCAATTTAAGGGAATGGACACTCACCTAATGTATCCTCTTGATACTAATAACCCTAATTTTTGAGTGGGTCATGTTTATAGGATACCTTTCAACATTATTGTACTTTATATATATCTATATCTGTATCTATAAACAATGAAATCTTTTTAATCAGTTTTCACTTTGTAACCTTTTGAGAAAATTAAATTAGTTTGAAAAAGAAAACTTTGTTGAAGTTAGTAAGCTTATTAATGATGGTAAGGGTTAGATTTTTACAAAGAAAAATTACTGTTTACTGTATTTCAAAAAGGTTTTACTGTATGAAGAATAATATGATATATATAACTAGAAGTAATGGGAGGAAATTAAAAATAATTTAAACTTCCTGAAAACGAGTTCAATTAGACTGTAGAATAAGTTCCCAGGGGAAGCTGTAGAAGGCTCATTATATGGCTTATTTAAAACTAGATTAGATGAAATGCCTGAAGGGAGCAAGCTTGGGCTGTTTCCTGTAAGGCTGAAGGAGATTACCTCAGAGGTATTTTTTCCTTCTGAAATATTTTATTATGTGATGTGGTCCTGGTAAGTGTTGTACATTTGTATGTGGGAATGTTCTGTAGGTACTCCTCTTTCTACAATGATTCTGTGAGATTTTAAAAATTAACTTTTTTTTCCTGTGGTAGTAGTTTATCGGTCTTTGTACTGATATGTATCACACTGTGAGTAAAAACAATACTTTTTTAAATACAAGATCAGGAATAATTTGCCAAAGTAGAAGTGTCTGGATACTTCCTTAATTTTTCTTTTAGAGTTAGAAATTTGCTGTTAAGGTGGTTGTCTTTATAACCTTGACTCTGCATATCCATGAGTGGCCTGGAAGTTGTGATTGTGGTGCTTTCTCCTGTTCACAGGGATGCAGCCCCTGGTGAGCCCAGTGTGTGTTTTGTGTGCTGGGGGTGACCTCAGGCCATGGCCAGGGCTGAGGCACAGTTCCCAGGGGTACACTGGGGAGGTCACAGTGCAGCTGCTCTGCAGAAGCCCAGGTCTGTCTGTCTGTCTGTCTGTTTGATCATTCTCTGTGCCAGTGGCTGGATGGATATTCCGCACCGAGTGGAGTAGCCCCAAAGTGAAAGGATGTGGAAGAATGGCTGCATAGGCATTGCTGAGTGGCTGTCTGGTTTTCTCATCTGCTGTTCTGGCAAGAGCAGGACTGTACAGTTTCAGAGACATTCTCTGTCCATTTTCCATGTGTATACATGAAAACTCAGCAATATTTTTTTTTTAAATTTCTAACTTAGTCTCCATTATTAACTCATAACATATATGATCTGAACTTTCCTTATTTGTATTTTTTACATACATAGGAGGAGAAAGTTTCTTCTACAGCGGCTTTAAGAAAGATTTGATTCTAAGCAAAAGAATTTGCTGGTCTTTATAGTACTGTATTTGATTTTTTGGCAAGTACTCAATCAGAGTGGAAACTGAAAATAACTAAAGAACCAGTGGCCTATAAATTTACAATTCTACAGTGTGAATCCACAGTATTTGTTCCAACAAGTTATGATTTGATAGCTGATGCCAAAGGGAGTGTAGACATTCATTTAATTTTGGATCATTAGATCCGAAGCTGTCCTGGTGGTTATGGCACGCTATTATTTTTGTCCCTGTCAAAACCAATGAACAGTTGTACTAGTGATTGGCTTAGCTGACCAGAGATGCTCAAAACCGAAGATTAATGATGAAGAGCTGAACCATGCACAGAATGTTTCAAGGGGAAATTAACTTTTAGTTTGAAATATATTAATATGGAATTTGCATTAATGATACAATATAATCACAATACTTTAATAAAGAAAAACACCTGTAGTTTATAGCACATCTAAACAATGCATAGATTATTTTTTATTTTTTACTCGGAATGTAAAATTTTCTTTGGCCAATAGTTACATAAGTTGTGTTCCTGTAATACAAAAAATATCTTCATCACCAGAGACTATATTGTCATCCACTGCAATCATCATGCATGGCACATGCACAAACAGGTTTCCTTAAAATTGTGATTAATGTCATCACTTCCAGTGGAACTGCTAGATGAACTTTCTATTATACTGAGTTTGCATGGCAAGGTTTTGGTAGTGGGTGGACTACAAGGGTGACTTTATAAGAAACTTCGAGAAATTTCCCCATGTCCAGCAGAGCCAATGTCAGCCAGCTCCAAAAAGGACTTGCTGCTGCCAAGGCTGGGCCAGTCAGAGATTATGGCAGAGCCTCTGACAGAGTTAAGGGGAAAAAGCTTACTGCACAGGAGCCAGGAGAGAGGAGTGAGAATATGTGAGAGCAACAATCCTGAATAGCCCAAGGTCAGTGCAGGAGGAGGGGCAGCAGCTGCTCCAGTCCCAGGAGCTGAGATTCCCCTGCAGCCCCTGGTGCAGCCCCTGGTGCAGCCCCTGGTGCAGCTGTGCCCCTGCAGCCCATGGAGGCCCATGGGGAAGCAGAGATCCACCTGCAGCTATGGAGGACCCCACACCGGAGCAGGGGGATGCCCAGAGGAGGCTGTGACCCTGTGCAGGACCTGTGACTCTGAGGGGGAGCCATGCTGGAACAGCTTGTCCCTAAAGGACTACATCCTATGGGAGGGACAGACCCATGCTGGAATTGTTTGGGCAGTCCTTCCATGGGAAGCACTCATTTTGGAGAGGTCCCTAGAGGACTCTCTCCTGTGGGAAGGACCCCACACTGGAGCAGGGGAAGACGGAGGAATCCTCCCCCTGAGGAGAAGGAGCAGCAGAGGCAATGTGTGATGAGCTGACCACAGCCCCCATTCCCCATCCTCCTGTGAAAGAAGTTGAGGGTGAGTAGAGGGAAGGTGTTTAAAAGCTTGGTTTAATTTCTGATTATCCTCTTCTGATTTCATTTGTAATATATTCAATAAATTTCCCCAAGTCAAGTCTATTTTGCCCATGATGGTCACTGCTGAGGGATCTCTCCCTGCCCTTGTCCCAGCCCATGAGTCTGTCATTACAATTTCTCTCCCCTGCCCAGCTGAGGGGGACAGTGACAGAGGGGCTTTGGTTGAAACAAGGCACCGCACCAGAGTCAACCCACCACAATGAGCTTTATTTGAATAGCTCTCTTTTCTTCTAATTGCCATTTTCTTTTAATTTATCTTTCAGCTCAGAGGTTGTCCCATTCCTTATATTGAAAACTGCTATGGCATTCTTTTGTTTCTGACAGAAAATACTTGCAGAGTTTTTCAGTTTAAATGGCTCACTACTCTGTTAAACCTTTCTTCACTTTTTTTTTTTTGCCTGCTTGGGCTACTTTGGGATTGTGTATATTAAAACTGTGATCATAACAAGACTGGCAAAAATGAGGTGTTAATCTGTGCAAAATGACAAACCTGTGAGGTACAGATGAATAACGTTGTATATTCACTATATTAGGGATATTTTTTCTACAACCCAAAGTTTCTGCCCACTGTTTAATGGTAGCAACCAAATTTGAAGCAATGGCTTGAAAGAGTAGGAAAGAGATCAAAAGATTATGTTGACCAGACAGCAAAATGTTTTGATTTCATTAAGATGCATCTGGCCACCAGGTGGAGACTTTGCTTTAATTTTTCCTAAACCAAAGCTGCAAAAGAAGATATCAACCTAAGAAGCCATTTGCACAAAAATATAATAACCCCATTTATTTTCCAGGTCTTCTTGTAGATAATTCTTGCAATGAAAGTTTCCCAAGCTGATCAGAGGAGGCTAAGCCTTAATTCTTTAAAAAAAAAAGAGAGAAGCATAGAGTATAAGATCTAGGAATATATTACTGAATTGTTTCATGAAATAATGGAATTTGCTAAAGTTAAATATGTTCTATCTGCTTGATTCTTCTTTTTAAGTGGCAGGGAATTGACCAGTCTCGAATTATTGTCATTAAAAATGACCTAGTTATAAAAACTCTTTGGCCTTTAGAATTTGCAGCAGGTTTAAATAACATTTATCTTTTTGTAGCATAGTTAATAGCAAAGACATAATTGCATGCTTTTCTGTAAGTGGAAGTCCCTAAATGCAAATACTAATAGACAGTGTCATCTATAACAATCTGCAAATTTATGGAGGAAATTGGTTTTCCAGGCTAGCTATTTATTAATATGGAGGAGAATAATATTAAATTGGAGCTCCACCATATTTCTTTACGTTTTTATACAATGAAGAGGCTTCAGACAGAGGTGAGGACCTATTGCCCTGTAACTAATCTGTCTGCAGAGTTTCAGTAATGGGGCAGGAAAATTAAGCATTTTTCCTTTCTGATCAACAATAATAACATAATAACATTTTTCAGCTACAGACGGGTTGGAAAAGGGAGCTATGTGAGTAAATCTGGGGGCTAAGTCACAAGCGAATAAAGGAAATAAAAGGTTGATATCATGAATCAGATTATTTTGTGCAGGAGTGTGTCCAAAAAAAAAAAAAAAAGGATGAGTTGATCTAGTTAATCTTGGATAGGTAAAAAATTCTATATAGATGTGGTTTAAAAGGGTGCACATGACAGTATTGAGTGACAGAGCAATGAAAGCTGCAGTCAAGTGAGGAATGAGGCTGGTGGTGGCAGGTAGAGGGGTCTCAGGGATTCCAGCACTATTCTGCACTTTAATGTGCTTAGTTTATTCCCTTGTTTTCATCCTGAAGACCTTTGGGCAAAAGAAGGGATGCCAATCCTCTTCCTGCTTTTGGCATATTCCATCAGCAGATACATCTGAAAAATGTTCATTTGAAAGACAGAACAAGTGGAATTAAAGCCTAAGCCATGGCTGGTGGCATCTGCTTTGGGCCTGGAGATAAACACAGTATTTGTTTGTAGTAGTGAGAGGGAGTTGTGGAATGGAAAGAGATGCTCTTGTAGAAAAATGGTTACTGTTTAAAAAAAAAAAGGAAAATGAAATTTAAATAAATAAATAAATAAATACTAGAAAAACAGTTTTAAAGATCCCAAAGAACTTTTGGGAACAAGTAGTGCATGGGAGTTGGGCAGTTGAGGAATTTTTTACGGGTTTTGATTTGTTATGAAACCTGCAGGTACTTATAAAGCAGTGGGGGTACCCAGTGAGTTCTGCTGGGGTTACTGCTGCACTTAAATGTGCCTCTGGGCCACACTCATCCCTTGTGTGCTGTGGAAAAGATTCAGGGTGCCTTAGGCAAGCTGGTCTGGATGGGCTTTCAGTTTTCAGTTTTCAGTACAGAACTGTTTTTCCCCCCTATTATCCACATCTATCTTCTGTTTTTTTTGAGATAGAGAGCAAATTTTGGAAACGTGTTTCATCTTAATTTGAAGTCATCACATTAATTCATTCATCACAGATAATCGGCCATTTGTCATTAGAAATGTGGATCTTTAGTTTTATTATGAACTTGCCTTTTTTTATATTCTAGACATTGGTGGTATTTGGTGCTCCTGTTTAGCTTTCTAGGGAGTTCATTATGAATCATTAGAAAAATGATTCACAAAGACTAAAAAAAAGAGCCCAATAATGAATGATAAAACTGTACTTTAGTGCTGTATGAGTGGATGAGGGATGTGTGGCACTCTGAGGGCAGGTTCTCCTGGAGTGGACCATTTGTTTCATATGGACTCATAGTTCCATGTAGTTAGAAGGAGGATAATCCAGCACTCAAAATAAGATCTGGAAACTGCTTGATGTCCCTCATTTGTAAAAGGCAGTTCTTTGGATGCCACTGTTAGTATGAAATACTATAGTGGGGGAAAGCTTGTGATCACATCTGTAAGGTTCATCCTCATTAGATCTTCTGTGATGGTGCAATCCATTGTTCTTCAGGGTGAAATTTTGATTATATTACTGAGATTTGATTTATAAAAGAGGACTGTTACATAACCTGCAGGTTTAAATGTGTCCCTTAATATTTTCCTTTCTTTCTGAATTTATACTATTTTCTTCTATGTATTTCAAAGCAAAAGACTTTCAGCCGGTTCTTTAAAGGGCAGTGAGGTTGCTAGAGCTTATTTAGTGATTGGCCATTATGCATAAGCCAAAGAATAGCATTAATTGCAGCAAAATATTAAGCCCCTTATTGAGATCTTTTTTTTTAATACAGCTTTGAGATTTGTTGAAATAAATCAGACTAACACAGACTGTCACGGACATTATTTGCATTTGATCAATTCATGTGCTGGCCTAAGCTGCTGAACTATTCAGGCTGAAGGTTCTCACTATTGTCCTTGTTCCTGTAGATATCACAGAGGAGAAGATTAAGAGCATTATAACTTTAACATAAAACTCAGAAGTAATAGAATAGGAAGATAGTCTACATACAACAAAAGGAAAATTTGCACGGGCTTACTTTTATCCAAACATTTGACCTCCAGCTTAGATGGCTTAAAAATGAGGAAGAAAAACTTGTACCCATTTGTCCTGGTGCAGTAATCTGAAATTCAACACACTGGGAAATATTTCTCCCTAACTCTGAACTGGACGTACAATTTTTTTTTTTAATTAAAATCTGCATTTTTCATTCCAACCCTGTGATGGCCAGCCTACCTTCCTGTTGGAAAATAACAACATTCTGCATTTATTCAGCATTCCTCATCAAAATATCTAGAAATCTGCCTTTCTGATGTATCAGTTGTTTCATTGTTCAGATCTTCCACTGGCTCTTTCTGTAAGCAGCACTGAGTTTGAACTGTCTTCAGAGCACTTGACAGCTCTGTCTCTGGTTGTATCTTGGATCCTGTATTCTGTCAAGTCCCCTTGACCTGGCTTTTTAAACCTCCCTGAGGTTCAAACACTCATTTTCTGGTAACATCCTCACAGTAGTTTATGATTTTATCACGCTGTCCTTCAGGAGAACATTTAGAATTTCAGTTTTTGACATATATACTAGAGCTGAGTCTATAGCAATATAAAGTAAACTAAAGGAATTCTTAAATCTGAATCCCTCTAAAAGTCTCAAAGCATAGACATATGCCATTCCAAGTTGATAGAATTTAGCTTTATCTGGTTGTGATGAATTGCCCAGTGCTAAATGCAGAATTGGTGGTTCTGGAAATCACTTTCAGCTGGGCAGATCTTGCCACTGGAAGGTTAGAGGCACCTAAGAGAAGAAAGGGGGATTGAAGGCATCATTTTTTTGTACATTTATTGTCGTCAGTGTTGTTAATTTAAAGAAAAGTTTCAGTTCCAAAAGGATGGCTCAAAATTTTATGTAAGTACTTATATTCAAATAATGGTACTGCTTGATTCAAGAATTATTGTATTAAGTAAAGTTCTGCAGGAGTCTAGCAAAAAGTACTCAGGTGGCAACTTTCCAGTCATCCTCCCTACCCACAAAATTGGGTCTTCAGGGATATGAATGTGGTCACCTTATTTCAATCTCTGTTTGTTTGAATCCATTATGTATTTTCTATTTCTTATTCTGACAAAATAATCAAATAGAATGGGAATGACATATTTAAGGCTGGTTGTAGTAGCATTTAAGGCACTACAAAAAAAGTGAGTTGGTCTGGCTACTAAATCATTCTAATAAAGAACAGCATTGCTTATTTTTATTTTATAGTCTCCTGAACAATAACAACAGTAGCTTCTCCACTATTTTCATTTTTAGTGAAAGCAAATGTTCTAGAGAATAAGACAGAAAATACATCAGAAGTATTTAAATAATTATGCTAATATTCAAAACAATGATTTGCATGTCACTGCTATATAAAAAATGCTTCCTTCTTTTTCTGATTTTTTTTTAGATATAAAACATCTATCAAGTAAACAGGAAAGGAAAACTGTCTTTTTCTGAGTGGTTTCATTTCCAGTGTTTCTTCAGCTTCCCCTCAAGGGTCAGACTCAATAAACAGCTGTGCACTATGTGTGAATAAAATCAATGTTGCAGAACTGCATTGCACACCAACAGAAAAGGGTTTTAATTCTTTTCTTTTTGAGTGTAACAGAGACACTTATGAGTTTAACTTTTCCCATTCCAGTATTTACTCTTGGTGCTTGCACCAAGGAAGAATTCAAAACAAGAAACAGCTGGAGCCTTTTCTTTACACTTCACCTACTATTCACATCAATAACCCTTCAAAACACAAATGTGCTGGCAAGTCACACACAATTTTCACTGCAC
Source organism: Camarhynchus parvulus (assembly GCF_901933205.1). Lineage (NCBI taxonomy): Eukaryota > Metazoa > Chordata > Aves > Passeriformes > Thraupidae > Camarhynchus > Camarhynchus parvulus. The sequence continues at coordinate 71,967,485 of NC_044573.1, read as the reverse complement.
CCACTTTTGTATGGAGAACAAAAGTAGCTTCATCATCTCAGTCAGGATAATAAGTATTAGAAATCTGCATGACACCATTTTCTGGAAAAACTCTTATTTCCTGTGTTATGGGACAAAACCCGATTCACACAGAAAGGATATTCTGATTTATATTTTAAAAAAGATACATGTATATTCTTTATTTGTGTGCATGATTTTTTTATTCTTGGATCATGAAGAACAAGATACACTGTTAATAGGCAGGAGACACAAACAACAGCAATTACATATGCAGAGGGTGTATTGTTTATGAGCCTCTTCTTCCTCAATGGTTGTAAAACCTGGAGAGAGGTGCTTGACTGCACCGCCCTTGGCTGACATGGTCTGCAGTGAACAGTCATGGAGGAGAGCTTGGCTCTGTGGCAAGTTTTGCCAGCAGATGTAATAAAAACATTGCCTGTATAACTGTCTATATTGCTTCCAATATTGCTTCCCAGGTAGTTGCCTGAGGAGGCCCTGCTGGTGGGGGCAAGGACACAGAGGTGGATGGGCAATGGAGTGTTACAAATCCTCACAGATTTACTCTGGGAGACAGAGGAGTTTCAGAGGAGATTCTGTATTTCATTCTATCCAGGCTAGCCTGCAAACATGGACTAAATGAGTCTTCCTGGGTTATCAAATTAATCTTCCAGCTCTTCTAAGTCATCCAGAGAAATGGGACAGTTTTGCACTGATCTTGCTGATGTACTCACAATGGCACAAGGAAAGTCTTCTCTTCTTCCTGTTCCTATAGGATAAATGTAACCGAATGCAAATAAATAAATAAATGTAACTGAAAGCAAAACTGTTTTTAAAGTCCTTGGAAGCTTTTCAGGATTTTTCTGCAAGTAAAACAATAGTGTTTTCTTACACAAAAATCCAAGTAGTCCACATGGAATAAAGTTTCTTAATTCCCTGTCTCAGAAATGAAAACTGTAGTAATGATGGTTTCATTTTTCATGGTTAGGATTTGTAAATAGAACATATTCATGCTTTCATACATGTAATGATGTGTGGTATAATATTGTCATACACGTGAGCTAAGTCATTCTGACATAAGATAATTTTGTAAACTAAGCTGCAAGAGAGTGTTCTGACTTCCAATAGAGATCTTCATTTGGATGTGGTAGAGGGTACAAAGGGAACAGAACCACAGCATAGCCATTCAGGTGTTGACTGAAACTGGCCACTGCAATAAAGTCATGTGATTCATGTAGGAAAACACTTACTTGTTGCCTGTCCATGTCAGAAAACTGTCCTGAGTTGTAATCTCAGGAATGTCAGCATTTCTCTTAGGATGATATATTTTGAGAAATACAGAACTTAATTGACAACTGAGAAAACCACAGGTTGTTTCTTTTTGTTCACATTAAAAAAATAAATAACCAGACAAAGATAAATTAATAGGCAAATAGGAACTTTAGTAATACCCATAATGGTCCAGTCAGTGCAAATATGTGTCATCTTTCTTATAGTTCTATGTTTCTGTATTAATTTATATGGCTTGATATATGAAAATGGGAAATGAGAAATGGGCTAAGCCAACTATGATGCCTTCCACCTCCCTGAAACAGTCTCATTCAAAAGTTATCTTCTCAGCCAGACAAATAAACACATCTAGGCAAGTACTTCATCTCATGGAATAGGTGTTCTGTTAGGTGCTTTAACTGTCTTGCTTTTGTGTGTGGACAACAGAGGTAGTTTAGAGACAGAGAACCTCCTTAGATGCCTGAAGTTAGGGTGGTTGTATCCTGTCTCTAGAACACAGCCCTGAGCTGGGCAGGACCATTATTCAGTTGCTGCCCTGCACCACAGGGCTCCACAGTGGGAGTTCAGGCTACAAGGGCTCCCTTGGAAGCAGCTCTGCCTTAAGAGCCCAAGATGACTAACTCAGATTTTCTGAACCATAACACTAAATCTTGGCGTGTCATTTTTGGGTGTTATCTTGCTTTAGTTGTTCGAGTCTGACCTCCAGCCTCTAAAGTGGAAAAACTATATCAAATTTTATTCATTTATCTATTTAATTCAAACTGGAAATTAGTTTCCTTGTAGCTTGAGCCTTGAAGGAGGCAGGAACCTTAGTGTGAATTGTCAGTGGATCACGATAAAGTAGCAGGGCTCTCACTGCCAGATCTGTCTGTGCACTTACAGAGTATGCTGAGGGACAATTTCTTCTGCACATTTGATGGTTTGACAGACATGATATTTTTTCCTGATCCTTAGAAGAAACAAAAAGATTCTTTACACTTCCTAAAGATGCTGATTCCCAAAGCCCTGTATTGTGAGTTTTTTTATTAAAGCATTCCAGTGTCACAGCATCCAGACTCATGCTGTCCTAGTTGATAGTCAAGGGGGATGTTTGCAGGACTGACTGCACACTGACCTCAGGTTTCCAGCAGTAGCAAAAATGCCTCAGGGAAACTCAAGAGATTTATCATAATGCTGCTTGTTTATAGGAACTTTCAGGTACAACAGAGACTGACAAGTACTGTACCACACAGCTTAAACAGTAAAGAACTTAACAATATAGAAAGACAGGCAGTCCAATATTTACATCATATACCAAATTTTTCTCTGCTCAATGATGTTAAGCATTCCCAAGAGCTGTTCTTGTTATGCTGACGTTGCTGGGCCTACAGGTCAACACACTGTACTGGGTATAAATTCACAGGGCTTTTTGTCTCTCTCTCTCTTATTCCTTAAGACCAGTCAAACTTTGCATAAAGTGTTTTAAGGAGGATTTGGCTTCATAGACCCATGTGATTTTTCAGAGGCGCTACCCCAGACCTGTGATACAGAAGTAGAATAAGATCATGAAAATTTGCTGGCTACAGTTTGGCTTTTTCTGTTTACCCTTCTGTGAAAGGGAAAGATAAAGCCCTCACTGGTGAACTGAAGAGCTCATTAGCTGTAAGGCAGATTCCAATTAGAGACTCTCAGTTTTCCTTTGATATAAAACCTCACTTAGGTACCTACATTGCCCATTGCTGTGAAATCTGAATAAGTTGCAGAAATATATTTTTCTCCCAAACTTGCCGAGTGAAGAAAAGGTTTGTATCCTTGCTGCTCAGATAGTGTTCTGAGACTAATGTCCCAGTCCATAGATCTTTGTGCAAAAGTTGAATTTTAGGAAATTGAAATGAAATGAATTGAAATTGAAATGAATTCCAAGTACAGAGTGATTAAATTTTTAATACCCCAGGCCTTGTAACAGGGTGCCCAGGGAAGTGCTGGAATCACCATCCCTGGAAGTGTTCAAAAAGCCTGTGGATGTGGCACCTGGAGACATGGTTTAGGAATGAACACAGTGGTGCTGTGTTAATGGTTGAACTCAATGATCTTGAAAGGCTTTTACAACCTTAAAATTCTATGATCTAAATATACTGTTTTTTAACTTGAATGGTTGTTCAGGTCTTAGGGGGGGATGAATCGCTCCCTGCATATTCTCCACTGGCTACAAACGGAACATCAGCTTTCAGATTAGAACAAGCATTGCCTTGCATGGCTCTGATGATGCACAAGATTCATTTAGATTTAAACAACTAAGCCTCAGAAGGCACCTGCTCAGACACCAGTCCCACCTTGCTGTTTGCTGTTGGGTGTTCAGGTAGCTCTGGGCTCAGCGCACATCCCTGGCACAGCTACTGATGCTGACTGGGCTGTAAGCACCTAAAAGTCTGGCAAGTAATTGAATGTAGACCACATACCATAAGGTTCTTGAATTTAAGATAGGAAATTATTGGAATATTTTTCTTTCCAGTAATTTCCACAAATGTTCGGGGCACGTTTTCAAAATATTATGCAATCATTAGGTATTTTTTTTCCTTTTTACTTTTAACTCTCAGGGCAACTCAGATTTCAGCTCAGATTTCATCTTTGCAAATATTTCCTTCTGGTTTAGTTACTTTTTTTAGAAAAATTGTTTATTTACTGCTATTACAGTTGTTTTTACAGGGTCTTTTTGTTGTTGTTGAAACAAGTTATTATGTCTTTACCTGCAGGTGACACCACCTTTTTCAATTTTGTGAGTTGAATAATGGTATACCTATGCAAGTTACTACTGTTCATGAAAAATAAAATAGAGCTGTGCATGAACTGCACACTTCAGAGTTTATGCTCTCCCAAGCAAGGAAAATAATTTAATTTACAGGGTGAATGATAGAGGATCATAAAGTAAATAAATAAATAAATAAATAAATAAAAGAAACCAAAAAACAAAAACAAAACCGAACAACAAAAAATCCAAACCACAAGCCAAACACAAAACCTGTAATTCAAAAGTAAAAATTTTCTGGATTTTTTTTATATATAGATATATATATGCACGCATGAGTATGAAAAACTAATGCATAGTCTCCTGATCAACCACCCTTGAAATAAAATATAAGAAAAAAGGACACAGAAATGACACTTATGGCAGCTTATAATACTCTCCAAAGTCACTCTCCCACTATTGGTCTTACAAATTGGTGGTTGATTGAAGTCTAGACTGCAAACCACATTGGATTGTGCAGCTCTCAAACCACACAAGAATGGAAAGTATTATAGCAGCTGTTACCATGGACGTTGACAGAAATCTGAAAAGTGCAAAGGATAAACATAACAAAAAGTAAAACCTTTCCAGATGGCTGTACAGCTCCCTAAAAATATACACTGCCACTGAAGGCTGGCTGGATTGAAAAGATATGTTGTCTAAAATAAAAAGGCAGTAGAAGCTGCTGTATGTAAAAAAAAAAAAAAACAAAAACAAAAACAAAAAACTGCAAGATGTTGGTAAGTGAATTTTTTGTCTCCAGTCTCTGTAGAGCTTAACTATGCAATATAAAGCTGCCCATGGGAGATATAACTAATATTAGTGCATAGATAATAATGTAAGAACCATTCTGGATGGATAGTTAAGTAATATGTGGCTACATTTTGATAAAACAATATTATTGGAGTGGGAAAAGCAACTAATCCTAGTGTTGACAAGTCTGCCAGCTTCTTTTCTATCCAAGTCTCACCACGCATGTCCATGGCAGTGTCACCTCAAGATTAGACTAACGTGACTGATTTATAAGAGTCTGGTTTTGGTATGTGGTCCCCAGCAAGTAAAAGAAATGAAGCTGGAACTCATGCATGAGAGCTTGTCAGTGTCTGCAAATTGTACTTCCCCTGAATAACTGCCTGCTGTTTAAGATGAATGGCAATTCCATATATCATGACACATAGTGAACACCATTAGCAGATTTATATCTGGGTGTCAAAGTGCACCTGATTACCTTCTACTTTCAGAAACTTTTGCCTGTTTGGCTGAAAGTTCCCTCATCCATTTTTCTGCAGGAAAAAGATAAAAAGGAGATAATCATCACAACTCCTCCCTTTTCAAGACTTAAAGGACATAGGGCTGCATTGCATGTGATTTAAAATGAGAAGCCAGTCAGTGTTTTGCAGTGTTTCAGCATCAAATTATTGTGACAGATTTCTACTACGATGATCTCATACCAAGATTATTCTTCAGATATAAATATTTATTCATTTCTTTTTGTTGTTTCATCTTGGATATATTTCTAATCAGCTTCTACGCATATTTCATTTGACCAAACAAACCAAGCAGCCCTCCTTTACTTACCTCTCTTGAAATCTGTTGTCCTTTCCTTGATCAGCCTTCTCTGCATTTCTCAGTTTGATCAACAGCCAGAGGTATGGGTGTGACATTCTGCTGTTGGTCATGCACTGGGAAACAAAGAAAGGAGCAAAACAGCAGCCTGACACCTTAACTTAAGAATTGTAATTTTTGAGCATTTAACTGTGATGTCTTGATGTTATCTAAACATTTTCCGTAGCATAGAGGCACATGTAGAGCACAGAGTGATATTTCTGAAACAACTGTCTTAATTTCTACTGACTGTCAGTATAATTCCACACTCTATTGCTAATTTTAATCTAAATTGCTTCCTTTCAGGCCTAAACTCATGCAATCTAAATAATATATTAAACATGAAGGATCCAAATGAAGCCTGGCAGTCAGTCAAGGTGAGATTACAGGCTGTTTAAAATGAGCATGTGCTATTTTAGAGGCAGGTGTCTCAAAGGTAATTGTCATCATCTTCTCCTTTGGATTATTCCAGAAATCATCAGGAAGATTGTGTACTTCCATTAGCCTCGACAGCTGGTTCTGCTGACGCCAGGATGTCATAAAAAGTGTGGTTAGAGTGATGCATTTCTCATGGAGAGTACATGGGTACACCTAAGAAATTCTGCTCTGAACCAGGAATTTGTCTGAGTGACTCCTTCCTCCTGCATGATAGAACAATCACAAATTATTAAACTTGAAAGAAAAGGCATCTGAGATTCTGTCCCAGCTTTTATAAAGTGCCTTGGATGCAACCTCCAGATACAATTTCTTACTGTACAGTCCCTCACAGGAAAATGGTAGACAGACATCTCTGTTCAGATTATGGGCTCTGCTTTCCTAACTACATTTGCTAGCCAATCAACAGAGTAATAATTTAAAAAATGTATTTAAAACATGCCTATGATTTTATGAACCTATAGACATTTTCTACATTCTTCACTCTCTATATCATTCCACAGCTAAATTAGGAAATTACATCCTGGCTTGGTAAAGTACTCACATAAAGAACAATTATTTGCACTATTTATCATGGTTGCTTAGGTGTTCCTTAGCTGTTTTGATTAATTAAGCCTCCAGAAAGCCTCTCTCCCCAACTTTAGCAATTCTTGTTTATTAAAACCATTACAATCCTTTCTCAGGATCTTCCTGTTGAGCTGTAATTTCATTATCTCAGTGTCTGGCTCCACTGGGGTGTTTCTGTTTGAATGCAAGAAGATTAGAATGTTAACCCTTTGTTTTGTGCATTGTACATGGTCTCTGATATAATTATAAATCAGTCATTGTAACTGCTCTACACTCAGTAGCTCTAAGCAAAGCAGGAGCAGCAGAGCAGAGCTCTATGAAGCAAAGATTAGATTGCTAAGTGTGAAAAAATCCAGATAATCTCCTTTCTAGACTGCTGAAGGAATCTAGTACAGGAAATGCCAAGTCCGGCAGCAAGGTTTTTTAATGGACTTTAAGGATTGTATGATTAGAGAGTATCAAAACCAGTAACAATTTTAAAAGAGTAACTCTACCTCTCCCCCCCCCACCCCAACCTCTGTTCTCTTGCTTCTCATCAGGGCCAACTCAGGGCTTCTTAGATGAAATTTTGCCACTGCATGGGTGAGCATCAGGGACATTTATTTATTTCTTATTGTTCTGGGGTGGCATTTCAGTTTTGTCATGGAGCAAAGAAGGATTTTGGGAGGACAGAGTAGGCAATAACAGGCTTGAAGGAGCTTTTAAAAGCTCTAGTGAAGTAATGGCAAATGGGAGAGACTGGTCTGAGGAGCTTTTCCTCTGTCCCTACCCTGCCAGCCAAATCTCTGGTGTCTTCCAGAGATAGCCTTCATCCCATAGAAAGCATGCTGGCCACATGCTCAGGACATAGATCCCACTTTTCTGGGTGTTAGAAGTGAGGAGTATCCTTCCCATGCTTGTCAGCTCCCCTGAGCTTATTCTTTTGTTCCCACAGAGCCCATTAATAAAAAAATTATATATGTGTCCCCATTCCCTTCCCTTCCCTTCCCTTCCCTTCCCTTCCCTTCCCTTCCCTTCCCTTCCCTTCCCTTCCCTTCCCTTCCCTTCCCTTCCCTTCCCTTCCCTTCCCTTCCCTTCCCTTCCCTTCCCTTCCCTTCCCTTCCCTTCCCTTCCCTTCCCTCCTCATAGAATTTATTTCCATAGGAAGTTTTTCTTCTGGCTCTGTTCCTCATTCTCCAGTCCACAAAAAGACAGAGTCTCCTGCACCACCTCTAAAATCACCTTCTTGTTCTTTTATCATCGTGTCAGGAGAAGGATCTGCACCAGCATCCACAATGGAACTCTCTCAGGTTTCACCCTGTTCCCAGTTTTCCATTCTCCTGTGTTCTTTCCTGTACCTCCAGCCATCAGTTGGGATTGAGAGCAGGAGCTGGTCAGACATGAAGGAAAGGGCTGGAAGTGACACAGTTTTCTTCTCCCTTCTATCAGCTCTTGCTCCCAGAAACAAGAGAAAATAGGGACAAAGAAAGCAGGTACCAAAGCTTGCCCTTGGCAAAGGCCCTGGCCTCCCAAGATGATACTTGAAACCAATCCTGCTACTAGTCAAAGTATTAAAAAACATTTTGAAGGAAAATACAAGCTTTATAGAACATCATTTGTTATCAAAGGTATTTTTTGTGTGATCAGTCTATGATCCTAGTTTCATTTAGTTTAGCCTAGTTTAGTTTAGTTGGGTTTTTGTTTGCTTGTTTGTTTTTGGTTTTGGTTTTTTTGGTTTTTTTTTTTTGGTAAAATGATTCAGTGGCTTTATCCCTTCAAATTTTAGACAAAACACTTTCTACAATCCTATGTAGAAATTTGATTCTGCAGGTGGAGATGATGGCAATTAATAGAGAATGTAGGGTGGATTGAAGAGCTGTTAGAAGGGGAGAATGTGCAGAAGGGGATACTGGGACAAAGAAAGGCCACTGTTAGTGTCCTCAAGGGATCAATCTGGGACAGATCCTGTTTAATGTATTTGTTAATTAAATATAGAGAACTAAATATGGGATTCTGAAATTCAGAAGTGATCATAAAGCTGGGGTGTAGGGCTGAAACAGAGGGCTGGGGAGGGAATCATCCATTAAAAGAAGGCTGGTGAATCAGATGACTCAGGCTGCTGAAATGAAAAGCATGAGATGAAACTTGAGAGTTTTAAATTACAATACTTGGCACTCAAAATACTCAATAGTATTTTTTTTTCTATAAATAGAGGATTTCTAAATTAGAAAACAAAAAAGATCATTCATTAGATGGAAGATGACTACAAGCTGCCAAGGAATTTACTTGGCTTCAGGTGTTTTCCATTCTAAAAAGTGTTATTTAAACCTTAGTTGACAGAATAAAAGAGTCTGCCTTTTTAACCTTACCAACTGAGTTTACAAAGAGTAACTTTCTGCAGATACTTTTGGAGAACAAATATCAAACAAGAAAAGGGTTCTGAAATTAAAAAAAATAAATTTGGTCTTCATGAAGTGTAGGGGAAAAGAACAAAAAGAAAAAGGGTGAATTACTGGAATGATGTTCCGAATAGCCAACTGGAGAAGGAATCAAAATTGTTTTAAGATGATGTTTGATAAGATACTGAGAGGGATTGCATATTAAAATAAGGGAGTTTAAGGTTGTTGTGGATGAACAAGTCCTTGGACATTTGATGCCTCTGACACGAGACTTTATCTTGATCACTTTATATGTTAATGACCTCTTTCTGGTATGGAGGTTGCTTGCAGGAAGAGGGTGGATTTTTCCCTGCTGATCCAGAGAGGACTAGTGAGGATTGTGTGGGGAGAGTTGCCTTTCCCTGATTGTTGTGCAAATCCAGAACTATCCACCTCCAGTTTTTCTGGATATTTGCATATTCAAGAGACTGCAACAGCTCAGGCTGGCAGATACTAATTTGAACCCACTCTTCCCCACTGTGGGATGTGCTTGGCTTTCTCAGTTCATGTGCTTTGTCTGAGTTTACACAAAATGAGTTAATCTCAGGGCAGGTAGAGAAGGTTGAACCCGAGTCATGGTGAATCTTTATTTAATAAATGCTAAATAACAATAGTGCTGTAGGGCATTGATAACAACACTCCATTTCATCAACTGCACTCAGTAGCTCAGGTGATCCCTTCCAGTCCCGTGTTCCTGTTTAAAATTGGTTGAAACGTGAAATCTTTATTCAGGCAAAACTTTTCTTGGAGTTGTACTGAAATTTTAGTTCTCTTTAATATTTCTTCTTCTGTGAAGATTCCCTGCTCTCTTAAACATTTCTTTTCCCTAAATAGCAATTCATTACCATAAAAAAAACCACAGTGTGCCAATAATGTACAAAGGCTCTAAAAATTTACCAAGCAGGACACATCTGAAATATTTGTAAAGAAACCTAATGATACAGGGAGGCACTAAGAGATAGGAATAGATAATTTTCCATTCCTTTTATCAAATAGCAATAAATCGCTTCTTTTCTCATCAAGTATCCACCAAAACTTATTTTGTTAGTATCCGTGTTTTACTTTAAAAAGAATGAATGAGAAATAAAAACCCAGAAATGATAGTAAGGACAGAATGAAATATTACTGTTCAAAATAAAAGAAAACATTTTAGTTTTGGGTAAAAAGCAATACTTTTAAATAACTAAAAAATGTAAATGATGTAAATGTATTCAAATATATTTCCAGAGAAATATTTTTCACTGGGATATGGTGTTTTCTGGTTGTTCTATTTTGTTGTTGGGATTCTTTTTTTGTTGTTTGGTTGGGTTTATTTTTTTCCCCCTAAACCTGTAATTATCTTTACTTAGTTTTAGAAAACTCCTAAACTAAGTTTGATTCAGACACAGACTGGACCTGGACAGGGAAATAGATAATGTGAGCATTCAATACACCAGAGATTAAAGTGATCCAGAAGATGCATTTCCAAGCATAGCCCAAGGATGTTACATTATTTCAAAAGAGAAAGTATATGTCATTGTTGCCTTGTTCTGTATATTCTTATATATATTTTTAAGCTAGTCTTTGCTGGTATCTGTTTATTGAACCACAGAGACCATTGCCTTCACCTAATATAGGTGATCATAACTAAGTGATCATAACTGAGTGATTTTGAAAGACATTTTTTAAGTATAGACTTGAGTTTACCGTGGTCTGAGGGAACACAGGTGATTTAAATTGTTTCCTTTTATACAAGATTTGGGGAGTTTAGTGTCATGTGTATTGCAAAAGTTTTCTTAAAAATCTTCTTTCCAGTCCTTAGTCTGCTAATGTGATTCTAAATGTGACCATCTCTAATTTTGTGTGAAGAAAACCAATGCCTGCTAACTCTGATTTCCGTGAGCACTATTCCTTGTTTAGACACATCTTGTGTGAATAAACATTTCCTGATACACTTTCTTCTTTGTGAAACCCTGTAGTTTTTGAGGCCTCTGAAAGCAGAAATGAGGAGACAACTTTTGACTCTGAAGAAATAATTTTGAACTCTGGGATTTATGGTTAGTCTGTCCAAGTTCTTGAACAAATCAAGGTCAAGGGACCAGGTATTGTAATTTGGCTGGTTTTGCTGCTGTATGGGACAAGGATTCTTGCATGCCTCTGGCCTGAGCTAAGCAGTGCTCTTCCAGGCTGCTCCTAGGCATGGTCTAGGAGTGAATTTGTGCCATGGAGCATTCCTTGCTGGCAGTTTGAATGTGTTGGAGAGCAAGGGAGATTTTTCAGTGTGGGCATGGAGAGGATTGTCATGGGTTGGATCATTAATATTGCAGAGCCATAGTATCTTGTGCCTGAAAGGCAGGAGACAGAGTTTCTCTTAGATAAATCAAGAGTGCCTACCCATAGGAACATGTAGGTGTAAAATGACTGGGTAGCTAAGAGTGCTGTAGAAAACATGACCAGGTCAGGTGTAATGACAAGTTCATATTCACCAAGAATATCAAAGTAGAAAATGTTTCTGTCAAAAAGAAACAAAATAGTTGTAGAGCCACAGGAAGTGTGATTGCAGATAAAAGTGCCAACTACATAAAATTTAGGTTGTGTGGGAGTGAGGGTGATAGACTGAATCTTGGAAAGACATTCAGAATTTAAAGAATTTTTTTTTTGAAAAGGCAAAAGAATTACTGGTGGAAGAGTACAGCAAAGGAAAACATCCTTACAATAAGTTTGAATAGACCATGAAATAGTTTTTCAGGGAATGTAGAGACAGCCATGCCAACCACAGATTGTACCACTGTCTTGTTTTTAGCTGATTGAGTTAATTTTCCTCATTGTAGCTTGTATGGTGCTGTTTTCAATTACTGATGGAAACAGTGCTGATAACACAGTTTTAGTTATTAGTGAACAGCATCAAGGCATTTTCTGCTTCTGACTCTGCTCCCCCAGTGAGGAAGCTGAGGGTGCAGAAGAAGATGGGAGGGGACACAGTCAGGAAAACTGACCCCAGCTGACCAAACACCATAGGACATCATGCTCAGCAGTAAAAGCAGAGTGGGGGAATTTTGTCAGGGCTGCTATAAGGAAGGAACTGGCTGGCATTTGTCTGCTGGAAGAGGGAGATGGGAGTTTTAGCACAGCTTTTTTTTCCCCCTGGTTTTGTTTTCCTTTGCTTCTTTTTGCCTTTATTTTTAACTTTTCCCATTGAACTGTGTTTATCTCAACCCACAAGTTTTCTCACTTTTACCCTTGTGATTCTCTCCCACATCCTGCTGCGGGGGAATGAGCATGTGGCTGTGGGTGCTCAGCTGCTGGCCAGAGTTAGCCTGCAACCACAACTAAACTGAAAAAGAAGTAAAAACTACATTGCCTGGAAAATTCTGCCCTGAGAAGCTTGTCAAGGACTGCCAAAGACAGTTAGCATGGTACCTTCATAACATGTGAGAAATACAGAGGTGAATAAGCTGAACCTCAGAAAGTTAGAAAAAATGCAAGATTATTAATCCTAGGCATGCTGTCTGGATCACAAGAAAAAAGTTATTGATATCATTAGGCTGTATATTGAGAGTCATTGATATTGAGGGATAAACTTCTGCAGATTGCACAGAAAGAGATGAGAGTGCGTTTATCATTGTCATAGAACATTAAAAGAAAAATTATAATGTTACCAGAAGGTAATTATGTTCATTCTACAGATATACTCACCTGGTGTAAATCAGCAGATTTCTTTTGCAGTGAGAATTTTGGTGATTTATAAATAGAGATCTTAGCTCATTGCTTGTGTTCCTGTGCTGTCCTTGTAACACTGTTTGGACCACAAACATTCATGCTCATGTTTTCCAGAATTTTTAGATTTTAGGGTTTGTGGAATTGTTGGCAGCCTGAGAAGTGCCATCTAATCACTCCTGTTAGCTTAATGGAAAAGCTGTTTGACCATGCCAAATACTTCACCAAAAAAAAAAAAAAAAAGTGAAAGATTTAAAATTCCAATGAACAGGAACCATGAGCTCAATCTTGAAGGGGCAAAAAATGCATTCGTTTCCTTGGAAGAGAATAGGGCAGATCTTTCATGGAAGAAAGAAGCAATTTCTCTAGGGCTTGTGCCTAAACAGAGCTGAAAATCTCCTAGGAGGTGTTGAGTGCTCCAGATTGCTACTGAATTCTTATGATTTTGTCCTTCCTTCTCTTAAGGGCTTAAAACAAGTATACAGCATTGTGTTTCTAAATCTGGAGACTGGTTGGGTTTTTATTTTTTGTTGTTGTCATAATGATGCACAGTTTTATTTTCATTTGAAAATACTTGCTTTTAAAAACCGTAAAAACTTGTGCTTTATCTGACAAAATGAAGCAAATCATTTTGTTTGCTGTTAGTATCCTCCAAGCAGTAATGTGAACTGAGATATCAAATATTTAGTACTATGCAGCACTAATATGGATATGGTGATTTCTCATTAATACTAACAACTTCAAAACTAATTCTCATTAGCTTGAAATAACTATTTAGCTCTTTAGCAAGTGTTTAAATTCAAACAGAAGTATATAATAATTTGCAAAAAATAAAAAAGGATTGGTTGACATTACAAAATCTTAATGGCTTTATTCCTTAAAAATTATTATTGGTTTGGTCTATACGTTTAAGAAATATTCTTAAAACTGTACACTGCCTTTTTATTTAGTGCACAAATTGCATCCAATTTGGAAAAGAATTTTAGATCTATCAGCTACAAATTAAGCAACAATCACAAAAATAATAAACCCCCAAATAAACCTTAGAACAATGTAATTCAGATTTTAATGGAAAAATAAAATTATTTGCCCATAATTGTTTGACTAAGCCTGTTCCTATTTTCCCTCCCTATTAATAATGTTGGCATTTAAATGTTGGAAGTAGAGTAGCATAAAGAAATAATTTCACACATGCAGAGCCCAGAAACTCAACAGTAGGAAAAGCTAAGCCTCCTAATGCAGACACGAATTTTGGGTGGGACAGTGTCTGGTATCTGAGCTTCATCTCACTATTTGAAAGCTTGGGCCTTTTTGTTGATTGAGAAACCTTTTGTACATCTTTGCTTAACTGTCAGGCTTTAGAACTATGTGATCAGCAGTCAGGAAAAGGATTGAGAAGCAAGTGTGAAAATGGAGTGGTGAGAAATGTTTTCTCTTTGTTATAGGTTCCATCTTGGACAGTACACAGCAAGCTTAAGTGAGGAGCTCAGGAGCAGATGCATGGATGCTATTAAAGCTCATGTGCCAAAGCATTAAAACTAGAACTGTTCCTCTCCATAAAGGACAGAAAAAAAGACAGGGCCCTCTAGCCATAAATTCGCCACTAAAATGCATGTGCACTGTATCATTTGGCTCAATAAAAAATGCAGCATGTGGCAAAATTTTAGACAGATAAATGTAATTAACATTGAAAGGCAGATTGCAAGGAAAAGGGACAAAGAAAGAAAAAACCTATAAGGATTGGATGCAGTGACACACTCTAACATTTTAAGTGCATTAGGAATTCCATCCTCATAGAAGACAATATTTAAATGCTTTCTTAAACAGAAGAATATGACGCAATTTTTTTTCCTGAATTAGAGCCTAAATTTTCAAGTGAGGATCAGTGCATATTGATTTATGCATTCACTGTAGTACATTGTTGTTATCCAAAGTATAAATTTCAAGCATCCTGGTGTTAAGAAATGTGTTTAAGAGCGACAGTTATACCATTTCTTAGAGGTATGATAAGAAGTGTCAGTGCCCTGCATAACAAATCATGTTTATGTTACAGTAGAAAGTAAACATTTGCATTTCAAACCCACACAAAACATGGGTAATATGTTAAGGTTGCTCTAAGTCAGCCTTGCAAAAAGTTCTGGAGCCTGAGTTCTGAGCAAGACTGTGAATAACTACCATGTATTCATATCAACCTGAGCAACCTCTGGTTGAAAGTGTCACACAGTGGGGGGTTTCCAGCATTTGGATTTAATGGAGAGATAATGGCAAGGAGAGCATTAGGGAAAAAAAAAAAAAAGGAGGAGTGAAGTGGAATTAAACTGGGATTTTAAAAAATGGAAAATCAAAGTATGAGGTTTTCAGGCCTGTCAAAATGTTTAATTCTTCTTGTTCAAGCTGCAGATGGTTTGAGTCATCTTGTGCCAGAATTAACTTGGTAACACAGTAAAATAACCTTTCAGAGATACGTTTCCCATATTTTATTCATTGTTGCACTTTAGCTGAACCTATTCTTTGCATGAATAAGGTATTTGAGATCAGATGCCCTCTTCATACTTACTTGGTGGGAATTAGAATGTGACTTGTTAAGAGCTAAGCCTAATTATGGAATAAAGGCATGAAATGTTGCTTTGCTTACGTTGTGTTGTGCATCTTCATCTGTCTATGAAAAATACTTATGAAGTGTGCTAAAAACGAAACCCTTGTGTCTACATCCTGCAAACAATCTGGAATGCCACCTTCTGTTATATAATAAATGCAGACTTGTCTATAGAGAAGAAAAATAAGCCACATGTAAAACTTGTATGGTCGAACTACCAGCTTGATTTATGACAAAAGGTTTGTTTTTACCATTTGGATGGTTCTTCAGATCCCAAAGCAGCGACAAGAATAAAGTAAAAATTAAGGTGTGGCCGTTGGAACACTCCTGGAGGTTTAGCAAGGCAAGGAACTACCTGAAAAGCTGGGAGTGGAGATCAAAAATTGCCTGTTTCAGAGATGGCATGCTTTGTCCCCTCTCCCAGGCAGGCAGTTTACAGTTCTGCCAGGGGCAGTGTAGAGCAGAGAGCATTAGAGCAGAACTCTGTGCAGGGTCTGTAAGCTGCCCTTGATATCTCAGAGACAGATTTTGAGCATGTTTTTTACATTGCTTGAATCAATTTTGCATAGTGTAATGCTTCTCTTTGCAGTGGAATCTAGTTTTCTCATAAGCATGCACTTGAAGAACAACATTTACTTTGAACCCTGAGTATTACTGGTTCAAATGACAGGTAATGGAATAATATGTGCATATATTTTTTTACAATGTTTTTACATTCCACATATCTCATTATAAAATTAATTAAAATGTGTGCATAGTTATTCAATAGAAACTGTGTACATATTTAAGTAGTCCCAATAAAAGAAATATTCTGAATTTTAAATTAATTTGGGATTTTTTTCTATATACAAAAAGAGTTTCTGTGCTTCAAATGAAGGATTTTATTCAAGCAGATGACATCTTTCAAATCAGAAGCAGCATTTTAAGTTCAAGTGCTACATTTTGGTCTGAGGCAGGTGATTACTTTTATAAATCAGCTGTAAAAGGTAATCCCGAAAGCTCTCCATAAATAATAACCAAGACTGAAAATTTCTGTGTAGGGTGTATGTATAATGGGACAAAAATAGAGATGGGGGAAATGGAGTTGAGTTTAAATGACTTTCTTCATGT
The DNA here is from genome assembly GCF_901933205.1 of Camarhynchus parvulus. Classification (NCBI taxonomy): domain Eukaryota; kingdom Metazoa; phylum Chordata; class Aves; order Passeriformes; family Thraupidae; genus Camarhynchus; species Camarhynchus parvulus. Next base: position 71,951,008 of record NC_044573.1, on the reverse strand, counting down.
AGCTAAATGGGCATTTCTTCCATGGAAATCAAACGAGGGCTATACATATGGAAAGAGGGCAGGATCTCGTACCAGCTTTGCAAATGCTTCAAAAAATTATGCTGAGCAGCCCAGCCTGTTACAGCTTTTGAACAAAATCTGGAGGAGTGTTCATAACAAGTATAGAGCAATTTACATTTTTTTTCAGTTGTCAGACACTGTGTGCCACAAACTAACAGGGATGACTGGGTAGTATGGAAATCTGCTGCTGAAAAATTGTCCAGATAGATTTCAGTTCAGCATGTTCTCCCATTATTGTCTGGGAACATTTGTTCAAGTAAAACTTTCTTTGGAGCTGGTGAAATGTAAACCTTCACAAAAGGTTTATTTCATTTAAGTTGTTATTTTTGCCAGCGTGGGAAATAGTTTAAGCACAATTAGGTCACATAGTCAGGAAGCAGTAATGGTATTTATTGCATGATATGGATAACTACTCATGAAGCTGCAGTAGTGAAGTCTTAGTTTTCAAGCTGGTACAGCCAACCATTGCAATTACATACAGATCAAACAGCCTTTGGAAGAAATTTCTCTAAATTTTCAAGTGATCTACTTCTGAAATTCTGAAGAATGCTTTCTATTTTTCTTGTAACAAAATATTACAAAATTGTAAATAAAATAATTCAAATAGAGTTATTAGGGCTTGGTGTCATTCAACTGTTTTATTGAGTAAGTATGGCCATCTTTAATCTCTCTGACCACTTCATCCATGAGCATAAAGGCAGAACTTATTAAATTAATAATTTTCTGAACAAATGTTTCAGTTATTGCTTCTTCACCATGAATGTAATGTTTCTCTTTAAAATTTAAAGAGAAATATGAGAGTGTTGTGTTACTTGTCATGTATATATGGATGCAATTCAGAATAAATATACGTGAAATCTTGACCTAGCTGTATAAGTGTAGCTTTACAAAGGATCCTCGGCAAAACCATGGAGAAACTCCTACCACTGTTACATAAAATGTTATTTTCACACCAAACTTTGCTTTCTCCTTCAGTTAAAGTATCAGCATTTTCAGTTTCCCCCTGTCTCTGTCTGGACTTATATTTGTAGAAAGATCCAAGAATGATACAGAATGCACATTTTCATATTGTAGAGACTAATGAGAAATGAAATGCTTTTTTTTTAAGCCACAGGATGTTCCTTATTAGGACTAATGAGAAGATGGAAATTAGTTTCCTTGAAAAAATGTGTTAAGAAAATAACCTCTAATCAAAACAAAAGCTCAAGTCCACAAAGTTTTTGTGGTTAAGAACTGATGGGAAATTCCATTTCAGAAAACTTAAGTGGGATTTTTCAGCTTTCCAACTGTGGCCATGGAAACATTTTGTCAACTGGGAGAAAGGAAAATGGGCAGGAGCCTTCCAGAGTGGAAGGTGGGGAGTCATCATTTTGTTTTTTCTTGAAGGAAAACTATTAAATTTTTTTTTCCAATTACAAGTTTCAAAAGTGCTTTATTTATTATTGTGGCAGTCAGAGCTGTCCCCTCTCAGAATTCCTCAGTCACACTAAGGGATGGACGTGGATGCAGGTTCATTTTCCAAATTGCAATTACATTTTCTTGGTGTGTTACATTCCTTATTGTGCAAGCCTCCAACAACATGCAGTTTTCCTTGTGTACTCTCCTTTTTTAACCCTTTAACCATATGTTTTCTATTTGTTTTGGTCACCACGTTTGTGTAGCTCACCCTTTGTAGATATTTGAGTTGCATGTTCCTTTGTTCTTGTAGTTTTCTTACTTTGCAAAGGTAGCAGCTTCATCACAGCACCTCAAAAATATGAAAAAAAATCATAAAGAATTTTGACTGTGGTGAATCATGAGGAGTTTCACAGCATTTAAAATAGTGGCCAATCTTAAAACTGTTTGTTGTCACAATACAAGTAATTAACTTCCTTGCAAAATGTAAAAATATTTTTGTCAAATTCCATAATTATCAAAAAAGGTTAGTTATATCTATGGCCCCCAAAAAGTGGTATTGTTTAGTTAACAGTTTTTAAAACCTCAGAGACAAACTACTTGCAAGTTATAAAAGGTTTAGGGTAAATCCACATTAACAGATTTAAATATGAGTTAAGAAAGATAAAGTAACACAGAGATATCTTAGTAAAATTTGTTTTAAATAATTTTCCCTCTGGAAGATCATCTTTTTGGTGCATATTGATCAGAGGACTTATTCTGTCCCCATAACAATGTTATTTTCTTGTTTTAATGTCAGAAATTAAGTTCTAATGGTCTGATTTCATAGTTTCACTGTCAAATCAATGCCTTGTATCTGTCAGATGTCAAAATGGTGACTAAAAGTATGGCATATTCTCTAATGCAATTATTTTGCCCAGCATCTTGCTCTTTTAATAGAATCCACTGGTCATAGATGTAGTAATTGAGTGCCTAAAAAATTGGATATCTTTCTGAAGAGCTCATTTAGGAGCTTGCCATTTTTCATGCTGGTATGTATCTGAGAAAATAGTATATTTGAGCAGCTGATACAATTCTTGGAATGCAATTCCTTCAGCTGTTTTTGACTTATAAGAAAGAACACTTTTCCCATTGTTTAAAAGTATATATAACTACATTTTAAAAAATTTTTGAACAGAACGGCAGCAAATGTTCAAAGCTTGAAGCTCAGATCTTCACGCATAGATTCTTTTATAGAAGGAATCAGTGGCTTTCTTAGTTTGAGGAAAAAATAAAAATAGAGTCATACATGATTGAAAAGGCATTTTTTGCTTGCCTAGTTTGACACAAAGCTCACAGAAAATGTAAATTTACTCACTAACATTCAACTCATTGAAAGAACTTCAAAGTTGAACTGGAACATTTAAAAATCAACTTACTATGCAAGGGCTCTTCCCCTCGCTTTTCTTTTTCTTAGCAGGGGAACAAAATACTCGGTAATCTGCTGCCATTAACTTTTAAATTCCCTGCCACTGAAATGTTAAAATATAATACAAAAGAAGGTTTCTAAAACTGTTCCAGCTTCCTTTTTTTCCAGTCAAGTATGGTAGATTTTTACTGCTTTTAGTGACAAAACACAGCAAATGTAGCTGCTTTGGGGATCAAATTAAATTTTGATTAATCTTTAATCAGAAAATGTCTTAGGCTCAGAAGGGAGTTTCTCATCAAAAGAAGACACTGACTGCATGGAATAGCCAATAGGTCATAAACTGAAGAACATCCACTTTCAAGTCTTCATTGTGCTCGGTTCAAGCTTCTGGTGTGGAGACAGGAGCAGGTTCATCTAAGCTAAAGCCCCAGTCAATGATCTTACTGTCTTGCTTGAGTGTGTGTTTGCCAGGCTTTACTCTCTCCCCTCCCTTCCTCACATAATTTTATCTTGTCCTCATATGGAGTTGGAATATTTAAACTTGTGGAAGTATTCTGTGGTGCAGGAAAACGATTTCCAGCCCAGCACTTAAAATGAAAATTACACAGTATACATGCTATCTGCATTCATATTGCTTTTAGCACCTTAATATCATATTAACAGCATTTTTTAGTTTTTATTTTTGTTTTACTCTGCACAGTCATGTAGAATAGTAAAGATTAAAGCACATAAGTATTATGAATCACATAGATTTTCCATAGAAGATAATCATCACTGGAAGAATTATGATTATGCTGTACAATTTCAGTGTCCACAAATGGAAAATTCTCTTTTTTCACTCATGGTCCTTCACCTCAGGAGGCTGGGCAGCCCAAGATCTGTCAGTATTATTAAAGACTGAGGCAAAAAACCCTTTGAATACCTCCACTTTTTCTTCAGATGACCATCTTGGCAGGAATCAGTTCAATGTTTTCCTTTCGCTATTAACATACTTTAAAAAAGGATTGAAATTTTCTGCTGTTATGGAACAGGACTGATGCTGTGAAGGGACACATAATAGTATTCTTAATAGGCATGGTGCATCCTGGACAAAAGGCCCTAAAATCTTTTATGCTGCTTGTGTAAACCTTAAAGGACTATGAAACTCCTGAACTTTTCCATGGCATGTGCTGGAAAAATGCAACACATTAAAGAAGAGTACTTGAATGAAGACTTGATGATTTATCTTTCTGTGGAGTTAGTTCTACTGAAATTGTGCATGTGAAGTGAATTCTATATGTACAACTTCACATCTGATGCACCAAGTGCATCATTGAACAAATGTAGCCAGAGTCAAATGTCTGCAAAACCTTGACATTGTCCAAAAGCCATTCTTGGGTCTTGCCTCATGTTTGCTGTGGCAAGTGACCCTCCCTAGGTATTCACACAAGGAATCTGCTGCCTTTTGTGCTGGTAGCCCAAAGACAGACACACAAACCACTGCAGTGAGTGTGAGGCACTTGGCCTTTTCTCAGACTGTATCTGCTTATTGCTGTGAGGATAGATACCCTCTGGAAAATAATGAGAAACAATTAATCTATTGCAGGACTCAGGGCAGGAGACAGCCAACTGTTGCATATCCCCAGAATCACCCAGCCCTAGGAAAATATGTCTTAATGATTTAATTACTTTTCTCATCTGAGTGGATATTGTAATTCTGATTACAGAAGCTGAGGATGAACACGCTTAAAACTAATAAATACAAAGTGCATTCATCTGAAATGAACATCATCAGCACTCCCAATGAAATTTCATTTATGGGCATTGTTTCATTAAATGTAACCTCTAGCTTATTACAGGCACATTATTTTTCATTTTTTATGCATGATGTCATTCCTTTATTTAAACAGACCATGGTAAATATTTTATGAAACAATTAAAGGAACAAATAATAAATTTTTGCATTTAAAATGGATCTGTGAAAGTGTCTGGCAACTAAAATGCAAACAAACAAATAAACAAAAGGGTGGAATTATGTTGCAATCTGTCATAAATTCTCCTGGAGTTTTATCTGTGATTTGCCCACTGTTACTCTATTTCTCACTCAGTCTATTATTATGAGATGTGCAAAATGGTAGAAATATGCAAGCTACCTTGGGGTAGAATATGATGATCTTGTTCCACCTCAGACTTTACAGGATGCTAATTGTATGCTGGGCTTTTTGTGTCCCAAAAGTCCTGTTTCCTGTATTTAATTACAGATTTTTAACTTTTAAGATATTTGCTATGCACACTGGCAAGTATTTTTAAGAACTATGTCCTGTGTACTGAGGCAATTGTGCACATTAGCTAAAAGAGTCATTAAGCATATCTGCTTGCACAAAACTGTCATAATCCAGCCTCCTAGTAAATTTTTATGGCTGCTGCAAAAGACAGGGTACAGCTGGGGTGTTGAACTTTCAGCTTAGCACCTCCTAAGAATTCCACTGACTTTAGCAACAGCTGAGAGAATTCTTCAATTTGAAATATCTGGAAACACAAAAGATAAAAAATTAATACAGTGGCAAACCCCATATTATTTATGCAGTGGAAACTCCTACTAAATGCACTGAGAGCTCAATACAGTCCTACTGAAATCAGGAGAAAGATTCCCCTTGACTTCATGAGGAGCTGGATCAAGCAACTTATTACTAAAAATGTGATTCTGCAGGAAGAAGAGCCAAATCTTCATCTCCCAAAAGGAACAGTTGTGGTGATGGTGGGAAAAATTCACTGTGCTCAGCAGCTTCCAGTGCTGCTCTGTACTTGAGGGATTTGAATCTTAAATGAATGAAGCTCAGGAGACATTTTCTCCCTGCCCCAGGAAAAAAAAAAAGAACAATGACAGGATCCTAAATACACAGATCTGAGTTTTAGCACTAATGTGTCATTGCCAGATATTAATTTTCAATTTTCTTGCAGAAGGAGTAGCTTTGTCAAGGTCATGCCACACATAAATGATTTCTCTGTTTAAGCAAGGTCTTGCTAAAGCAGCTGTAATCAGGACTTTCTGTAAATTAGGGTTTCTTTCTAAGGAATGCATTCTTATTTCAAATGACCCATTGCCAATTTTTTCCCTTTCTTCTTTTGTTTTTAACATCTAAGTGATTTGCAAACTTCTTGCATTTCAAGGACATAATTAAGAATGCTGATTACATTGACATCACTCTGAACTTCAGCACTGAAGAATGCGAACAGGAGTGCACTCACTGCTTTTTAAATACTTCTGTCCCATCCTCTACAAATAAACATAAGTGATAAAACTTGAGAAATAAAACAGGTCATGGTCCCTCCTCAAAAAGTGCAAGGCTGAGAATGTAGATCTTTATGCATCAAGAAGAGAATGTAGCTGGTAATATTTTGTCCTAAAAAGAAATAACCTGTGTTTATGTCAAGGCTCAGGCTTGTTGAGATTAAAAGGATGCTTCTCTAATACCATTATTTTTTCAAAGTACACATTAATACATTTTATTTTTAAATGCACATCATGGCTCTCATTGATGCTGTTATTATGAATTACTAAGACCTCAATCCATTAGTTTGGTCACAATGTTCTTAATTAATAGGTGACCTATCTTTAAGCAGATGTCATATTTTACATAGATTGTCTGGTGATAACCTGAGACAAATACCAATGCATAATTAATTTTTTAAAAAAATTAATTCTCAATATATGATGCTGAATGGATTCAAAACCAAAAAGGTACTAATTAGAATTTTTTTTTAATTAGCCTCGCATGTGCTAAGTGTATTCTGCAGTGTTCAGTGCAACAGAATTGGTGATCAAGGGGATGGTTTAAAACTCCTGATGAGGATAGAAAAACAGCTCAATAGTCATGTGATTCCAGTGCTGCTCAAGAAGGATAACTGGAGATCCATTTTTCCATAGCTTTTTTCCTGTCTCACAAATGGGGTTCTAGAGGAGTTTCAAGTTAGTAAAGAGGTTAAGGAGTGGAGATGTTAGTGTAGTGGTCTCCAGCTGCCAAGCAGTTATGGAGGGCAAGTGCTGCTTTATACAGCCGTGACTCAACCTCCCACTTGCAAGACACTGCAAGAGCTTCTGTGTGTTCCAGTCTGGAGTTTGCAGTGGCAGTCAGTGAAGCCTCTGTAAGGAAATTTTGCATCAACTGAATGCCCCAGGTTCATCTAAACCAGCATTGATTGTGATCCTGCATGTGAGAGCAATTAAAGGGATTTTTCTCAGAAGTTGTGAACAGCCAACCCAGGGCTGCTGAGCACCAAGCATGAATCTGGGTAACAGATCAGAGGAACTTCTGCATATCTCCCAACTTTTTGGTTTTTTTCCATTTCTTTTGATTCTTTCATTTTGTTTTCTTCTATTTTCAAACATTGATAGGAACCTGAATAATTGAAAAATGTTACCTTTTGCAATTTTTACACAGTTGCTCAAATGACAGTGTTCTTCCAAGGTTTTGCTTCTGTATTTCCTTTCAGAAGGAAAATACATACTTTTTAATTTTCTGAGGAGACAATTTATAGTGACTGAGGAATGAAAATATGAATTTTCCTTTGGGTGACAGCATAAGCTGTTCAAACAAAAAAATATTATTTTATTTGTTTAATGACTATGCTTTGGAATTCCTATTTGAGAAAAAAAAGAATTATTTTCCTGTTTACTCTCGAACACTGTAATATCACTTTAGTGATATTACAGATACCAAGGATAGCATAATATGGGTCTTTCTTTGTCCATTAAAATTTATCATATCAGAGCCAGTGGAGAAAAGAAAGCTTTTTTATTATTATGTATTATTACTTATTAAGATTTTTATTGCTTTTTGGCAAAAACCAAAACCATTGTCAGGTCCAATTAATAAATTTTACAGTTTCTGCTTGACCTTAATTCAGTGTAATGTTATACCATAGGCCCCAGCAATTCTAAAAACCTTTTTTAATTGTGGACCAGAAACATCATTACTGGCATTCTTTTTGCTTGTAATGTACAATAGCAGCTTCCAAGGTAAGCAGTCTATCTGTTCTGATCCAGAAGGGCATTTCTCTGTTCTCGTGTTTGTCATTTTTTGAAACCCCCATAATATCATAAATTTGAACAGCAATAGGTGATCATGGAAAGGGTTGGGTTGAAAGGGACCTTAAAGCTCACCTTGTTTCAACCCCCCTGGCACAGGCAGGGACACCTTCCCCTACACCAGGCTGCTCAAAGCTCCATCCAACCTGGCCTTGGACACTTCCAGGAATGGAGCATCCTCATCTTCTCTGAGAAACATGTTCCAGTGGCTCACCAATACCTGTTTGTCTTCCTAATATCATTCTAAACCTTTCCTCTTTAAATTTAAAAATTTTCCCCTTGTTCTGTCACTAAAATAGCAGAGTATGTCTCTACAGTCAAGTTGCTGCTGCTTTGCAGAGAGACAAAGAGAGAAGGCTGCCTCTTACCTCTCTATTTGATGTTCTGCACTGAACTCCAACCTTTGGATCAGCAAAGCTTTAAGGACTTGTTTCTTTGCTGTTGTGTGTAGTGGCTGCAGTATAAAGCCCTAAAGATTTCCTCACCTGAAATCTTTAGGGCTTTAGCCATGAATTCACATGTTCAAAAACATGTTCATTTTGTCCCCATGAATCTTCTTGCTGGCCCTTGAAGAGGACAGCCACCTCTGTGCCAGGCCAGGAGGTGATAGTCTTTGACTTCACAAGTTCTTTTGCTTCTCTCTACTGTACTTTTTATGAATACGTGTAGGAATGGAGAAAAAGGATAATCCATAACCTGAATTTTGTCTCACCTGGGGATTTTTAGAGGACATGGCAATGTAACTCTTAAGAGGGGCACAATATAATGGCCAACTGATGTCCAAAACATGTAAGTTAGATGTATCAGTCCAGATCTGAACTCAGTTACATAGCCAAAATATAATGATATGTAATTTTTCAGAAGTGTGGAGGAGTCCAGCACCTTATTGCTAAAATGCATCACACAGGTTAACAGCTCCTGTTTTTGATTATGAGACAGAATTGTACTAGATACAATGATGCAGCAAAGTACAAATTATTTTTGTTGATTATACCAATAATATTTTGTTTAAATCCATCCATTATAGTTGAAAGTAATAAGAACAATTTAAAATTATGATTCACCAACAGGAAATAAAATTCTAAATTGAGTGTTGGGTTTGACTATTTGCTAAGCAGAGGAAACTGTCTTTTAGTATAAATTGCTGTCCTGTTCAGGTGTCACAATAAATTTGTCAGCTCCAATAAAATGTAGAAAGTATTGTTTTTCTAATATTAGTGAAAGATGATGTCCATTTAAATTAGATTTTTCATTCATTTCTAATTGGCTTAAAATTTGGTTTAGCTACATGTCTTTCATTCATAACTTGTTTAAAGGATTTTAATTCTCATAGATAAATAGGCATCTTGATGTTTTTCATTTTCATCCATCATTAAGTTTCTTATGGCTGAGGTTACTGATTGTGCATTGCCTTTCCACTGTGCTATCAACTTATGAAGTAACTGAGTTCAGATTGGATCCATTTACTTCATTCAGTGCCTTATCTGCCTCTTTCCCCCCCTTTTTGAGCACTACTGAGGGTCATATTGAAAAACTATCTCCAATTCCAACTGAAATCAACCAGGAAATGGCTTTATTTTACTTTTAGCTGCAACCAAAATCAAACAGGACTGCATCATTTCATAAAATGGTCATTTAAAATGCAGTAGCATGTGTGCTATGTTGAAAGCACCCTAAATTTCTTGTATATGCCTGTTTTTCATTTCATTCATTTGGAATTGCTTAAGACATAGAAAATATTGTGAAAAGTGCTAGTTTTTTCTGAGGTAGACAATTTTCTTCATAGTAGCTGCTACGAGGTTGTTTGGGATTTGTGCTGAAAACAGTGCTGATAACACAGGGATGTTTTCATTATTTCTGGGCAGGGCTTCCACAGAGTCAGAGCCATTTCTGCGCCTCACCCCACCGGCGAGGAGGCTGGGGGTGGACAAGGAGCTGGGGACAGGACACAGCTGGGACAGCTGACCCCAACTGACCCCAGGGGTATCTCAGACCATGTAGTGTCATGCTCAGCATTCTGAGGGGAAGAAGGAGGAAGAGGGGATGTTCAGAGTGATGGGATTTGTCTTGCCAAGTCACTGTTACATGTCAAGGGGCCCTGCTCTCCTGGGGATGGCTGGGCACCTGCCTGCCCATGGGAAGGGGTGAATTAATTCCTTGTTTTGCTTTGCTTGTGTGCATGGCTTTTGCTTTACCTATTAAACTGTTTCTACCTCTATCCATGGATTTTCTCACATTTACCCTTCTGATTTTCTCCCCCATCCCACCAGGAAGTAAATGAGGAAGCAGCTGTGGGGGGATGAGTTGCAGATTGGGATTAAAGCATGGCAGTCCTCCAGAGAAGTAGAGTGCCATTAAAAAAAAGTATATTTTTTGGATAAAAGATACATTTTTGTATACAGGAAAGAAGGGATTTTAGAAGGTACTTAGTAATAGGCTCTAAAGGGCAAAATAAATCAAAAGAATATTCCTTTCAGTTGCACAGAGAGACTGAAAAAGAATGTCAGAGAGTACAGGTGGAGTGTGTGTTTAGATGGACCAGATTCAAAAAGAGGGAACACTGAATGGGAGATAGGGAATTAGAAATTCCTCATACTTAGCTTTTATCTGCAAATGCACTTTTCCAAGGACTACTTTCAGAGGCAATTTCGAATATGTTTTCATTCTGCTTTAATCCTTACCCGTGTTTGCAGTGATCCAGGAGAGTCATCAGGGTGACTTTTAAACTGTGGCTTGTTTTTGTAGATAGAGGGCTTGTTCTAGATTTGTAAATATGTAACTTAATGGTAACTTTTACAAAAGTGAAGAGAATGGAGTGATGACTGCAGGATAAATTTTCCTGATGCTGTGGGACTGCAGGAGGTTGGGAATTGTTTTTCTGTATTTCATCTGGTTCTTGTACTCCTTTTTTTGAACTTCCCATGGTAGTTATTGATAAGGACAGCATAGAAAATGTGCATGGGGAAACTGTTGTCATTCTTGAAATTTATGACTTATAAAATGGGCTAAATTTTGGCAATGCATTTTTTTAAATAAGGCTGGTGTTAGACATAGATATATTAGACATGTCAGTCTATTAAATAAACTATAAATCAATCAGTTATATTTTATAGCAGTTTCCATACATTCCTCTGTTCTTCACTTTTTAATGGAACTAATTTTGTGAAAAGGAGATACTAGGAAATTGCCGCAATTATCTTGCACAAGACATTCAAGAATGGGTATCTAAAGTAGAAAGTCTTATGTGTAGGTCTGGTAAATTGATAGAAATGGGTTTAATATTTGTGGTAAAGATCAGACTCCTATTATGAAATGTAGAGAGTGAATATTAATTCACTGAGTGTTGTCTCAGGCTGTTTTCTTGTTAACAGTCTGCTAAAGAACATGGCATTTCCCATCTGCTCATGAAATAGTCACCAGGTCTACCTCAGGAATGACAGCTGGCTCACTGTGCTCTCTGAAATGTGTGTCCTGGATACAAACTGGCTCAGGACTCTCCAATGTTTTCATTGCTGGCATTTTGAAAGGTTTTTGCTCCTATACTTGGTGTGTTCCTTAAACTCTTTCACTGAGCATCTGGGCCTGTAAGAACAGAAAGAATGTTGACCTGAATCTCTACTGCAGCTCATGGCACCTCTCCAGGTTTTTGGGCACTTTCTGTGTGTGCCAGCAGGACATAAGCATTAGTTCAGTGACAGGGTGCCTTTGGCAAGGGCTGATATCAATATCCTTGTAGCCCTCCTTTAGGGTCTCCAATATGCAGAGTAAACCTAGCAGAGAGCATGCACTGACTGCCATCATATCAAATCTCCTCAGGATCAGCATGGAGGATCTCCAGGGCTGAATGCAAGAGGTCTGACAGCATGTGCTGCATCTCAAATAATTCCAAGATGTTTTTGCTGGCTCCCAGCTCTCTGTGTGCAACAGTGTGTTGGTGATGATGAAGGAGAGGAGGTTGGGGTAGGGTAGTATAATTGTCTTCTGTGCATGATTTTCTTTCACTCATCCAATCCTGCCCTGCATAAGCCATGAATTCACAGTCATTTGGCATCAGCTCCTTGACATCTGGCAAGGGGGTAGCACAGAAAAAGGAAAGATGAATGGAACAAAGCTTGATATTTCATAAATGGTTTACAGAACATTAAGGGGAATATTTTGTTCCAGTAGATTTTAGAATTCCTTGCAAATAAAGCTGAAACACAAAAGCAGTGCATTTCAGGTTTTGGAGACTTAGACCCCTTAACTCTTTTTACTGATTTATTTGAATGAATTTCAGATTTTAAATTGCACTTTCTATAATGATTCAATGCACTTTCTGTATACCCAGTATTTATGGTGCAGCTGTTGGCAATGCTAATGTGAAAAGCACATCTCCTGAACATTGTCAAGCTCTTATTGTCACCTTTAGTTCTCTGGGAGATGGGGACAGAATTTTATTTCAGATTAAAAGGGAGAAAACTGTAACCTTTCAGGGAAAACATATATTTATGTTTCTGAATGTCTCTAAAGTGACTCAGACAAGGAGACACATATTTGAGTTATTGTTACTAGATTTCATTATGCCTGGTGCCTGGGTGGCTATACTATATTTTATGCTGCAAGGTTTAGAGTTGTTTTGGAAGGGAAGAGAAGGGAAGCATTTTTTGGATCTTGATGAGGATGATAAAATGTAAATTCTAAGGGCAAAATTCAGAGGTGATGCTGTTGAGAATGAAAGTTCAATTTTTCATGTGTGACAGTCATTTAAATTCAGGCTTCATCTTATCTTTTCTCTCTTTTCCACCTATTTCTGCCTGGTTTTCAATGAGTAAGCATGTCAAAATTGGTGAAAAGTAGATTCTGGTAGCCTATAGGAGATATTAATTAAAATATGATGATAACAAATCTGGGCTCAAACCTACCACACAAAGGCATCTGACTTCATAATATGTTTTAGATGTCTAATCAGTAAGTCTTCCTGAGGTAAATGCTTAAACTGCTCGTGTGGTCAGCAGGCAAAGCAGATGTGTCTGAAGAACTTTAGTTTAGTCCAAGGTGTCCCTGTCCATGGTGAGGGACCTGATGACCTTCAAGGACCCTTCCAACCAGACCTTTCTATGACTCTGTGACTCCAGAGGGAGAATCTGTCACTCTCAGTTTAGGTACTGAGTTGTACAGATGGCTCCTGCCCCTGGAAACCCTTTACAATCACCTACCCCTCCCCAGTGACATTACAAAACTTGTTTCTGATGATCTGCCTCACTAGGCCTCTGAAATTATAGGAGAGATTTTGGTGAAAGAAAGAGAAACTTGATCCTACCCTAACTGAGTCTCCCAGGGAGTTGTAGTGAGTACAAGTAGAACACAAGGCAAGGGTTCCCAAAGAAATGTTTCTCCAAGCTCAGGCTGTGACACTGCAAATAGGCTCACCTGCCCAACAGAAATTCAATTGCTAATTCAGGCTCCCAGCTGAAAGCAGGGTCAAAAGCCTAATTATGAAACCTAATTAGACATTGAGTGTGTGCAAAATAGAGCTCCTCCTTCCCTTCCATGCAACATAACATTATATACATTTAATGGTACACTAGTACTATGTGTGAATGCAGCACTTCTAATTACTAAATGATGGTAAAATAAAGACTTAGTACTTGAAATTGACAACTTTTGATGGAAAAATGTGACCCTATTTAATTGCAATTATTTGATAACATAAGTAGCAATAACAAAAGTTATTAAGAAGTTTAACTTGTACCTTGTAACTGCTGCATATACATTGATTTATAATAAATTTAATCTTTTGCTGGAGGGTAGCAAAGGCACAGCAATAGAGCAAATTATGTGATGATATTTATAGGAGACTTGTTTTGATTCTGGGCTCTGCAAACGTACAAACAGAAACATGCACACCTGTACATGCACTACACACGTCTTAACAACTTCTAGCTTAGAAGATCAAAATGTTGACCATCAAATAAAGGTAAATAGTAAATTCCATCATTGTCTTTTAATTAACTGAAGTGGCTTAGCAATGATAGCAAAAGTAAAAGGGAGGAGTAACCTGTATTTGGCTAGGTGTGTGTGATAAAGTTCCTCAGGTGGGATTGTATGTACACTGAGAAAAAAAAGCTTACAAATATATCTGGGTAGTTGTGAAACACCATGGTACTGCTGCTCCACAGTGGGTGGCTGGGTCAGAATTCATGCCCAGGAAAGCTTTGCTTGTGCCAAGCTCTCATGGGTGAGCACAGACTTCTGTTTGTACTAGCTTGTAGGCCACGAAGGAAATCCTGTCCCTCCCATTGATGCATGTTTGGCTTTCACTTGGTGGCTGAAATTCTTCTTATTGTTTTTTAGCCTTCTGATCAGTTTTTTTTTTCAACAGTGCTGGGTCATTTGTGCACCAGTGTGTTTTTAGTATTGTGAAAAAACTAGAAAGATGCTATTTAAAAGTCCTGTGGGTGTGCTTACTGTCAACTGCTCATGCAGCAGCAACACGTGTCTTTTCTTAGCAGAGAAGCTTTTATCCATCAGCCAAAGAGTTGCAGTGTGTCTCCATAAACAGCTCTGAAGTAGCTCTGAATTACCTGAAGAAAAGGTTGTATTAGACTCTTTAAGAACCCTTTTTAGTGGATCTATATGATTTCTGATTCCTGAGCTGGTTTTCTCAGAGCCCACTGAGCTCCACGTTTTAACACTGCTATGGAATGCATCTCATACCTGGATTTAGGTCATCCTTTGCATTGAAAAACATGCCTGAAGCTTAAAAAATTATTGTGAAAATTCTGTTTTCATAAAAACAAACAAACAAACAAAAAGTACCTCTGATAATGTTCTAACTCAAGTACAGTCTTTGAAGAAACAGGTCTGTCCTAAAAAATGGAGATGTACACAGTGCAAGATAAAGTAGTTATGTAAGCTTCCTCATAATCAATAAACACGATGATTCATTCTGTGATAAATTTCTAAAGTAGATGTGGCCTTACTTTATATTAAAACGAATTCTCACTTGCTAAAATTGGAAATCCTCAAAAAGTTACAGAACATAGACTGTGAAGGAAAAACAGTGGAACAATATCAGCAATGTGGTCTTTGAAAAGTTACATTTTAGAAGACCTGCAATCACATTTTGAATTGACTAGACTGAGCCTCATCATGTGGAAGCTTTCTAGAATTTTGGAAGCCTTTCTTATTTTCCCTAGTGGATTTAAAATCACTTCTATCCAAACCCAGATATTTAATTTAGATAAGCTTCAAACTGGTACAAGTTAATTGAAATTTGTATTGAATAGTGAAGAAATTCATTTGACATTTCTAGAAAAAAGGAAAGAAATAATACACTACACTATAGATTTTCCCCTTATAACAAATTTTCACAATGGAAAGTCTGGTAAGATCCTTCTTTCATTATTGGAATTTTGCTTTTTATTATTTTCCTGCCTCCTGTTATTTAACTTCTTTGTTTTCTGCTAAAACACCCACAAAATGCACGTGTCCTGGGTTTTCATTTTTTTGCGTTATTTCAGGTTATCTAGAGTTTCAGTTTGAATGAGAAATAATGAAAATAGCATATGCCAGTTATATCCCCTGGCAGATGGCTCTCACAGGAGCTTCTATACTACTCAGCTGCATTTATAGGGTAGGAAAAAAAAATTAAAATGTCACACAATAAGCCAAAAGCTGTTTCATCCAGGGTCAGAAATTATTTATGGACTTAACATTTAGCACTAAAAAGTGTCCTTCAATATCCATTGTTCAACGTGGAATTTTATTTCCTTGGGCTAGATGGCGCTGGAGTATATAAAATATCCATTCCTGTTTCCCAGCACAGAGCTTCCTTCTGTTTGGGAAAGGAACAAGCCTTTCCTACATGCAGATATTCAGTTCTTTCTTTCTGTATCGACAAACAAAATGATAACTCTTCTTGTTTTATTTTGAAGGTTATTATAAGTTCCCATTTCACTTGGTATATATTCTCTTAGTGAAGTGCAGCAAAGCTGCGTTTTATACACAGAGTATTATATATATGCCAAAAAATTGAACATGTGCACAAAACCCACAAACATATTCCGCGAACATTTGACTTTTTTTTTTTTTACCCTGGAGAAGGAGAAAGAAGCATAAAGGAAAAAGTTGTGTTATTCCCTGGGATAGCCTGTGTTTCTAGCACAGGAAAGGAGGATTTTCAGTCTAGAAATCTGGAAGGATTGAGTTCTACTGGGGCTGGTGTTGAACACCTCTCATGTTCTCTGGTACTCTGTTATGCCCCCTCCTAAGGAAGCAGAACCTTCTTTCTGCTGTGTTAATCCTCTGCACCTCCTTCTCTGCCTTCTCCTTTGTGCCTCTCTGTGTGGAATTCCAGCCATGGCACTTGTCTTTGTGCTTCAGCCCTGGGAAGAAGTGGCTATAGATGAATCCCTATGTGCATCCTCTGCTCAAGTGGTGAAAGAGGAGATCAAATCCATGTCAATTGCTGGTGAAATTTGAAAAGTCTAGTGATATCCTCTAGGAATGGGAAAGAGTTCCCCTTATAAGACCAAATTGGGTCTCCATTAAGTTAGAGGAAGAACATATGGAGGAGAAGGAGAGAGCCATCACAACACATCATCCCTGAAAACCCCATTATCCCAGGGTTGAACTGTGTACCTGCCTGCTGCCACAGTAATTTTCTGTGCTGTCATTAGCATGAAAAACTCAGTTACTGGCCAGGCTTTGGAGTGAAGGCAAAATGCAGTAGTTAGAGGAAGGTGGTTCCATGGCCTCAAGTTCCGTGGCCACAGAGTGTGTTCTGTAAATTTACTTCCAAGCTTTCAATACCAGCCAGAGGTGCTCTTCAAATGTGACTAGCCAGAGGTAAGAGAAGAGGTGCAGTAGCCTGAAGTGTTTGTGCTGAAGTCCTTCATTTGAGGATACCTGTGTAGTAGCAATAAATACAGACTTGCTGAACAGCATCTTTAAATTGGTCTTCTGAATACTGCTTTGGGAATAGAAATGAGTTTCACTTGGAGACTATAAGCTACTCTCTTTGAAAGCTTGCTGAAGTTACTTAAAACTGTTTATAAGTTTTTACATATGTGGTCTAAGGTTAATTAGGTTTTGTGAAAACACAGATCAGGTATTGATTCTCAGAAAAGAGTTAAAGCCAAGTTCAGAAAAAAACAAGAGTGGTGAACTAAGTTGTAATGTATTACATAACACTGCATATACAATACTTTATTATGCTTTTGTTGCCATATATGTTATTGTTTGGTAGCACAGAAAAACCTCTGAGGTGCAGGCAGGCGTTTCTCTGGCACCCTTGCCCATCTCAGGCATCCCTTACCTCGCCAGTGCCGATGAAAGGATCATCTCTCACAGCTCTTTCATTTCTGGCTCCTGCCTGCACCTGCACTCTGCTCTCTGCACTGCTGTTTTGGGGAGCTGACACAGGCTGTTGAAACCCATGATTTGGATTGCTTTCATGAATTGGGGTTGGATTGAGCTTCCAGAGACAGATTCAGCACAAGTAATGGTGTTGCTGAATGTGGAAGCACAGCAATTACCTGTCTATGGATGTGCTGAAATAAATAATCTCTTTATGTATTGGCAGGATGCTATTACAGATGAAAGAATAAATACATTTGCCATTTTTGTTAAGTTCTTCTCCTCGGGGGCGAAGATACTTCTAGTTTTCATGTACACACAAAGCATAGAATCTAGTTGGTGGAACATTTACCACTGTGCTAATTTTTCGGCCCTTGCACATTCAGCTTGAGCAGTATTTATTGCTGCTCTAGGGAGGTGCTGCCTTTCCTCTTCCACACAGCCACATGCAGTTGTGTTTAGAACTCATTCTGCCATTGCCTGGGCAGTGGGGCTTAAGCTGGCTGCACAGTTAAATTAACACAAATTGAGAACTGAGTTGTTGTTAGTGGCACTGAACTTGTATATCCTGTCATGCTGCTCGATGTAGAACTGCAGGCAGATTTAGGAGTTCTGAGCTTGTTTGTTTCTGTTTGTTTGTTTCCTCTGAACTTTCTTAATGAGATTTTTAAGTGTCCTGGAACAAAAATGTTTTTAAGGCAGTATTAAATCGATTTGACTTTTTAGCATAAAAAGGAATTTTAAATTTGTTTTGCTGCTGGAAAAAGACAATATTGCTTACATCTTGGATCTTGCTTACTTTGCTCATGTTACTCTTCTCCTGGACTACGCTTCTGTGCAGGGAGTCTAGGATCTCAGTAAATACATGACACAAAAATTACTGGTTTTGATTCTACAGTACTGAAACTTTCTAGAAGATGTCCACATTCTTTTGATATCAGTAGGAGCTGAGGACACTTAGACCTAGTTGAGTTATTACAAGCTCTCGGGAAAACAAACCCTTTCAAAATATGTTATTAAAATCAATGAAGATGATGAGACTGAAATAACCAACGCAATCTACTTCTCTTGGTGAGCAGAATTGCTGCGGTTCTCCAGCTGTTATTATAGATGCTCTTAAAAGAATATTAAAAACAGCTGTCACCTATTTTTTCCATCAAAATATATGAATTTTAAATAGCTGTTACAGTGAAAGCTAAGTTGACATTCTAGTCTGGAATGAAGAAATAAATATTTGTTTTTCTAAAGCAAAGAAGTATAAAGGTAATTTAAATATGTGGTTCAATTAGAAAAAAAACCCTGTTTTTATATGGCTGCTAATAAGTAATTTCAGGTAGGTAGAAACTGGCAGGGTGGTCCCTGATGTTGCATCTAGTGAATGACCTATATACAAAAACACATCGCTAACAAGGCATTTCTTTGTGATAAATTGCAGACATTGTTTAAGACACACATCTCTCTTCCTAGCATGCCAGGAAACCCCACTTGAGAAAAATCTGAGTAGCTCTAAGTTTAGTGCATCAGTATCCCAGTGTCTTTTTAATATGGGATCTTCAGACAGCATCTGGCTTTTATTCTCTTTCAAGTGAGCTCTTTATCAGGTTCTCTGTGTGTGTTTGGGCTTTTTTCCCTTTATCTTCAAATCTGCTCCAGACCCCGTCCTGATCACCATAATGTCCCAGTCGTGCATTACAAGACCTCATCTGTCACATATATTTTGGTTTGATTTTCAGTCTTCCCTTGGGTTGTACTTGGTACATCCTTATCATTTCAGCAAATCCTTCTACTTTTTATGTGTTCTCCCAGCTGTATCTTTCTCTTACATCATAAGTGAAATGATCTGCACATGGGGCCAGTAATACCTAGCATGCAAAATGATTGGGGCAAACTTAGGAGGCAGATTAATGGGAACAAAAATCTAGAATGCATGTGGTCTAACAAATATCACAAAATCTGTCTCTGCAAATGGAATTCTTTCCAGACACTGTTAGAAATACCTCTTCTGATGTCAGAAGCAAACTGTCTTTAAGAACTTACAGCTACTGGTGGATCTACATTGCATGCAGGCTTGACCATAGGGATCTACTAACTCTTCATCCATTTTTAGATCTTCTAAGTCTCTGATGTGATACAGCTTTCAGAGGAAGAGTAAAAATTAAAGGCTGTGGTGAGAAACTTGTTTATTAACACAGGAGACCACTTTGCCTCAAGTGGTGCAATAAGAAAAAGAGGGTAGGACTAGGTGACCTCTGGAAGTCACTTCCAACATAAATTATCCATGACCTTATAATTTTTGCATTAGCAGCGGACTGGCTGAATACTTTTTTCTCTGTATACTGTTCTTAAAAATAAGGAAAATGCTTTTGACTCCTGTGATTTGTATGGCTTCATTTACAATTTGTCTTTTGTATTTCAGAACCAAGTTACAATATCTGTGGTATCACTATAATTTTTTTTGTTAAAAGATAATTCTAGCTCCATAGCACTTCAGTATAGTAAACAGCTCAAGGGGTGATAGGGGAGAATA
This sequence comes from Camarhynchus parvulus, assembly GCF_901933205.1. Taxonomy (NCBI): domain Eukaryota; kingdom Metazoa; phylum Chordata; class Aves; order Passeriformes; family Thraupidae; genus Camarhynchus; species Camarhynchus parvulus. The sequence continues at coordinate 71,931,211 of NC_044573.1, read as the reverse complement.
GCCATACAAAACCATGAATAATTTGGCCACAACCATAGAAAAGATTTATGGACAAGAAGGAAACACATTTTTTTCCTAATGCATGAATACTGTTCTGTATTTTATGTTCACTCCAGATTATTTTCCCTTCAAATAAATTTAGCCCTATGAATATTTGAAGCCAAGTGAGTAATTTCACAGCCAAAATCCTTTGCCAGGCAGTATAGGGTAAGGTATCTGGTACTGCTGCACACATAGGCACATTTTAAGAGGAAAGTTTTTGTTTGGCAATGTGAATTGCAATTGCACTGAAGAGAAGCCTCCACCTCTTCCTTCATTTGTGTAGTACAACTGCTGAAGGAAAATTAGTAAGATTTTTTATTCTTGCACATTGTTAGGTTAAGAAAAGAGCAATCAGTGCCACTTTAACTTGTCTTCTTGATGTGGTCTGTATGTCCAGCACCTGGGCAGGAGCAACAGTTCAGTCAGGAGTCCTACTGACTGGTGGGTCTGTAATGGTCCAGCTGGCATTCCCTGTTTGTGTGTGGTGTCAGGTGTCCCTGTAAAAATGTTTCTCCATGATCTTTATACCTGGGGGTGTTTGTTTATCTGTGTATGTGCTACCAGATGTTGTCACAGACTTCCAGTCAAGACAGCCCATGTTGGTACCTTGGTGCCCCTTTCCAGTGGCTTCAGGGATTTTTCTCCCATCACTTGCTGGTCCATGCCCATATCAAGCCTCATTACACTCAGGACTTGTTTGCTCTGCCCTGCTGTCTGCAGTTTATTATAGTCAGGCACTCAGCTCTTGATCAAGGCAAGGTTGTAGGGCTCCCATCACCCATTCCTTTGTGACAATGAAGGCAAACTGTCCCAGGATGAATTAGCAAGAGCTTATCCTGAGGATCAAGGGATGTGGTTATGCTGTTTGGGGACTTGTTAGGCCATACCTGAACTATCATATCTAGTTGGAGTTTCTCCAGTTCAAGGGAGACTCTAAAAATTAAAGTTGATCTACTAAATGGGGATTGGAGGGTTGGTGGATTTGACAAATTAAAGTTGATCTACTAAATGGGGATTGGAGGGTTGGTGGATTTGACATATGAAGAAATCATGAAAAAATAGGGTTTAGCCCAAAAAACCAGGAGGGTTCGGGAATATCTAATCATGATTTCCCATTACCTGAAAGGTAGTTATGTGGGAGATGGAGGCATTTACTTCACAAGAGTGCATGTTGACAGTACAAAAATATGAGGCACAAGCTGCTTTAAGGGAAATTCACTAAGGAAATAAGAAAACATCATGGGAAAGATTTAAAATTTGAGTTATTTCTCCAGAAAAGTGGTGGAATCTCTCCTGCTGGAAATTGTTGTTTCCCTTGTTGTTCAAGACTTGGCTTGACAGGGTGCTTGATGAACCAGGCCCTCAAGAGAAAGTTGGGCCCGATCATCTCAAAAGGTTCCTGCCCATTTAAGATACTTCTATTACTTCTCCCTGCTCATGGCACAGGAGTTGGAACCAGTTGATCTTTAAAGTTCCTTCCAACCCAAGCCACTCTGTGATTTTATAATTCTTTTATTTTCTATGTATTCAACTCAATAAAACCTAAACCTACTTGTTGCAGGAAGGGATATGTTTTAGGATATCACAGATTTATTCTGCCCTTAGCTTGATGACACTAGCAACTGACAAAAATGTTTTTTAATTCTGTGACTCTTATTAATTATACAGTAACCTTGAAAAATTTCCCATCGGCCCTTTCACTTATTGAAATTTCTTACATGAACTGCTTGGATTTTACAGAGGGTTTTTTTCACCTAGTACCTTACTATCCAATTAGAAAGATAAATAGATAGTGGAAAAATCAATTAAAGTAGAAAAGTTATAATGTGTTAAACTAGAATTGGTTCTGACCTGGAAGAATTGGGTCATTATCTAAATATTCCCAAGTCTTGGAATTGCTTTCATCCTGTGGTTGAGCTCTGGTTCCAGTGAATTTCTTAAGAAAGTTAATATAAATTTTACTCTAAAGCAGGAGTTCTGAAGAGTTCAAAGGTTTCTATATTTACATCATCAAACATTTTAGATGCAAAATGAATGATTTTATGCCTCTATTCAGGCTTGTGAAATTATGAGGTCATGGAAAAATAAAGGTTCTTTTGTTAACTCAACTATTTCCATAATTACCATTCTTTTGGCTACTTGAGGTTTAGCATGCTCTTTCAATAAAATAACGCAATTGCAGATGGAGAAAAAAAGTTTTTAAAGTATAATTGGTTTTCATCGTCAATATAACTTAAAATCCCATTAGACACAAAATTTCAGCATTGTTTTCCTAATGACTTGCATAATTGGATAATCAGATTTCTGTCCTTTAAAAAAAAAAAGAAGAGAAAAAGTCTCACGTGGTGGCTTTAAAGGTTATTTGCATGAATTTCCCCCCCTCAGTGTTACATTTGCACTTTTATTTCCACCAGTGCTGAAAGGTCAGAGACCTAGCAAGTTAAATGAAATCATGTCAAGAGCAACTAGAGCTCTTACTTCCCCTTTCTTCTTTATTTTCTTTTTAGATTCTGACAGCTGCTGGCAAATGCATGTATGCAACCAGCTTGATTTGGGATCCTTGTCCATCTCAGCCTATTAAGGCAATTTAGACCTCTCCTCTGGGTCTTTCATGGTGCTGTTTTCTCTTTTACATGTGCCTGTGGCAAGTTTTATCACTTCATTTCAGGAATTCCAGTGCACTGGACTGAAGTGGACTTAAATGAGAACCATTTTGGACATATTGTAAAATAAGGAATGTTCACACAAAGAAGTGTAGATATTCCCATTAATAAATATTTTCCAGAGATCTTACAGTCATACAAGTAAACTAGATATGCCATACATATTACTAGAAAAACTCCCTTCTCATTTTCCACGTGTCTCTCTTATTACAGGAGTCAAACACATTAAAAGTTATAGAAAAATTGCATTACTTGAAGAGATCTTGAGACGTTATCCAGTATGTCTTCTTCCTGCAGGGCAGGTTCAGCTCTTCCTAAACTTGACAGATTTTTATCCTACCAATTCTTTAAAATCTCCAGTGTTGAAAAATCTGTATTTTCTCCAGGCAATTTATTCAAGTCTTCAGGAATATTTGAAATTATTTTCTCTAATATATAAGTTAGATATCTGTTGCTGCATTTTAGACTGATTTCTAGATTTCCTTTTTGAATTTCCTCTTTATGCAGTAGTGTATTAAGACACTTGAAGACCATGAAAATACTCTTCAGATGCCACTCACACTACACAACACATCTTGGTTGTCCTCAAACACTGTGTTTTATAACCCTTTGATTATTCTTATCTCTTTAGTTGGTCAGCATTTCTCCTGATGGCATCCCATATAGAGACAAAGCAGTTGAAGAAATAAACAGGAAGGTTTTTTTTACTTTTTCTTCTATATGGTCCTCTTCCAGGATGAAGCTTCTATTTTGTCTTTGAAATGGCCTTGCATAGCTGACTCATGCCCAATTTATGATCCACTATAGTACATGCACCCTTTTTCAGAAGAACTGTTATTACTCATCCTATAATTTTGCAGACGGTTACTCTTACCTAAGTGGAGAACTTTTGATGTTTTTGCCCTTATTAAATTGCATCCCAGCCACTTGAGACAATTTCTCCAATTTATAATAATCTGTTTGAATTCTAACCTCATCATTGCCTTTGAATCATCTGGAAAGAGAGTAACTATATTCCCTACTCCATCATACAGTTTTTATTATGGAAAGTTTTCCATAGACCTAAACTTCAGATCAGTCCCCAGCAGACCTCACTCTTACATCCTTCCAGCTGAACAGTTTGTCTTTACGCACAGTATCCCAATCAGTTGTATCCCTACCATATGGCAGTTTCAGGAAGACCCTGGATTGCAGAGAAAAATGTCATAAAAGACACTGTCAGAAACTTTTCTAAAGTAAAGATATTTTCCTTTTCAATACACAGCCCTGTCACCATGTCATAGGAAAAAACTCAGTTGCTTGACGTGATTTGTTCTTGACAAATCAGCGTTGGCTGATTCATACCCCCTTGTTCCCATCCAGATGTTTGAATACTTGAACAAGTATTTTTTTTCCTTGGTAATTGAAATGAGATTGACTGATCTACACCACTTTTCATTTTTTTAAATGTAAGCACTATGGTTGCTTTTTTTCTGTTTTCTGAAATTTTAGCTGTCCTCACTACATTCTCAAAATAATTAATTGCCCTGGGCTGTGAGATCACTTCAGGCTAGTTCGCCATGCACTCTCAGGTGAATTTCATCAGGACCAGCCAGCTTAAAAAATGTCCAGCTTCTCAAAGTAGAATTAAATCTCTGCTTTATCTTTTCCATCCCAAGTTTTTACCCATTTTTCATTGATGCTAATTGTGTTAGACATCTAATCACAGCTGCTATATCAAGTGAAGACTGAAGGAAAAAACCTACATTCTCATCTCTGGCCATCTGTGCACCACTGAGGCCTCTTGTACTTAGGAACCTGTGAAATGTTTTGATAATCTCTGCTTTGTGTAGTGATAGAATAAGGAAAGACAAAGATTGCAATGATATTTAGACTAATTTTTTACCTCAGAAGGAAGTTAAGGGTCTAATGTCGGCCACACACATATGTGAGATCCATCACATTCATTTTGATCACTAAAAATGCTAATATCTAATTTAAGTGTCCCTTTGTAGTCAATGGGAGATAGAGAGTGACTTCAAGGATCAGCTTTTTCCCCTTTTTCCAGATGCCTTTGTTAGATGAAACCCAACCTGTCAAGAGCAGCACGTGATGATGATGATACCAGTGCAAGCAGACAGAAATGGCAGCTTGGTGAGGACTTGGTGCTTGGAAAGTCTTTATTACATTTGAGGACAAGCACATCACCAAAAGCACATGGCCAGTTTTGTTCTGGTTATATCATAAGCTTTAAGACTGCATTGCCTTAACCCCATTTTTACAAAAGTGAATGACAATTTACATTATGATTTTTAATATGTTTAACCTGGTGCACTGCATCATATTTGACACACCACTGTTTTTACTATTTTTTTCATTAGGAATCTGAATTATGCAGGAATTATTTATGATTTACGTATATATATTCGTCAAAATAATCTGTTTCACGAAAGGGAGTTACCATAAATTGGCTACAGCCCACTTCTTCTTCTATCTTACATAAAACACTTTCAAGTTTAGGAAAAGGTTGTATTTTACTCATTTTTAAAATGGCTTCCAAAAGATGTTTTTTTGAAATAGTTAATCTTATAGGATGGTATCAATTTAAACAGCTTGTTTTGCTAGCATGCAACCAGAGTGGTGACCTAGCTAAAGCCCAAGTCTGTTTTAAAGAACTAAATCTGTAATTTTTAAAAATTCTTATTTTTTTACCTTTTTTTTTATTACTAATGTAGTCAAAAATGTCCAAACTTTGCTTAAGTTTCCCCACCTTATTTAGTCTCCATTCCTTTAAAGACAATGTATTCCCTTGTGTGCCCCTACATTCTGCACACGGAACTGTGAATCACTGTCACATATTTACTTCATGGTGGGAGCCAAGAAAACCAATGTATGTTAGGCAGAGCATGCAGTAATTCTTTAGCTATCTCAAAATGTTCAGTATGGATTGAGTTTCCTTCAGTTTTTTTTTTCCTGATGTGACATCATGAATTTTTTTGTATTTTTAAAATCTACATCTTCCTTTCTTTTCCTGCACCTGACTAGAATTTGATGTGTACACTGTGTGTTATGCAAGTCTCTGCTCAGCTCAGCTACAATATACTGTGTGTGTTTGTGTGTGTGTGTGCACAGGCACACGCAGGTGAGAGATTCCTGGAAAAACAGAAACAAAGCAGGTTTTCCTTTTGTGCCAATTTGAATGATTGTTCTTCACTTGATAAAGTCTGGCACATATGTTGTTGTTTCATATGAACTGTCACAATAACCTGACTATAGTGCAAGATTCCTGACCTACCTTCCAGAGGTTTGTGATATGTCTCCTTATTCCAGTAGCACTTTGTCTTCTGCACCCCTGGTGCCACTGTCACGTGGAGAAGAGATTTTAGGGTGAGGTTCTTCATAGTGTTGTAAAGTCCCTTTCTATTTTATATATGTCTCCACTCTCATTTTGCACAATACCTATTTATATATTTCTGCTTGTCTCACCAACTGATGTATCTCACACACAGCTTGTAGAGCTTTATTGTGGAGGCTTATGAATTTAAATACTTGGAGCTTATTTTGAACATGATATAGTAGAATAAGAAGGCTGTCAAATGTTCCTTCTATGTAATTCCTTATAAGTGTTTTAGAAGAGGGCACTTTTCCTCTGACATGACAGTAAGAATTGGCTGAACTACTTCCTGGAATGTCAGTAAAGGAGGGATCTTAGCCACACACTTCCTCCAGGGCTGGTGACCTCATTTCTGCAGTATTGATTGGTTTTTTGTTTGTTTGATTGGTTTTTTTGTTTGTTTGATTGGGGTTTTTTTTGTTTGTTTGCTCGTCGTTTTTTTAAAATTCTTTTTCCCTTAATGTGATTTGTAGTAAATTCCATCTGAAGGCAACAAATAGGAGTAACTGAATAGATGAATTAAAAAAAAAAAAAACAAAACCAACACCAACTAACCAACCAACCAACCAACCAAATCCAACCCCCCCCAAAAACCCAAACAAACAAATAACAACAACAACAACAACAACAAGCAAACCAAAACACAAGGCAGAAAGAATTTTCAGTATTTCCATGTTTTAGTTCAAACAATTTTAAAGATATTCAAAGCGTTCTGGTAGTCTGCTTAAATGCCTTTATTAAGCAGACATATGGAATTGGTTTATGTTAATATTTTATTTTAATGATGACATCATATAAATATAATTTACATTAGTGATATAAAATGGCTGAATGCATAAGTATATAGCAAATAAAACTAATAAGTATGTAGTTTTAACTCTATATGCCAGCAATGATGATGCATATAAGGATGATGTGATATTTTTATATTTATAATTCAGATAAAGTAGATTAAAAAGATTTTGCCAAAGCACAAGAATAGAGGCCAGAAAAGCATCGCTTGAAATTTATTTTCTCTACAGCTTAGTGCAAATAACTGCTCTACGGCAATTTTTCTCATCTCTGAAAAGGGAATAGCAGCTGAGTGCTAGTCCTTGGTGAATGACTTACTCAAGACTACATTTCAATGACTAAAATATAGGATATATTTTTTCTGTTGAATTTCTTCTTTCATTTTTTACATAATTTATTTCAATTTGCTAAGTAACTACTTGGCTGTCAGCCCTCAAGTTTACATTGAGTTATTTTTATTTTTCTGATTGTATTTGAACTGGAGTCCTCACAAAGACAAGAAAAAAGTTCTCCCTTCATATTGTAACTTGATGTAGTAGTGAATTTGTATATTGCATTGTGTTAGTGCAAGGTATTCAATATCTTTACTTTTGGAGTTGTTAAGAGCAAGCTGGAAGAATCACCTTGATTTAAGATTAGTTTTTAAGTTTATTTTTGCTGCAACTACTGTAACACACAAAATTAAATTCTCTGCTTTCTCCCTCATGTTCTGTTACTACAAGGCCTGTTTCAAGCCAGATGATGGGTGGCTTCCTATGAGGTCTGAACAGGACATGACATTTACAAAACCAGAATAAATTCACTGATCCCTCTGATAACAGGCAAAGCTAACTTTAATCACAAATTCTTTTTTAGCTCAGTTCTATTGGGTCAGAATTTCATTTCAGAATAACTGACAATTTTGCTGCATTCATTAACAAAGCATATCAAAGTTTTATAATGTTGCACATTTTACACCAATGTGCATCTGCCTTAATTCACTAATTTTCAGCTGCAGCCCACCACTTTGTACAGACATATTCTGTGTAGAGTGGTTGTAACCAGTAAATAACCAAGGCAGAAATTGTCCCTTGTTGGAAAAGGGGATGGGCAAGGTCCATGCTCAGAGACAGAGGTGGTGGCAGACACCTCTGGTCCATATTTCTACTATGACAGACTTGGTACTGGTGGAAGCTCAGCAGGGCTGAGTCGTGTTGGGCTTCCTGTTAGTTCATGTGAGAATCACTGCCTCAGACTCTGCTGGCATGATCACACAATGGCAGCTGTCACTTCAGATGTCATTTGAGATATAGTCCTGGAACAATTTGAACTCAAAACCAGAAGTCTCTGCAGCTTGAGCTGAAAAGAAAGTGTCTGTAGCCAAAAAAGAAATACTTTTATAATTCTTCTGTAGACTGGACAGCTGGGGCAGGTTCACAGTCTTGCTGAGAATAGTTGTAGCCCCAGTGTTAGTGGAATGGAAGCATGGTGGTGTCAGGCAATCTGGAAGTGCTTATCCCCATGTTAATATGGAAATTGGGAAGGTAAATGCACATTTGGTGGATTACACTCTTCTAGTAAACCCAGAGTGAACATATATTAGGAGTAGACTGCAGGACATCTAGCTGCCAATTCAGTTCTGTTCATCAACAAACATCCAAACCTTTCAGCAATTAGAAAACTTGCAGAAAGTAATGCTGCTAGTGGTGTCTATAAATCAAGAACAAATAAACAATCATTAAAATTCTTCCTCAGTAACAGAATCTGATAGCGACTCAGAAGCAGTAAATGAGAATAGATAGTCTAGCTCCAGCCCTAATGGAGAAAGATCGGTGCCAGCTAATAACTTTCTGTTTCTTTCAGTAAATAAGTGTGAGTACCCTGGGTTACAGGCTGGATAACTAATGGAAGGTGAATCACCAATATTCTGAAATTTACACCCAGTCAAATGGCAATTTATTTGCTTACTGACATAGTTGCCCCCACTTATATTCTTGTAATCCTCATTGACATTAATGGGAAATATACTGTTGTGTGGACACAGAAAGGAGATACAGAATCAAAAAACCTTTTTTGTTTTTTCCATCCTTGTAAGGCAAAAGTGGGAAATAGTTCTTATGGATAGAGCCTCACACCAATTAAGACAAAAATATGCATCTTTTTCTCCCTTCACATTTAATCCTGGCTGAATGCAGGACAGTGGTTATCATAAGTCATATGGCTCTCTCTGGAAAAAATGGAACGGCTCATTACCATATTAATATATTATTCTGTACTAATATATTTTAGTTTTTAACAGGAAAGCTGGTGCATACCAGACATATATTACATACATTTTATTTAGCCAAATTTAACTCTTCCCACTGAAGGATTTTGAAAGTGATGTTTGTGTCCCTCTCTGGAGAACTTCTGCTTGTTTTCCACTAGTCCTGGAAATCTTAGCCTAAAAAATAACCTCAAAGAGGTTTGGAAAAAAACAAATACATCAATATTTGGGAAAGTTACAGAGGATATTTATGAGCCTGTTTGCCATTGATCTTGGGAAAAAGAGTGAAATGGTTGATAAAGTTCAAATTAATAAAGAGTTAAAAGAGGTGACTTTAATTGTTGCCAATCAGCATCAGTATATGCTAATAAAATTTGTTAATATAGCTTGCTACATTTTTATGAAATTAAAAATTTGATTGAAGAATCTGTTTAATATGGTTAGACATCTCCAGGGCATTTGATTTGGTACAGAGCAATATTTCAATACCTAGGAAGAATGATGAAAATTCAGTGGATTAAAAAGTACATAAAAAAGTAAGTTTCAAAATGCAGTTGTGCTTTGAATCTTGCTGGGGGGGAGTTACCTTTGCCCGTGGCAGCCCTCACAGTGCTGGGCAGTGTTTTGGTAGCTGCAAAGGTGTTGGTGACACCCCAGTGTTTTGGGCAGTGCTGAGCTGTGCTGGCACAGCATCCAGGCTGTTTCTCCACTCTCTCCCTCTGAAGGCTGACAGGCTGGGGCTGGGTGAGAGGTTGGAGGGGACACAGCTGGCACAGGCTGACCCAGAGGGATATTTTGTACCATATGATGTCATGGTTGGCAATAAAGGAGAAAGAAGATGGGGAGCATTTGTTATTCAGTGTTTTCTCTTCTGAAGAATATGGGTACCAAATTGCTGCTTCCCAGGAAGCAGCTGAGCATCACTTGCTTATGGGAAGGAGAAAATAAATATTCATTAAAAAAAAAATGCATCTACACTCAGGCTTTGCTTTATTTCACTAAACCATCTTTATCTCAAACCATGAGGATGTGGTGTGAGAGAGTGGTTTGGTGTGCACCTGTCACCAGCCAAAATCAACCCACCTTAAGTTATAAATTAGGAATTATTAGGAAGCAGACATCTTCCTGGGAATTTTTAGGAAGCCTCACTAAGATCCATTCTTCACTACACATGCATTATCACAATTTGGAAAATACAGAATTGTACTGCTGAAGCTTCTGATTGAAAAAAAATCGAGGGGAAGATATAAATAATGAGGAAAATAGGTTATGAAAATGTAGGCACTTTGATTGCTTGGAACTGTGGTACACGAAAATTATTTCCCAGTATTGCCCATTACATATTCAGAGGCCAGGAAAAAAAAATCAGTTAGACATAAAGGACTGGAAATATGTTCATGGGAGAAGGGAGTGTGGAAAGGACTTAGAGGTCATGGGAGTTAATCTGATGAAAATGAGCTGCTAAAGATAACACTGTGGCAAAAAGGTTAATGAGACCACTACATGAATCCACAAGAGGATATGAGAAGTTATAGAGTGATTAAATTACTGTATTGTTGGGTTTTGCACTGACCCATCTGTATCAGGATAATTTCTGATATGAAGAGTGTTATAAAATGGGAGAAGATTTAGAGAAGAGCTATGAGAATGACTAGTGAACTGGAAAACATACTGTAAGGAAGGAGCAAATTATTTAGTTTATCAAAGAGAAGATTAGGCAGTCAATGCCTGTTTGGTGAACAAGGTTCAATAGTGCATTCTTCAACCTAACCAGAAAAATATAACTGGAATCTTCAGACAAAATAACACTGGAAACATGAACATGTCTTTGAAATAAGAGTTGTTTGGTTTTAATGCATCTTACCAAAAAATTTTTCACCAGAGGTAAATTTGTAATCAGGATTAGATTCTGTATCTAAAAGCTACCTTCCTGTTGAAGTCAGTCTTCTGCAGTCAGAAGCTATCTATTGGCTCTGCAAAGCATGAAACATTTTTTTAGACCAAATCTTTAGTCCATGCTACAACTGGAGATGTTAGATGCAAAAATTTTGCTGAATTCCTTATATTTCTCATAAATATCCTCCATAAAGAGGATATTTCTCAAATAGCCTCTTTGTCTTATCATGTCTAACAACTAATTTCTGTTTCCTTGATATGAATGTTTATTAAAAAGCTACCTCATACAGATGTATATGTGATACACAGATATATGTGTGGGGAAATTTATTTACAGAAATATCTGTATTTACTAATTCTTACTTTCCTGTGAATCCTTAGCTTTTCCCACCATTTCTAAGATGATGAAGTTTAAGGAGAGACGAATAAAGAGAAATAGATGGAGAAAGATAATTTGGAGAAGCACATTATGACAGTAGAATAAACAATCTTAACAGACTAAAATCAACCAGCATAAAGGCTTAAATATGCCTCATGCAGTATTGCTTAGTGACAATTAATCAATTTATAGATGTGCACTTTCACATTGAAAAATTCCAAACTATTTAATAAATTGTTTGTCTTATTTCTCCCCTTACAATTTTCTTTGACTTGTCCTTTCCAACTCTTCTCAATAATAAAAGCAGGGATCTTTAAGAAAAAAAAAAGTCACATAAAATTTAGTGGAAAACATCAATTCACAAATAATTGATTGGTCCCCAGAAGAGTCAAGGCAAAGGAACTTTTTTTTATGATGTTGGGAAAAAAAATGGAAAGAGACCCATTCTGAGATGATCAGAAATTATTGATTAATTTAATATTGAAGTAATGACTACAAGCATTAATTTTGTTAATTTTTCACAGTAATAATAGGCTGGACTTCGGGGCTAACCTGTTTCTCTTTCAGACTAAGAAAAAGATTCCTAATAATGTAAATAGGAGGTGACTATGACAATGTTAACATGGTCTGCATTAAGTTTATCTTAATGCCTTTATGGAGGCCAAAAAAAAGTACTTTGAAATGAAAACACTGAAGTTTTCAAGTAAGTTATAATTTTTGTAGCTAGTAATTGTCTATCTAATTGTCATGATTCAAATTATATCACCACAGGAATTCAAAATTACCCTCAGTGGCCATGGCATGGAAATTGGCACAGGCTTTATCAGCTTTTTCCCTATGAATTCAATGAGTGTACTCACAGTCATAACCATTAATCCTTCATACCCTTAATCCAGAACAAGTCGTAAAATGGACATGACTTAAGTTCTGTTGTTGCTTCCTTTTGAAAACGTGGAACTATTTTTTCTCAGAAACTGGAATCATCATCACAGAATCATCATAGAGTGGCTTGGGTTGAAAGAGACCTTATATATCATCTAGGTCCAAACCCCCTGCAATGGGCAGGGACACCTTCCTCTGGAGCAGGTTGCTCAGAGCCCCATCCAACCTGGCCTTGAACACTTTTAGGGATCGAGCAGCCACAGTATCTGAAAGATATAGGTCAGATGTCACTGATAAGATTAAGATTGGGTCATAATGACCTGTTTCCTCAAAAATGTTCATCTGCAAATGGTGACTACAACAATTTTCTAAATGAAGGAATCTACTGAACTTATTTGTAAATATTTATTTTCTCTTCCACAGGTGATACCTTGCATAGTGGAAGGTTATAGCTTGAGGGATTCTGCAGACTACTATTAATTTTCTGATAACACATTAATTTTCGCATCCAAAATTGTTTTGTTTTCACCAAATTCCAAAGTCTCATTGATATCAGTACCTTATTATCAATCATGGCTGTATTCTGGGAACATAAACATGGCACTCATTTACAACTTTCTGATACTTTGGTCCAAGAACATCACGAGCAGTACAGATGGCATTATTTGCTCTGCAGCTCATCTCCTTGACATGTTCTGGATCTGTGCTCTATTTCACTGATGGGTGTCTTTGTGGAAAGGTTATGTTCTGCCAGCATATTTACAAATGCCCCCTTTGCCTTCAAAATTACTGAAAATTCATTAGTATGGTGAACCTCTGTGCCCATTTTGGCTCAGTAGTCCAATTCACAGAATGTAAGGAAAGGTTATGCCCTTTGCCTCTAATATGAATGTTCCACAGATTTTTGGAACAGAGCCAGGGAAAGAATTCTCTCTTTTTTCTCCACAAGAAAATAAACTTTAAAAGTTCAAAAGATTGTGGAAAACAATGTTTTTATACGGTATTCAATCTGATGATTTGCACTTGTGTCCTTGTAAAAAATGATCCCTTATGGTATGAATTAAATTGCAATCAGCTAAGCAAAATTCTTCTTTCCTATTAAATTCATGTTTCTGATTCATGCTCTTCCATATTTTGCTGTCAGTCTTTCATTCTGGTATCAAAGACATGAGAAGTCCTTTCACATAAAAGCAGAAAAAATAAATTTTACAACTGTGTGTTATAGGCCTGGAATCCAAACCTCTTGGCTTCCCTGTGAATCTACTATAGAAAAAAGTGGCTATGCTTAGGAACACCTTGTCATTTAATAGCTGCATTTTTAGGGAAATAATGAAGCCTGTTTCATTCTTTGAAAGAACTTCTTGAGAAGATTGTAGCCCTGAAGAAAAGTTAAGACTATTTCTAGCCCTAAGGATCCACTCTGCTATTTTGTACTGCTAAGTACTTACTTTTAAAACTTAAGAAAAGGACTTAAGGAGGGAGGAAACCTACCCTTAATTTATTTATGAAAGAACGCTACTTTAGTAGCAAGATTTGCCTACTCTATTCTCTTATTTACTGGACAAAATCCTAGCACAATTCCAGTCTTGATGTAAATGTGTCTGATTCTGGTTTGCAGAGACATTGTTTATCTTGTCTGTCATTCATCTCTCAGATCATTGTGACATTCCATGAAACTTTTGCGTATTTCCCACATTTATTTTCAAAATTAAAATCTAGGTATACATCTTGGTTATTTAGCAGATGCCTGAAAAAACATAAGCACTATCTCTCACGTTCGGTGCCCAGGAAGCCTTAACCTCCAGTGTTTGCTTGTATCCACTTTTTTCAATACTGCTGTTCACTTGTTCTTATATTTGAATTGAATTTCTCATTTAACTTTGAGAAATTTATTTTCCCCTTCTTTCCTTGCTTCCCCTGCTTCCTTCCTTCTCTCTCCTTCATCCCTTTCTCTTTTTCCCTTTCCCTTTCTTCTCTTTCTCCTCATTCATATCTTTATGTGTCTCCATCCCTCATTTAAATTTTTAGGAAACACAAAAGTCTAAATATGTGTCAGTGATGACCCTTTTGGTTGTGGGTATAGCAGACAGGGCTTTTGAAGAGACAGGGGTCTTAGGATGGATGTTGCTCTTGCCTGATCCCTGTGGTGCCGCGGGAAATGCTGAGTGCCTTTTTAAAGCTGAATAGACCTAGACAGGCACAGAAGCATAGGACACTAGGGATTAACTCAAAAGGTAGGGTCAGAGAAAAGATAAGGTTTATAAAACATACAGATTAAAGAAAAAGGAATAAGATTAAGGGGAGAGACACTCTTACAAATCAGTACAGTCAGGAGTGAGACTGCTGCATTCTCCTGACTGAAAGGCTAACCCTCCCTTTATTCAGAAATGTTCAAAGTAATAAACAGTGCCTTGAACTCCTCTAGCCTCCTTTCTTTTAACCTTGTCCTTCTAGCACACCCCATGTTATGTCCACTAGGGACATCTTTGACTCTTACAAAAGCAAGTGGCTCAATTAGAAAAGAAGCAGCATTTGCCACACAGCCCACTCACTCCCGCAGCTTCCTTTAATCCAATCCAAGCTGAAAGCATTCATTTATGTCTTCTTGGTCACAATGGAACATATCGATTATCGATACAGGAACTGCATTTTCAAACCAAGTCAACTGAAAGGCTCACTGTGTACAATTGTGACACTGTTTTTAAAAGATCCCTGCCCTGTGGCATTTATGGCCATACTTTCAGTAGGTTTTGTTTCCAGGGCTTCATTACCTTTTCTCTAGTCCCTTTACTTGTCTGGCCCAAAGGGCAGTGATGATGAGCTCTTTTTAATAACTGGGAACTGTCTTCTGTTCTGCCATTTCATTAGCATAGTGAGGCTGTGATCCACAGGGAGGCTGTAAATACTGTCACCAAAACCAGAAATACATATAATCAGAAAAAAAAAGAACAAAAATATTGCTAATTTATTATACATTAACTGACTTTTAAATTTCATAGTAAGACGAAATAACAGTTGTGTCTTGCTAGCTCACACCATTAAATAACATGATCAATAGACTTTTAAATTTTTTTAAGTGCTTTAAGGAAAATTGAAAACAAGGATATGAATCTTTTATTGATGAGATTTTATACATACTTTTCCCATGTGCTCTTTAAATATTATAAAGTTTCCCAGGCTGTTCTATATGATGTACTTAACAACTCTTCTTGATCAGCACTACCACTGTTTTAACACAGCAATCATAAACTGCAATGTAGTTCTTTTGAGGGTAAGGCTATAGCCTAAACTGAGGCTTGCTCAGAATTTGAAAATAAAAAAAATGAACCTGATTATCTTTGCCTTAGCCTTTTCTAACTATACTCCTGGACAAAATACTGCAATAGAGAAACAAATCAAATCAAAGACCCCTGAATTTTCAAAATTTGAACAAGAAAAGATTATGTGTATTTTAATTTTCACCTGCCCAGTTTGCCCTGCTCCTCAAATACCTCTGGATTTTGTAGAATTACACAATTGTTGACTGAGATAGAGTAAATTTAGGCAAATGTGAAGCATTAATATCTGATGAAGTTTGAAACACAGTAATGTGATTTTATACTTCTATGATTTTGTCATCACTGTCATCCTTTCGAGACAGAGATTTGGTGGTGTGGTAGCAGCCGTGTGATGCAATGTGAATGTGTTTGCATGCCTCTCTACTGCTTGATTTCAGCTGGGTTTAGGACTTTGTCCTCACAGCTTCTGTTTTCAATAAATGAAAATCTCCTCCTTCATTTCTATATGAGGTTCTGTGGCTCAGGCTGTAAAAACAGATGTTCCAATGGGTTTGTTTTCAGTATTCTTAAAATCTATCCCTAATTTAATAATTCCTCAGAATTTGTGTCATCCAGAATCTTGAAAGTTTCAGATTCTAATTTTGAATTTCTCAGACACCTTATTTTAGTTGTCCAGCAATGCTTCACATGTCCAAGTTTATGATCATGACTAACCATGCTGCGTTCTGTATTAGTTCACTGATTAGTCCAGAGTCCATTTCATCGCCAATCCATTCCACGTGACTGTGTCCTGATGTCTGGTGAAGAAATGGATGAGAAAGTAATTGTGAATCTTTGAAAATGAGACAATTTAGAGACATCTCAAGACAAGAAGGGTGAAGGGTTCTTCTCATGTCACTTTGGTCATCTGCAAGTTTGGCAGCCAGGAGTAGTCGTTTGGCTGTTCTGGAACTGACAGGGAACAATAAACAGCACTAGAGTACCACAAATAGGTGTCTAAGAGACATGTAAGATGGATCCCATTCATCAGTGAAGAATCTCAAAATATCCTTACTATATCTTGTTACAATACCTTTAAAATGCCCCCAAAGCCAAAAGCTTTCCACGTCAATTTAGCATTAAAATTCCAACTAGAATAAAAAAAAATTCCAAAATTTGACAATTTGTGGATTATTGCAGTATTCATGGAATAATTTTAATTGACACACCTTAGTTCCAGATTAATTATTCCTTAATTTTAAAGTGGACACACCAAAAAGAAAACTACTAGCACATGACTGTGCAGAAAAAGCAGGGCTGATAGGTGAGGAAATTGTGTTAGATACCTGAAGAAATGGAGTTTTGCTCTGACAAAAAGTATTTTCTTCAGTTAAAAACCAATCCAGCTAAGAGGGAGGTGAAGTCCACAATGAAAAAATAATGGGAAAAGTATGAAGCCTGATAGCAATGAATAAATTCAGTATTAGATAATGGAGAGAACTGATAAAGAAAACTAAAGCAGTCAGTTGAAAATCTGTGGGTAGTAGGGCAAAGATAACAAGAAGTTCTTTAAACAGGAACAAAATGCCTGCAGTTTTGTAGAACTATGGATGGTAAAATTGTTAACACTGGTAAAGAAAATGTGGAATTAAGTAAATACATCCATTTTCTAAAAGAAGAATGAAAGATTTTATTTTCTCTCACTTCTGAGAGTGTTAAACAGAAACACTAAATATATTCAAATCAACAGAATTAGATAATTCACTGTCAAGAAAATGACTTGTCTATAAAGCTGCCTAAATTAATTTTTTGTAAATATCTGTATCTTGAGGAATGTCCATAAGCTTATCAAAATAGCCATGACCAACATTTACAAATAGTGACTTAAGTGGCCTTGAAAACAATTTTCTAGTTAACCCAAACCTTACCTAGGAAAAATTTCTTGGATGAATTGAACTAAGATTAAAATTACAACTGATGCCAGTCAATGCAACGTTATGGAAAATATTTTTATTTTTAATGATCCTGTGTCTTGATGAGCCTGTAAAACATTTTCATGAAGCAATTATCCCAATGAAACATACCTAGATGTTTTATATTTTCAGAGGCATTGCGTGCAGCTGGCAGATGTGACAAGGCTTCCATGGGTGCAGCCAGGTGTGATGCCTGAGGTCTCTGAAATCGCACAGAACTGGTGTCTAGACAGCTGGATGGTCCCCTGGTGACCGCTGAGTGGGATTCATCTGCCTTGCTAAAGCTATCCAAGAATTAAGACTCCTGGGTTGAACCTAGATTCCTTTTAAAGTCAGCAGAGGAAATCCTCTCCTTGCCATGTG
This sequence comes from Camarhynchus parvulus, assembly GCF_901933205.1. Lineage (NCBI taxonomy): Eukaryota > Metazoa > Chordata > Aves > Passeriformes > Thraupidae > Camarhynchus > Camarhynchus parvulus. The sequence goes on along the minus strand of NC_044573.1, from coordinate 71,913,346 downwards.
CTTCTGCAGACCCAGGTGAAATGCCTTTTGTAGTGCGAGGCAGAACATCACTGTAGAACTCAGGATGTGAGCTCCCTCTGTCAGCTGTGGGGAAAGAGAGTGAAACTGGAATCAGATGGCAGCAACCCAAAGCAGAGCAAAAAGGATATTGACAACCTGGAAGGAGTTTGGGAAAGATTTATTGAAGCATTTCAGAGTTTGGAAAGGATACTTTGTAGTGTGAAACTAAGGAAGTGCAATCAATTTTGTTTGTCCAGAAAGGTCAAGAGGTGGCTACCTATGATTACATCTGAAGAAGTATTTGATCATAGAAGCCTCTTTTATCTTCCAAACCCCCCCCATAACCCAACAACAACTGCCTCCCTCCAAACAAACAAACAAACAAGCAAACACAAAACCAAAAACCCCAGAGCACAAAATCTAACAGTTGTGAATTTAAACTAGCACACAGTAAGTGTAGATGTAGAAATTAGTGTGCTCATTATTTACAGCAGAGGAAGCTCTATGGAGGAAAATGTGTGACTGTCACAGTTACTGGCTGGAAAAGCTTATCTTGGGATATAGAGGTTTTTCAATGCCTTGAGTGCATATCTAAGCAATGTGCTACCATGCAAAGCAAAGAGATGAGCCTTGTTAAATTCCTGGTGAGATTCTGTGGCCTGGGATGTACCAAGCAACAGGCTGAATACTTGCAATTATTCATTCTGGCATTGAAATGTATGAATTTCAAAACCTGTTTTCGTAGGGTAGAAAAGTAGCTTTGTACATTTATCAGTGTTGCTTCAAGTTCTGAAGAGGCATGGGAGAAATTATTAACTAAGGCAAAAAGAAGGTGAAAAATGGGGGAAATGATAAAGAGGGAAAATGAAAAATAATTGCACAGAATTTTCATTGCCCTAGCCATCCATTTGCTTGAAATTTGGTTTTTCCTCTAAAATGTTGAACTTTATTTATTTTCAATTTAATTTCTTTAAATTGAAATATATATATATATGATACTTAATTTTATATATTTTTTATTTACCTGCTACTTTCTTTATCTCTCTTTTTAGCCTTAGCTTTCTTAACAAAACCAATCTTTGCCTGAAAATAAAATGAAAAACATATTTTCCTTTTCCTTCATGACATTACGCAGGGAAAAATAGTGAAATAATACAATGGCATTTTTTCAAATTTTAATGAACTTTGTAAAATTTTTAAGCAGTTCTGATGGTTGTGTACTCTTACCTTTTTTTCTAGTACTCAGAAAAAAAAAACCCACAGGTTTATATCCATGAAGAATTAAGTTGTTCTTAACATACAGTAGCTGCTGCTGAAATGCTTTTACAAATAAGAACATTTTATAAAATAACATCTTGGAGGAGGCTCTTCTCTTTAGGTATCAGGGATTGCAGGCTGCCTTAATGCACTTGGTATTATGTCTAGAACATTTTTTTTCCCCTTGCTGTTTACAGCTTTTTTAGTAGTGTGTCTTTTTTTCAGTGCACAGGTTTGTGGAGCAAGCAGCTGTTCATTTGTTTTGTCAGTAATGGAAAGAAGACTTGAACAGCTGATGACAGGTAATTTGGGATGATGTTCAAGTTCTTATAATAGAACTGTGTAGAAAGCTATCACTTTATCTTACAGTGTCTGTATATGTGTGACAAGACTCTCAGAACAGAAAAAGAAATTTGCACTTCACAGGGTAAATAATAAAACATGAGAAAATAGACAGTGGTGTAAAGAATGACGTATAGAAAAACTACATGCAGGAAGCCATTTCTGGTGCACAACAAGGTGTTTTGCTGGTTGTACTCTTCTGGAATTTTTGATAAAGGTTTGTGACTGTCATGTGTTGACACCTCTTCTATCAGTTTCTAATACAAATCTGAAGCATACTCAGAATATTCATTTTTCTTTACTGGAAAATGAATAATGTAACCTAAACATGGGGTTTCAGGAATTTCTAGACAAATTTGGCTCACTTGCAATTTGTCCAGTTGGAGCCTCATGTCCTCTTGTCATTCACTCTCTGGAGATTTCTGTTCCGAAAAGAGAAATCTGGCAGTTTCTTTGACATCTCCTGAATGTTTCCAGGAAATCATCCCCACATGTTCATGGCTGTTCGCTGTTCTAACATACTTCCATGCAGGAATTTGTATTTCTGTCATCTCTCAAAAGAAACTGCTCCTCCACGGCCTCCTGGAAACTGCAGTTGTAGTAATTACAGTTGTCCACTACTTCTACCTTTCCTTACCTTGAAGGAACCTTTTGTGTACTCATCCTGTCCTCAGCTGCTTTTCCCTGTCACTGGCAACCCTCTCACTGCCTGTCCTGCCCAGAATTCAGGGAGTTCCCTGTTACCTCTGTTACTGCAGTATTTGGCTCCCTGCTGCCACTTTTTAATTCATTCTGTCAGCTTTCCTACCACTGCTGGCTTCAAAAGTTTATTTGCTGTAGGCAACAGAAAGTCCACATATGGAGTGCCTGGAGATGCTGTCCTGGCTGCTGCCCATGCCTTCTGTTTGTGTGTGTCTCCAGTTGTTCTGTTACTTCTTAACTTGCTCGTGAAGCTGTGAAAAAGCTCTTTTTCCATAGCTATTCCCATATATTTGCATTGCAGATGGAACATTGGTCATCATTTGTGATGAGCAACTCAGTGGTTTGGCTTAGCATCACTAAAAATGAAAAGAGAAAGTATGTTATGAAGAGTTCAGGTGATAGTACAATCATCAGGAGCCATATGCCATGCACGAATGGCAAAATATATTTGTTCCAGCCAACTACAAAGACCATGTAGCATACTCCTTATCATTTTTTAATAGGAGGTAATTATTAAGTATTTGGATACACAGAAATACATTCTGCAGCTATTCATGGCACTTGAAAGCATGCCACTTGCATAGTGAAACAACCTCAGGACATACAATAGTACTCATGAATTACTTATTAATTCTGCTCTCTTCTGTGTCGTTTGCTTTCCAATTTAAGTAATTTTGGCCATATTGTGCTACATAGTGGGACTTAAAGGTCATTTTGCAACCTGTTGGTCCCCTGGTTGTCACTAGACTCCTTCTGGTATTGTGTGTTCATGTAGCAATTGGATTAAGAAAGGAGGATACAGCTTAATGACCTAGAGTAGGGATGTGATTCTTTGAATGCAAAATAGAGAAGAAAAGATTGATGCAAGTTAATGAAAAATTGAGGACATAAAATAAAGAGATACAAATAAAGACAAGAAGGAAAGGTAGGGCAATGTGTAAATGGCAAATAGACGAGTCAATAATTAATGACAATAAAGAAATTACTACCTGAAAAGTGCAAGGCCTAGCTTTTATTCTTTGAAGAATATTCTCATTGGCCTCTTTAAATTAAAACAAGAGAAGAGTTCTTGGATGCTTTTGTCCTTGGTAATCTTCAGCATTCCATTTCCAAACATAGCAAGAATTTGTCAATATTCAGACAAATAGCCTGAACATACAAATATTGAAGTTTTCCCCTCTAAGTATAAAAGAACTTTAAAACTGTCTAGATACATTAATATTTTTGATGTATTGCTGTTGATTTCTTTTTATTCAATCTTCAGCAAATGCCCTCTTGATTTTAAATCTACATAAAGCAACCTCCAAAATGAAACAACTCTGTATTTCAGCCCCTGTAAATTGCACTATACAATTAATAATGCATCCAGTGTATTATTTTTGAGGAATAGAGATCCTGCTATATATTTTTCGTGAGCTGTGTTGGGATTTAGCCGCCTACCTTCCATTCCCATTAATGGGACTCACGCAGATAAATTGCCCTCGACAACAGAAGTTTTGCCCTTCGGTCTCAAGCCAGGCCTTCAATTACAACACAGAGAACCAAACACACCCTGCAGTTATGAAAGAGGTATGCCTGGGAATTCAGCATAAAGAATGAAAAATATCAAAATCAGGTTATTTGGCAGGAACTGGGGAAAAAAATGTTATTTCATAAATGGCAGACAGGACAGATGGAACTAAAAGTCATGCAGCTGAGAGAAGGATCAAAGAAGAACAACTATTTCCTTGATGCAGGGAAAAGAAAGAAACAACAAAGTGTGCAGTACAGCGTGTGCTCCTGACACAGCTGGGTCAGCCAGCAGCTTAGAGAGAGTTCTGAGCAGGCTAAAAGGGACGGAGTCAGGCAGAGGGAAATGCATAAATACTCTGAAAAGAGAGAGAAACAATATGTAGTTTTAAGGTTCCTTCCCTGTGAAGTTGCCAAATCTTAGTCTTCATGATTATGAAACATATTGAATTGTTTTAATATTAAGGTGCTAGAAATAGTCAGTCTGATGTTTATTTTCTAAAGGAAAAAAGGGAAATAATCTAGTGAACAAAATTTTGAAGAAAGCAAACCCTCAGGGCTAGAGAACTACATTGTTTGCATGTATTTGGGAGGGTGGAGTGAAATGGAAAGAAAAAGAGAGAACAAGGGAGAGATTCAAATATATATTAAGTTAATCCTATAATTTCATATCCAGTGAATTTCAGTTATGGAGTTTTACTTTTGTTACAGAGTCTTACTCTTTTCATTCTTTAGCTTCTATTAAAAAAAAAAGAAATTACTTTAATTAGAAATGGTATTAGAGAACTGAGCAGGCTGGAAAATTCCTGGATTTGTCTGACGTTCAGCTCCTGTCCAGGGCAATTAACCCAGGACTCAGGTCTAGCCCAGAGGACACAATGTGCTTTTATATTTCCTTGATGTGAGACGCCCTCTCTCATGCACCGTGATGAAATCCAGTATCCTTTCACCCACTGCCCACTTGACAATCATTCCACATGGGAAGGACTGTGAGCCTGGGATCTACCAGGTTCTTAAATGTATATTACCAGGAGACAGTGAGATGGTAGCTTTAGCCTCCAAGATTAAATGTGTTTAGAAATGGTCCCTTGAGAACTGTTTCCTCAAGAAATATGTTTTAGCCAGTGCTTCACAGCTATGTGCTCTTGGAGGGAAAGAAGACTTTGTAAATGGATTTTCTACATTTTTTTTCTCAACTCAATGCTATTCAGAAGATGAATTAAAGCTTGAGTGCAATTACTTCATCCTGTCCCAGAATATCATTTTATTTTTATTTAATGTATTTAGGTTGGTGGATAGGTAAATGATTGTTACATGAACCTGTTTCTCATTGATGAATGTGTCTAGAAGAATAAAGGAAGAAAGAACAAGAGGAATGGATATTAAAGTAAGCAATATATTTCAGCGTCCCTCTTGCTGTTCCATTAACAGTACCCATGAAAAGACCCATCTTCCATTTCACAGCCATTCTTTTTTCTCCCATTTCCTCTTCCCTCTTGAACACCATTTATAGAAATAGTATATCCTTAATATTTTCTATAGTCTTTGACTTGGCAATTCATTATTTGCCACAAACTAAATTTTTTGTGTGTCTGTTTCTGGAGTTTTACTTGTATTTTTACTGTCTGTGGGCTTGAAATACAAATTATATATTCGTTGATAGCAATGCATTTTACAGCTTAAAACTTGCTTCCTTCTGCCAGACCTCCTTTCAAATAACTCAAGGATTATTCAGGTAAAATAATAATTATCTCCCAAGAATTTAAATAAAAATAATCTGTACTGACTGTCACTGCTTTTTCATAATGCTGGATAACAGGGTAAGTTCAAATGAACACTTTCAGTTTCTCTGTCTTGGTAATTTGCAGCTAAGATTACATTGGTCTGATTTTCATCTCCCACGGCTCAAGCATTCTGACATTTCTCCCTGCTTCCTGTTTTACCCCCGATTTATCCATGTACTTCTAATGCTAAAATTATTGTAATAGGAATACAAATTGAGCAGCAACAAGTCTGTTCAAGAACATTCGGTATTCAGATGAAAAGCACTTTTCACATATTCCCATTGTTGCTGAAAGAACATGAAGAATTTCTGCTGAATCAGTAGCAGTTGGAGCAGATTCAAATGTTTTAGGAAAATGGTGAGTGAGAAGTGCCCTGGTGATTCTTCCCCACAGATTGCACTATCCAGGAGCCCTCTCTTGCAGAGTGGTGCAGTACCATGGATAGGAGGGAATATTTCCCAACAGAGCTGTTTTCGAAGTTCTGTATATGTATGTGCATCATTATCTGTGAGTGAGCTTGGAAAATCCAAACCCCACAAATTTCTCTCAGTCTGTTTTAGATCCTTTGCAGTTTTGGGGGTGTTTGTACCAAAGTGGTGTGAAGTCTGTTAGCAGTGAAGTATCTGCATGCTAAGATTTATAATGAGACTGGAATCCAAATTCCACACTAATTTTGTTTGATTCGGCTCTGGTACTGTGTCCTAGGCTGGTGTCATATGGCAGTTTGCTCTTATGGAAATTACTTCAGACTGGTGGTAATGTTAAATGTCTGCTCATCTGTTCAACTTATGTGGGAATTTCTTTGTTCCCAAAACCAAGAATGTGTTGAGGAAGAAGAGCAAACCAAGTCTGCTTCACACCTCTCCCTAACACTGAATATGGTGCTGTGTGGGTGACAGTCAGTGTAAGCCGTTTGAAAAGAGGAGCTTGAAAGAAGATTTTAACAAATTCAGTTATCATTTTTCCTTCTGAATTTTTGCCCATCTGCAATAAGTAGAATATAATCTGAGAATGGTGTAATATAAAATTTACACCAATATTGTAGCACTGGAAATGGACCTTGCCCAAAGCTGTGCAAGAGAACTGTGAAATGTGGCACTTGAATATCTCAAAGAAATGGTTTTTGTCTCTGAATATGGGTTCTGAAAATCAATTATATGTAGATTGGCTGTGAGAGAGAGAGACAAGCTGTTCTGTTGATTTAGGCATGACCTGTGTGGTGATGCTTCATCTCCCACTGAACTAAATACTCTTTCAAATGACATATTAATGGGAGGACATCCAAAATACTTGCTAGGCAAATGAATGTGTAATAGCCAGATGGTTTATTTGGTTTTTCAGTAATCCTCAGAGGATCAGAAAGGGGACTCATTTTCTAAGTTATAGCATGCAGTTACCTGTGTTAAAGTATCTTGAAATGCAGTAGGTTATAATTGTAAATCTGTTCTGTTCTTTTCTTATTTTGCCACATTTGTAAAGCACTGTGGAAAATGTCAGCCAACTTTACATGGTATGGTAGGAGCACAGGTGAGGAATGTTTAAGAAATAGAGTTGTAAAAGAGATGTTGAAGCAAATTACCCAATAATCCTTTCTGCTATTCTTAGGACTATTCAAATCTTTCATCCAACATCAAATTCCTTCTATTCAAAATTTAGCATAAAGAACATAACACACATCTCCAAAGGTGGAAAAAAACTTACCTCATGAGCCTGCCTTCATAACTCTATTTAATACATGCGATGTATTTTGGGATATCTTCTCTTTCCTTGAGCATATTGTGCTGAGACAGAAACTTCTAATACAATACTATACAGCTTTTAACTCTGTACATGTCTGGTCAAATGTCCTCAGCATATGCTCACTCTGCAGCTGGGAGAGTGAGCCACAGGTGTTACACTTAAATAAAGGCTGGCTTTTCTCCATCTGGTTCCCTAATACACAGATTGGGATTTTTTCCCTCCATGAGCAGGAATGGGTCCCTTTGATGCTGCCTTATGTTCTGCATGGAGGAGAAAAGGAAGTTGAGTTGCACCAAATGCTGTACTTGGTCTCAAACACATTTCTGCTGGGGAAAACGGAACTGTTTCTGAAACATTGCAGAATTTTGCCTCAGAAATTTCACTGTTGTAGACCAACAGTGCTGCTCCTGTGTGTCCCCCCTGGCAGCAATAGTGGGCCAAAATGATTTCAGTCTATGGTACAGTTAGGAAATCAGCAAAACACTTGAAAACCAAATGTGTCACTTGAGCAAAATGATGAAGTCTAAATTTTCTATAATTCAGGGAAACCTCTCCGAGGCTGCTTGTCATTAGATTTGTCCCAGCTGTTACAAATGTTTTTGGAAAACCTTCCCTCAGACACCCACTCTAATGCTGGGAACTCCTTCCCATTCTAACACTGGGAAGGCACAACAGGAACACCTATTTACTGCGCTTGCTGCTTAGGAGATCTCTCTCCTGAGTGATTCATAGAGCAGCCGTTCATACACCTGAGGTCTCTCTCGAGCCCAGTTTGTTGAGTGAATTTAGCTGCTTTGTACTGAATTTTACTAAAACTTGTGCAGTAATGCAAGGGCATGACAGCAAGGGTACACTGAATTAATTAATTTTTCACAGTTGCAGAAAACTGGATAACCTATGGATAAGGCAGGTCATAGGATTTTCCTCCTACTGCCTTGTAAGTCCTCAGCTGTGCAGTATAAGTCTTGGCTTCTTTCCTTTCGGTTTCATGTACGTGATTTAGCTCTTACAGGTAGAGCCCTTGCCAGATATCTGGATATTCTTGGAACATAGGAACATCAGCTTGCTTTCCCAGAGCCTGTGGACAGCCTAATCCTCGGCTACTGTAATTGATGGCCCAATCCTTTCATGGCTGAACAGGCAGAGGAAGAGGTAGTGGTCTGTGCTCAGAAATGTGCTCAGGTTCTGCTTCTCATCTGAGTCTCACAGAAATTCCAGCTCTGAGATACCTTCACAGAGTCACAGAAAAGCTCAGGTTGGAAGGAAACACAGCAGGTCATATTGTCCAAGCTGCCTGCTCAGTCAGGGTCATGCCAGAGCACAGGGAACAAGACTATGTCCAGGCAGTCCTGGAATATCTCCAGTGAGGGAGACTCCACTCCCCCTCTGACAATCTGATTTTGTCACAGTCATCCACACAGTGAAGGAGTTCTTCCTCATGTTCAGGTGGAGCTTCCTGTGCCTCAGTTTCTGCCCATTGCTCCTCATCTGTCTTTGCTGTCAGACCCTGTGGGTTGGCTCTGATATCCATGTGTGTGATAACTCTCCCAGTGGTTAACTCCATCTGGAGGGGTTAAATGTCCTTCTTGGTGTCCACAGAGATATCTGGAGGTTTCAGCTGACACCATCACTTCTTTACCTGTCTCAGGGCACCTGGCTTTAAGCTGAGAATGTGCTGCAGACCCTCTGTTAAATGAGTGCCAAGTGGCAGGAGACCATCCATCATTAGTTATGACACACTACCCTAATTTTCTATGCAGTCACTTCTGGTGCTCAAGTCTGTAACCAATGTTATCCAGAACAACAATTGCATGTGGAAGCATCTTTCAGAACCAGGGTGTAAAAGCACCTACCAATCCCTGAATTTTGAAAGCAGTCTTTCCACTGTTTGTCACTTACCATTCACTCAATTTCACCGTGAGCGGTGTCTCTACATGAAATGTGAGCCACAGCTATAAGCCAGATGTCAGTAAAAAAGTGGATTATCCCTGCTTCAGCGTCCCTTATTGTGATTCAATTTTCGTACATGATGGACACTGCTGTTCAACAAGCAGCACTGTCACTGGTCAGCATTTGATTTAAAAAAACAATTTGAGGCCATAAGCTGGAAGGGTGCTTGGTCAAACAATTGATCGGTGGGTAGATGAAACTAGTAATACAAACATGCTAGAAGCTGGGAGTAACACCAGGAAAGAAGATGTATATTTGATGTCAATGATCTTGATTTGCATGGGTATATAAAGAAAGCTGTTTCTGAAATAGAGATTAAAGGTGCTGAGAGAAAAGAGATTAAAAGTTCTGAGAAAAATAAAATGCATTTTTTAAAGAAAAGGGACTATTTGTGTATGTATGTGTATGATTATTTTTACTAGTTTAATCTGGCAATAAAAATATAGTATTTGGCTTGTCACCATTTGATCTCAAAATTCTCTTTAAGGATTCAGGAACAAAATCTCACATGAACGAGTGCAGCTTCTTTTTAGGGGGGGGGAGTTGTTTTTTTCAGTTGTTTTAACAGGCAATATGCAATATCAGTGCAAATCTCCAGAGGTCAATAGAGTTTGCTGTAGTTATCAGGAGAAAATAGGCTTCATGGTGAGCAGAGAAAACACAATGTTTTTAATATCCACTGTACTGTTTAATGTTTGATAAAGAGTCTGTATACACACTTGTATACATGTGCACACACACACAGACACATGCAAAAAGATATTAATAATATACTAAAACAGGAATATTTCCTTCATGCAAAACTTTCCAGTATATTTTGGAAAGCTACAAAAAATCTGGTGGAAATAAGAAAAAAAGAAAGAAAAAAAGGGCTTTAATCGGAATAAGGGACGTTAATTGTAGGATCTTTCAGTTCACACCAACAATGCTGCAAGTTATATGGCAAAATACCGTCAGCCTGAGAAATGGTGTCAGGTCCTGACATCACTCAAAGCTGTGACAAACCTCCCTTTGGCTTGCATGAAACAAAATTTATATCCATTATGTTTTTCACATGGCAAAGTACAGCTACAGCAAAATAAGCTTTCAGAGCCCTAGTCCCTTTCCTTTTGATTATCATTTCTTTGCTTTACTCTATCAACGTCTTTAAACAATATGCAACCCTTCATCTCAAAAGAAAAAAGTTGTATGTTTCTTTGGACTAAATCAATTTTCTTGCAAAAAATGATCAGCAGAGAGGTTTCCCTGAAACCTAGCAGAATATTAAGTAGATAGTGTTTTAGAACATACAGTAAAGCTACTTTCCGAATTTTTATAGACAGATTCTATTCTTATAAATCTTACCAAAATCTGTATTTTTTTTTCTTACATTGATACTGAAGTGTTTCAAATACAATAGTTACAAATACAGGTCTGTTAAATGACCTCCTTTGCTGTTTTGACAAAATGTACTATAGAGGCAAATTTGAGAACCCAGTCTTCAGTAAATAAAGATTTTCATTGTTTGGAAAATACAGTATAGTCAATACTGTTAAAAAATAAGTGTATTTCTGAATTGAATACTCAGCATAATTGCAATACCATGGATTTCTCAGGGAAAGCTGGTCCCACACATGGTGCATTCAGAAGCTGTGGTCAAATACTTGAAATTCTCAGCTGGTTTAAGTGGAGGTAATGACCCTGACTTCAACAGATAACTGGCACAGAGGAGAATTTAGTCTGTTAACTTTTTGAATGCAACCATTTTATTTGTCCTTCAGTTCTGAGCATTTATGTTCCAGCTGGTCTCAAAAATCACATAACTGGAAGTTGTGAAGTCATGCTGGGGGAGGGGAGGGAAGTGGCAGGAAACTTGGCAGGAAAAGAAGCATTGAAAACTTGAAGCAGAAACTATGGTAACCTGAATAACTTGCTGGAGGAAGGAAGTGTGCAGCAGGTTTTACTGATGGCACTTGGGGAGCAAGGGCTTCACCTCAGCAGTGGTGTTTTGTAGTGAGAGCAACGATTCTCCTCCTAGATTTGACACGTGTGAGATGGCAATGCACAGACCATCCACACACAGCCTCTTTGGAGCATCTCAGGGAAAGAATGAGGGGGAAAAACTGGAGCAAATCCAGTGCAGGGCTCTGTTAGTCAGGAGGCATGAGGAGTATTTAAGGGAGGTGTGTGTGTTCACAGGAGAAGGCTTTGGAACACCTTCAGAGATGCATGGCGATAAGGCAAAGTCCAAAACCTGGAACTCAGGACATTCAGACTAGATATGAGGAATGCATTTTGGGGGGGTTCTGGATTTTAAAATTTGTTTTTGTTTTTGTTTTTTCGCCTTGGGGGCTGTCAAAGCATGGAAAAAAGATTGTTGATACTTTCTAGACATATTCCAAACTCAGCTGGACAAAGCCCTGCAACCAGATCTGATGTGGCTTTGCCTTCAGCAAAGATGACCTCCAGAGGTCCCTTCCAACCAGAACTATTCTGTGTTTCTGTGATTCTGTTCACTTTACTTAAATTATTCTCTTTATTTTCAAAGGGATATGACAGTTTCAGAAATGGATCCAGCTGTTGATTATATGCTTCAGGGGGCAACATTAATGGAGGAGCTGCAGCCCGTTTAGCCCCCTGGTAAACTCAGGCCTCACTTTTTATTATTTTCTACCTTCAGCTATTGTGGAGTGTTGCTGAGCTCATAAAGCAGCTGCTGTGAATGGTGTGAAAAGTAATTGCTGCATATACTTCACAGGGCTTGTAAAATGGTTTGGAAATTACTCTAGAGAAGTGAGCTGCTATGTTTTTATCACTGTAGAAAGCATCAAGATGGTAGATCACTAGATAAGCTATAAGTATACACATATATAAATATGTATATACATATATAAATATACATATGGATCCCAACTGTTAAGCTAATTCATGCTATCTTAGAATCTGGCCTTAAAATTTGTCCACAGCCAATTTTTTTTCAGAAATAATGCAAGTGCCTCAATGATAACCTGAGTAAGATGGAGCTCCAGGTGACATACCTGGCTGATAGGATGGGTGTGAGGAAAACTGAACATGAACTTCAAAGAGAAATCCATAAGTGCCAAAAACCCACAACCTCCTCAATTAATCTACTAAAATCCTAATGTATGAAGAAGTGGAAAAGAGAAGTATAGTGATAAAGGAAATCCTACTGCAGAAAGGATGCCTGTTAGTGTATAAATTGTGTAACAGGGAGCCTCTGACCTGCTAAATTCAGACTTTACACTTGGGTTTGATTAATTTCTTCCAAGATCACAGTAAGAGTCCTTTAGGCATCCTCCTTGCATCAGCTTTTATTTACTTTCTCTATATTTTAGAAAAGAATGTCCATATATCTAGCAGGGCAGGCCAAGACTTTTATTAATTAAACTTTCAAGACCTTGGAGATGAAGAAAGAAAGTATTATTATAGAGGATTACTTAAACTATATTTTTGTGAGGTTGAAATACAGTCCAGCTGAGAACTACCTGCCAAAGTCTTAGCAAAAATAGACCGCCAGTGGGTTCTCAGCCAGTATGATCTCAAATTAAAATTATACTTCACAACAGTAAATTCAACGATGATAATTCCATGTGGATTAGGTGTACGAAGCTGAAAAAATAAGCACTTATTTTTCTTATCCAGATCATTTGTCTTTCTTTTAGGGTTTTACTTTGAGAAAAAAACCGACCTGAAATCTGTATGTGTGGATGTAAACAGCTGCATGGGGAAAAATGTCAGTACTTAGCAGCAGTGAAGTTTGTCCAAGGATTACCACAGTGAATAAAACCAAATTCCCTTTTAAAAGCTGAGTGTACTATTTTGGGAATGTGACCCCTTTTCATGAATAAATGACGTGGTGACATTTACAGATAAAGCAAGATTTAACTGCTATGAAAGGAGATGACAAATGTCAGGATGTCAGTAATGATCTGTGAACATAATGGTCTCTCACCAGAGCACTGAGTAGATATATAATGTAATTGTCGCCTGCTAATGCTGCCATGGAAGAAGAAAAGCAAAGCAATGTGAGGAAGATCAAAAACCTCTCTGGAACCAACCTTAAAGCCTGATTGATAGGCATTTGCACAACTTAGCTAATAAATTAAACTGCTAATGACTTAGAGTTTTTACCTTGTGCATATTACTATTACACACTGTGAAATTCCTGTATAACTTACAACTGTATTGTGTCAGAGGATAAAGTGTTGGCCATCAAAATGGCTTTCTGACAGTTTCTTTTTCCCTGCTGTACTGCTGGGGCTTGGCTGTTGCAAAAGTCTTGCTGGAGCAGAGTGGATTTACTGCAGCCAGAGCTGGTTAATGGAGCACAGGCTGATGCAGAACAGAGAAAGAGTCATTCCTTGGCAGAATCTCGCAATTCTGTGAGAGATCATACAACCATAGAATCATAGAATGCTTTGAGTTGGAAGGGACCTTAAAAATTATCTAATTCTAGTCCCCTCCATAGGTCATCCCCATGCCTTCCCCATTCCTCAAAGCCCTATTCAACCTGTCCTTGAACACTTCCCAGGACGAGGCACCCACTCTGGGCAACTTGTTCTGCATCTCAACACTCTCACAGTGAACAATTTTTCCCTAATATCTAACTTAAATCTCTTCTCTTATATTTTAAAATTTTCCCTCTTGTCCTATCACTATCTGCCCATAAAGATCATCTAGACCCCTTGTCCTACTCAGGTGTTATATCTCTCAGTTTTTCATACCTTTGTAGACTGTACTCTGGCCCAGCCTTGTGATTGATGTCCAAGCTGCCTTGATGACTTCCTCAGGAAACCCAGAGATATGGTAGGGAAAAAGAGCTTGGAATTATTTATGCAGTTGTCTTCTGAAGTCATCGCAGGCAGTTGCCTCCCACCCCTGGGCCTCAAACTGAATCCCCCTTTGTCCCACACATTGAGTGCTTTCTCCATCTGACAGCTAAATTGATTCTCATTTGCTATTCAAAGTGAGGAGAGTGTCTGGAAATCTGAAGGTTTAAGAAAGTCAAGACCTCAGCTCAGTGTACCATGGAAGGCAGGGAGTTTCTTTGCATGAGCTCCAGAGCCTCCTGGCAACTTCTCAGCTCTCAGCTGAGCGCTGGGCTTTGCTTTCCTGGTGCTTTGCTCCCACAGTCAGCTGACCTTTTCTCAGCATAAGTTAGCCTGCCACAGGGCTTGTGTTACCCAGAAGACTAAGGATGTTCTCAGAGAGATGGGGGAAACTGTGATTAAAAGCCAGACATTGTCATGCTCTGGTGCAATCAGCCAGAAAGCATTTGGCTGGTAGGTTGTTTATGAGAGACAGTATAACAGATAAAATAGAAGCATTAATGCAATAAAAATGCCATGCTCTGGAACATAGTGAAGATAATGCTGAAGTGTATTTTTAGAAGATACTCTGAGTAAATCTCCTGTTGATAGTGCACAGGTGTATCTCTAACCCTACTTGTATAAACACAGTAATCACAGTATCTCTCAGGGAGATTACAAAATTACCAAAGAAATTTATCCCAATCTGCTGTATCTTTTGATCTGCACTTTACAGTCAGAACCATCCATGACAATGAAGATGGAGGTGGCATTTTGGATAAGACAGCCAGCAGTGCAGCAATTGCACACTGACATCCAGCAAGGATTCCCCTTGATTAACCATGCCATCTCACAGCTAGATGTCTTCTCTAAGTGAATTCTGCTAAGCTTCCAGAAAAGTCAATGGAGAGATGTAGGCAGAGCAGTGGGCAATCGACCCTATTCTGAGATAAGAATTCTAAGACAAATTGTGCCTATTTCTTGCTATTCACTCTAGAGGGGTCCCAACAGTCCAGAATCAATGCCTACTTTTGAGGTGGCTATGCTTAGGTGAGACACATGAGAGGGTCTAATTTCCATGGAATCAGCTGATATGGAGGGTCAATTGCCTTAACACAACCTTGTTACTGTGCAGCATTAAACTATTAAACCTGATTAAGAATTTCTGGTAATGAGTCGTTCAACCTCCGTATTTTGCACAAATGCAAGAAAATTAATAATAAAAAAAGAAATGCATTTTAAGAACAGAAAAGATGTCATTAAAATGCGCAGAGGAAGGAATAAGCAAAAAACAATTATGCTATTATGTAACCATTTACCTATTTAATTCACTCTGTGCATACTTTTTTAAAAGATGCTCAGTTGAAGAGAAATGACTGATGTTGAATCTTGAGGTGGTCACTGTGAAATTTTTCTTCTTTCCGATGTAAGGGACACATCACTTGGAGAAGCAATACAGTCATTCCAATAGTAACTGTGAAAAAGCAAATATCAGTGTTCTCAGGGTATAACACAAAATGTATTTCTGCATGTATCATTCTGGTGCTCCTGCTGATCCAGATGGGGTCATTTGTGTTGAAACGAGTCTCCCAGTGAGTAAAGATTATCAGTTATGACTAGGTTTTGTGATGTGAAGCAATAATTTTAGAGATGGTATATTCGATGATTTTAGTCCACAAACCTTCTCTTGAAAATGATAAAAAGGTAGTTTCTGGGTGGAATAATCATGGTCTGATTACCTCTTAAGTCTAACTTTTAACCCATCTATCAGGGATTTCTAATCTCACATTTCTTACTTGTGTTAGATATGCATTCCAGTATTATTGGACCATTTCTGTTTAAACTACTTGGGATTTTTCAATGTAGTTCTTTTTGCTTGATTTATTGTAATATTTAATTAATTCTTACAATTGGATGGATTTCTAGGTTACAGTTATTGGACTATTATTTAGCTCTGTTGGGATGAGAAGCCCATTAAAAAATGTGCTAACAGTTCCACTGCTCAAGGAAAACCTAGGATGAGGTTTTGTTTTTCATTTAAAAAATACTGAGTTTTAGTCTCTGCTTTAATGCCCTTTAAACTCATCAGCTAGAGAAGGACATTGGTGGTTATCTCAGCCCTGACACTTGCTAACAAAGACTGACAACTGCTGACACAACAACCTGCCTTGAATTATATTTGGGTAGGGAGTGGAATGGGTTGGCATAACAGAAACATGTAATTTCAGTAAACCACCATTTTTAGAAAATGACATAGTTTAAAATTTCCTTTCCTGAAAGGGAGACACATTTTTCCCCAGACCTCTCAAAAAGAATCATGCAGGGGATTGAATAGGAAAATGGTGCCTGAAATGACAATCTCAATGTGTATTCAGTCTCAGTCAAAATCTTCCATTTTAATTTTTATTCAGAGTTCTTCTCAAATAGAAATGCATATAGAAATTCTTATCCTTAATTAAGTATAGAGCTTACAGAAAGTGTTTGTTGCTATCCATTTCTTTGCTATCCCTCCCCTTACCTCCGCTGATCAGAGCTGCATGTTGAGTAGACACACTATAACCCCATAATTTGAAGCTACTGCTATAGCATCAATTCTTCTGGATGATACCACACCTTGTCAGTCAAAAATGATTTGAACTTAAATTGTCAGCTAAAGATGCTCTTCATTTTTATTGCCCTGAACTTGGAGGCAGTCTATTGGACGAAGTGAATTACTTTGTTGTTGAAAATGCTTGTAATTTTGTGTGAAGGACACAATCAGAATACACAATATTTTTTGCCCTTTGCATTTCCCAACCTGCTCTGCTCCTTTGGTACCCAAGCATATTACAAAATTGCTGACATCTGAGCTGATCAATCAAACTCTTTGCAGTTCTGTAAACGATTTTAACTGTCTATGCAGCTGTTATTTGGCAGTGCTCCATCTGGAAAATAAAATACAAACATCAAAAGAAGTTCAGCAAGGTTTACGTTTCACAGAGGTTTTTTGATAGCTTGTCTATTATATAACAGAGTCTCTTGGGTTAAATTAGAAGACGTCAGATCTTTGTCCTTTCATAAATCTCTGATCCCTGAGTTAACCATATGACAATCACCTCCCAAAACAGCTAAGCAGTGCGTTGGTGCTGTGCTGATACTCTGCACACTAATGGGCACAGCCTCCCAGAAAAACACATGCTGTACACAGGAATATCTTACAGGAGCTAAGGAACGCTGGGGAAGCCATATGGTTTATAGAATTAAGAGGGTAGATTTTTTCCACAATGGTTTCATTTTTGTTCCTCAATTCTGCCCAACTCTCCACCAAGCTTAACACCATGGTATGCACAGATAGTTTGTGATTTATGTAGAGGTGAGCGTGTGCCACTATCCCTTGCCATATATAGAGAACTGGGCAGAGAATTAATGCTCTGGTAGACTGCAGGAAGACATTTGCCAGGACTGTAGAGAGACAGCAAATCTCCTGACACTTTATGCTCTGATTGGTCATGCCCAAAAGGCATATCAGCCAACTTGAACAGATCAGCAAAGTTCTCATTAGCAAAATTCCAAGCTAACCTTTCTACTCGCTGACTGCAGAGAGGGCAAAACCATAATCACAGTGGAAAAGCTGTCCTTAGCACTGCAAAAAGAAGCTGCCAGGCAATAAACATTGTTGATCAGACACAAAATAGGGTGGAGGAAAGGCAGATATCAGTGAATCAAATGCCTTCTCTTCCTGGACAAAACACAGAGGTGAAATGCTGCGGTTATGAGCAAGAATACTTCATATGGTGTGATGGACACACTGCCAGTTGGTCCAGGTCAATTACAGTGGCTTTTTTTGGCACAATGTGCAGAAGAAGTTTTCCTCAAAGGACCATAAAGGAAATAAAGTGCCCAATACCTTTGCCAGTTTTATAGCTCTGAGACTACATGGAAAATTACATCCAGAAAGACCTGGCAGAGAAAAGAAGATAATAACAAGAACAACAAAGCAATGTTTTGTGCAAAGTTGCAACATATTTAAGTTATATTTTTATATTTTCTCACTTTGTGATTTGCTTTTGCACTGCATTTTATACCTTGTTTAGTTAAAGACTGCAATATGGAGCTATAGTCATGTACAGCAAATTTTAAGACCTTTAACCAAAATCAAAATATGCATCTAGAAAAAGATTTTTTTTCCTCAGCAGAAATTAGAACTATTGCATTTAGAAGCACATCCCATTTCTATCAAATATGCACCGTTTCCCCTGCAGTTCCTTTTATGTTAGTCAATATCTTTTAATGTTATCTGATGGTTTCCTAGGAGATGCCCTAAATGGCCAAACTCACTAGTTTGATGCTGGTGTTGGATAATATCTATGTGCACTAAACATCTGTTTTGTTCACTGAAGTCTGCTCTGCCCTTTTTCCACTGGTCATTATGTTCCCCCTGAGGGTTTCTAATGGTTGCTAATGAGATAAGAAAAATGCTCCATGTACACTTCCATCTTCTCTGATGATGTGTGATCAGAAGTCTGTGCTCTTTTTTAGCAGGAATTGCTTCAAAATCATTGTTAGTGTTTCTTTGTACAGTAGTTTGGATGCAAATTTTACACTTAAGGACTAAAGTGCCTTTTAAAAATCTGTAAGATGCAATTAGAAAAAGAAAGATCACCACATTATAGGGTAGAGAGTTCTATTTGTGGTAGGGTGGGCTCAGTGTTGATTCATGTTTTTCAGATGGTACAGTACAGGTTGCATCATTAATAGAAGATTAAGATGCCAAATGGGGAATTTTTACCTTCTGTTTCTGAGTTTTTCACTGTAGGAAATCACCCAGATATGGCAAGAGTTTGATTTTATATAACATGATGAGCAGACAGAGTGTTCCTCAAATTGAACAGAGCCTGCTGCTACTGTGGGAAGAGGGGCTGACAACTTGGGTAGTATCCATACAAAGCTATAATTTCTAATCTGTCAAAATCACTTCCCTTTAGAAAGCCTGATTTCATTAGCATGTTCTTTGTCGGATGTGATTGTCTCTCTTAGCAGCTTTCCTTTTACAGCTGTCACAAAAGCCAATCAGATTATACCAAGGGCAGGAAATAAATAAGTCTTTTTGTTGTAAATTAATTTAGGCAAGGCTACGTCGCATATGTTTAGATTTAGTCCCTACCTTGAAGTGTGAAATTTTAGCAAGGTAACAGGTGAGGGCTCTAAGAGCAGGTATTGACATTAATTGGGTTTCATACTGCACTTCTTCAGGCAATCTATGGGGGGATATAGAAAATACATTTACATTTAGCCTATGCTTTATAGGCTAAATGTAAATGGCAAACCAAGCTCTCAGCTAAACTGAGGACATAGGCTAAATTGTCTTGGACAGAGAGGCCAAATTAAGCTTTCCTCAAATTTTGTCCGTGCTGCACTCTTCTGGGGTAATTTTAACCCAAATATTAAGAACTCATTTAAGCCAATATTTTTTATATTTGATTTTGTACACTGTTCAATTTATCATTGTGGGCTCCTCTATCATTTCACTCAAGTATGATGTTTTTGTATATCTTGCTGTGCTCTGCTACCAAGGAGTATCAAGGCTGAGCTTGCCTTGGTTTTTCTGTTGCTTTGGACCTGAGCATGTAAGGGAAGGAGGAGCAGGCAAGTGCTTTATCAAAACCTGTTTATTTACTTTATTTAGCTCTGCTTGATTCACCTCTCTGTTACAGCTTCCAAAATTTGTGAGGAAAAAAAGGGATCAGATTGTTCTTTTTTTCAAAAAAGTATTTCACCCTGGAGACAAAGGTGGTTGTCCCGCTTGGCTTCTAAGGTTGAAAAAAGAGTCTTTTTAGAAGTCTTTAGTGCACAAAAGAAAGATGAGTGTCATAAAAAGGGCACCCCTGTATGTCAGTTGACTTGCCCATCTTTCCCTGTGCCATTTGCAAAAAGGGGCAGCATGAAATGATAGCAAAGCTCTTCAGTGGAGCTGTAGTTTCGCTGCTCAGTCACTGTGACCCCTCTAGGGAACAGGTAAAGCTGTAACCTTTTGTAAAGAGTCTTTCTGTGCAGGTGCACAGAACTATTCTAGGAGTCAAAGCTGGAGCTGTATGATTAGGTTGGTTAAGAATTTCTTTTCTTTAGGAATATTTGTAAATCACAACAATCTATTGCTTGTTAGAACTGGGTAGCAAGCGCTATAAGGATCAGTCACCATTTCCCTTACAGGTATATTCTCTTACAGCTGTATTACCTGAGCAGGTGTAATGAGTCCCAGTGTCTTTTCATTGTGCTGTGAAATATAGGTGAAAGTCCTCATAATCATTATTACTTGCAAGCAAATTTTCTTCCCCTTCTATAGGGTAATTTGTTTTCCAATTTGGGTCCTTCTGCATCTCTAAATGCTAGTAGTTTCCTTTCTAAAGCTAAGAGAATCTTCTGGTTTTAAAAACTTCATCCCTTTCTATGACTATGTGTAATGGTCTAGCTGTTTTTTTTCCTCTGTCTTTTTGCCAGTTCCATCTGGTCATTTAAAAACAGTAATTCTGTACCTTTTCCTCTGCTCCAGATCTTATGCAATGCCAATCTCTAACTGACAGTATTTGATCCGTTTTATGATTACTCTTCATCTGTTCCTGGCTCTTTGTCTGCATACTGGTAAATGGCTTTGATCACCTCCTGGCCAGAATCTGTGGCTTCTCATAATTCCTTCTGGAAAGAGTCTTTGTCTTCATTTAATTACTTTTTACCATTACCTGGCTAGCATCCATTCCCTGTTTTCTGTTTTTAATTTTTGCCACAGTAAAAGCTAATAGGACTCTTCTGCATTGGGACATTTAGGAAAGTCAATCCAAATTAAATGTTAAAGTTCACACTTCAGCTGCATTAAATCCCTGTGTTGACAGCCTTGTTAGAAGAAAAGACCTTAATTTTGTTTAATTTAATACATACTATAAATGAATTAAGCTAAGTCAAATTTAACTACTTCAACTTTGAACAAATGTGTCTACACAAGGTTTGCGAGATTTAGCAAATCAATTTTAGCTTCAGACCTTTACTAATGTTTTTTATTTCCTGCTCTTTTTGCAGACAAGGTCTCAGATATCTTTTATATAGGAATAATCTTTTTCTTCCAGACTGATTTTTTCTTTCTCTCCTTTCCTTGATATTTTTCACTCCTGCATTCTGATGATAGTTGTCATGATACTGAACATAGTTGCTCTTAGTATTTTATAAATTACACTGTAATAAGCTATAGATCTGCATTAATTTCAGGGGAGTTAAGGGGGATGCTGTAGATATGTGCACATGATGCTTATTTCAGGCTTACCTAGAAACAGAAGCCAGACAATGTTAAAAGGATAAAAGTGAATATATTTAATGAAGGTACATGTACATTGGAGGGCAGACAAAGCCTCTCCAAGGGGCTACACCCAAAATGGACAACAGTCATGAGTTTTTCAGACAGACACTAATTTGGTCTGTTAGCATATCAGGGGTTAATCCTCCAGTTACAGCTTCAGGTAATGAAGTCATACACCCCCAGTCCACTTCCTCCCAATTCACTCTTGTTTATACATCATGGGGCCTGTGGCAGATGCTGTACTTGGGTCTCAAGCCTTGAAGGATTGTTTTGTTGGACCAAAATGTGAAGAGAGTTAACTAGTACCCTATATGGAGTTCAGAGTTATACACTAATGCAGTACAGAATCTGAAAAATATAAAAGCTAATATCTTAAGGCATGACACACATAGAATGGAGTTCATCTTTCCTAACCTTACTGGGAAAATTCAGGCAGATGGAATTTACCCTGATCCAGTTTGTAGATGATATAAGCTGGGCAATACACCAGGTTGTGTCACCTTCAGAGAGACCTTGGCCGGCTGGACAAATGGGTAGAGAGGAATCTTGACAAGTTCAGCATGGGGTATTGCAAAGTTCTGCATCTCAGGAGCGTTAACCCCACACACAAGAACATTCTGGGGGCTGACTGGCTGGAAAGCAGTTTGATGTCCTGGTGGACAGCAAGATGACCATGACCTAGCAAAGCACCCTCACACCAAAAGATGGAGAGAGGTGATCCTTCACGTCTGCTTAGCGCTGGTAGGGCAACAGCTGCACTTCTGTGTTCAATCCTTGCTTACCTCAATCATCCTGTGATCAACACCTAAAATATTGTTAGCTAAGCAGAGAAGATACAGTTTTAATAGCATCCAGGGCAAGTCATGGACTCATCACTTTAGACTTGTCCCATGTGCTCAGGTTGCTTCCCTACCTTTTGAAATTTCCTCTTTTTAAAGTAATATTTCCCTGGAATAACCCAAGCCCTTAGGACAGCAGCAAATTTCCAGAGCTTGGCATGGAAACAGGACACCAGAAAGCCCAATGTAAAGTGTGTGACTTCATAAATACTTCATTTTATCCCAGGGGGCTGCTTTTCCTTTTGGACTGTAAAGCTCCAAACTGAGAAGTCCAAGCCCACAGCCTTGTTCCCAGCTGTTCCTGTGAGCTGCTAATCTGAAATTAATGACCTAAAGGCTCTAATCCCATGTGTTTAATAAAGCAAATTTAATTAGGATACTGGCTTTTAAACTAGCATGAATCCAGCAGCTCCTAGTGATGATGATGATGAATTATGTCCAGAATTTTAATTCTTTTTTTTTTCTTGGTGGAGGAAGAATAGGAGGGACAAGGATATGAGACTTTCTGTAATGGAAAAAAGATAACTCCTGCTATTTTATCTACCCTTTTCACAGAATATTTTTTGCTCTCTGTTAAAATTGTTCCCAGGAATTCTGTCTCAGCGGCAGACAGATGAACCCTCCTATTTAAATCCCCTCCTGTCTGATAGGTAGACATTTGCAAGCCAAAAGAGAATCATCCTCCTTACTTCTGAAAAGTATGGTCTGCCTTTCAGATAATACCTACTTTTCCAACCCTGTCAGGTGAGGCAGTGCTTGAAAGCTATTTAGCACTTACCCTTTTGTATAAAAAGTTATCTCAGTAGGAGACTTTGCAGCAGTCTTTAACCCCTTTTGTATTCTCATTCCATCTCAGAGATGTCTCATGCAAGCTAATAAATAATTCCATGAAGTCTCTCCTTTTTCCACAACATTAATCTCCCATCAGCTAGTAATGAGCCTTTGTTGGTTCCTTGTGAGATTCTGAGAAACCACATTAATTCCTTAAAACTTTTTTAACAATAGTGATCCTATTGGCAGAGAGTTTAGGAACATCTGACCCATACATTTAGCCTTAGGAAGTTCTGATGGCCTGTGTTTATTGTGCTCTGAAATTCCTAAAGCCCTAGAAAGATCCTGCAAATGCGACATGCATCCATTTCTAATAAATTATATCTGCATATTGTCTGATGTAACAAACCAGAATTGTGCTGCCAAAGTCCTGTTCTTTCATGTTTGTTTCTTGACCTGAATGATTTTTTTTGTGGAAAAAATCATGTAACCAAATACAAATTTTATACAGGTTGCTGTATATTTTAGAACACGTGAAATGACTGTTTATTCTTTTCATGCTGATTTTGCCCATAAAACATGCCGGAATATACCAGTCAACAAATAGCCAACACTCATGCTGCTTGACTTGTCCATGAGCTGTGCAGCCTTTGATTTTAGCAGTCTAGAGAAAAAACGGTCCCTTTGAAGGTTTGCAAAGAAAGTTTTTGTTGCTTTAACTTGGGTGTCCAAATTAGATGCCCAAGAGCCCACTTATCTAGCACTCTACTGACAGCCAACCTACAGCATGGAATGGGGTTAAAAAGAAGGCACTATATCCTACCATAGAGTGTAAATTCTTTCCATAAATCTAGTATTTTATAAACATTTCAGACAAAATTAACTTCCTATTAGCCCCATTTCCATATTCATGTCAATTAAATAAACAAACCAATCAAATAGTAAAAGGGTAATCAAAGCTGAAAGTGAATAAATAAAAAAAGATTGTGAGTCTACAGAACACTACAGTGCATTTGAAGCATTTTTTTTATGCATGGCTCTGACATTACAGCCTGCACTCAACTTGCTTCAGCTGAACTCTGCATTGCTAAATGTAGCAAGGACGCCCATCAATTCAGCCCACTCATTTCTGCTTCGTTTCAGCATCAACTTTTCAGTGGATTGTTTCCTTCTGCAACAGCAACTCTTTCAGACTGTCATGGCACTCTCCTTTTTTGGTCTCTTTCCCTGATTCCATTGTTTTATGCCATTTTTTTCTTCTCTTTTTTTCCCCTGGGATATGCAATGAAAGCAACAATGCAATTAACATAGTTACATTCATTCTGCCCTTTGACTATTTATAAAGACATCTTTTCTGAACCTGAAAAAAAAAAGAAAGAAAATGAGCCATCCAAAACTTGAAGTGTCTTATACTTTACAATTTCCTGCCCTTCTGAATGTGTGGAAGCCTGATAAATGATATACAAACAGACTTCACATATGTGTTACATGTTGTTTGCAGTGAATTGATTTTGAACAAAGCAAGTTTTCATCGTAGTTTGAACTAGCTTCAATGTCATGAAAACCTCTACGAGTTTTTCCCTAAAACTGTTATCTCAGTGGACATCTGCTCATAAATGTCCTGAAGGATTATTGATTGGGATGGACTATATGCAAAGGGATTTCAGTTTAGATGAAACCAGCTTTTAATCTATATTACAGTAGTACTTCTTATGTTGCATGTATTGCCAGAAGAAGAAATGTAAATACTGTTGTTGAGTCTGTGACATGAATAGGCAGCCCAGTACATTCATTATTTAACCATGACAAAAGAATGGCAAGAATCTGTCTTTTCTCTGAAATGAGAAGAAGAGCAAGCCATGGCTTGCAAGTATTAAGTGACACAACTTGAAGGTCTTCAAAAAGCTCTTCAGTGAAGAGGGCTGGTACTAACTCTCTGCGCCAGTGTGATTACAGAGGCTGGGTCACAGTTGCCAATTGCATTGTCTTTCTGTTTGCCCTTCAGAAAGTTCTGATAATTTCTCCTATTGAACACAAGGCATGAATGGTTTTAATTGATTTCCCCAAAATGTTGATTTTTGAAAGCTGAACTTCACTTTTTAGCTTGGTCCATTTGAACTTTTTAAAGTAACTTTAGATTTTTGAACATAATTCAGGCCTTTTTGCAATAACTGCAGCCCATTGAACAATGGATGTCTGGAATAAAGTTACAGGATGAAAGGTCTAACAAGGGAAAAATAACTATGTGGATTCTCTTAGAAACAAATCATGGTAGTTCTAGGCAAGTATAAGCAATAATGAACATATGTTATATATCAATAGTGTTTTACTGCACTAATATTTGAAGTTTTATCCCTCTGTGTTTTAGAAATCGCATCTCAGAATAGGTAGATGATCTGTGCTGGAAAACATAGCTATCTTGTATCACATCTCTGAGGACAGAAGCAATTGCAGATAATGAGCTGGGTTATTTTTTGATTGTTAAACTTCTGTTTTTTCACAGTATGGCCATCTTTTTTACCTGGCTGTGAGTCCCTTCTCCATCAGGAAATGCTGTAAACTCCCTAGGCATCTGTGACCTGGATATAAAGGTTGTATAACTATGATGCAAATTCTTCTGAATATGCCTTTTTTAGTGGAGCTCTGGAGTTTTCACAGAAGAATGGTTGTTCATGTAGAACAGGAAAGCTGCTGGTTTTATTTTTTGTGGTTGTTCATCTCTCTCAGTCACAAAATTTTAGTTTCAGCCACTGCAATTATTATTGTTTAGCAACAGAATGTCTGTTTGATGATATGTGCAACTGTACCTTAACAAAATAAAAATTCTATCCTCTGTTCAAGTTGATGGAGTGTTTACTGCCCTTGGGTGTGCTGTTTATGACTTTATATCTCTGAGTCACCGTGTATGTATCCAACCTACTGTGCCTCTGATGAAAATGTGTACACGAATTTAAATTTAGGAGATAACTTTACATGCTCTCTTGGTGTGATCTCATTTGAAATGGTCGCTACAAGTTTCTCCACTTGGCTGAAGAAACAACAGCAAAAGCTGTTGTTAATTTCATTTTCTAATTACTTGTGCAGCATGGATTTGTTGACATGACATGGATAGGGGTCAACTAAACAGATTTGCTTTGAGTTAATAGAAGTTTTCCACCATCTCCTCTGTTTCTGGTGCATAAAATATTCCTTAACAATCTTAACTTCTCGAATGAGTGCATAAAAGCCTCACAATCAACCTGACAACCTTTAACCAAGGCTGCCGCTACCCTTTGCATTCATCTGTTGTGCAACTCTCCTTACTGGTAGGAGGCCTCTGAAATGCTTGGAAACAATTTTATAAAGAAAACTGTTTCAAGTGCTAAAATACGCTTTGTATAAATTAAAATAATGTCTTTGGACTTTTCATAAAACACTATATGCTCTATTCATCCCTGGAGTGGATTTCTTTTACTGTTATTGCTGTGATGACACATAATTAAGTCAGATTACATTTGTATAGATAGAGGAGAATAGCTAAGAAACAGTTCTAAATTATTCATCAATAAGTTTCACCACAAAAAAAATAAAGGAAAAAGAAAAGAATTTTAAATGTGCTCTCTATGGTTTTTTTCTTCCTAAAACTAGATAATTTTATAATGGTATATTGAACAAATAAGTCTCTCTCTTCCTCCCTATGAGAGAACAAGAGACTTCATTTAACTCCACATGTGTTATTCTGCTTATCTGCTGATTATCATATTACTTTGATTTGTGTGGTGGATTGTAAACTCTTGTAGGATTATGGAAAGATTTCTTTCTCCAGGCTGAACCAGTGAGATTTTCAGTACCATGAAGACAGAGATTCTCGGGTCGGCTGTTTTGTTCTCTGCCTCGAGATGCGTGGGGTGGTTCTGTGGCAGCCCGTGCTCTGAAGAATGAGTCTGGACTCTTCGCTTTTTTGGTCTTCAGGTTGTTTATTAATTCTTATCTACAAAATTTTCTTTCTGCCCAGCCAAGGTCCGCTCAGCACGGCAGCCACAAGAACTCTCCCCCGCCCCTGAGGCGGTGTCGTCTTTTATACTACAAACTACGTATATCATATTTACTTTCAATTCTCAATACCTATCGCCTATGTTAGACAGTGCATTTCTATTCTAAACCAGTCCCCAAGTGCCAACATCGCAGCAGAAAATGGAGAACAAGAAGAAGAAAGAAGAAGGACTAGACACGCCCTGATTCCTCCATCTTGTCCCCATAACCCCTATACCAAAAATCCTAAAGTCTACATTTTCACCCTGTGAACACCTTATTATTACACCATTCAAACTTATGTGGCTTTCACATCCCCAAGCTGGCAATTCGTGACAAGGATCAAAATCAAGCCACCAGGTGTTCCAGGCAGGATGCCAGGGTCTCCAAGCCCCCCAACGGGGTCCTCGGCAACTCTGGACATCCGGCGGGATTTGCTGAGTTCCCACAAGAGATGAGTAGAAAAGAAGCAGATTGGTTATTATATCTCTGTGTAGTTTTTACCCACTGGTTTGTCTCATTTTTATCGCTGCAGAGTCAGCATGAAAGGCAAAGAAGTTAATACACCTGCACAACGTTGACACAACACTAAGTTTTAATGTCTCTTCATGCCCTCAGCACGGCTAGAGAAAATGGGAATTGCTGAAATGGTGAAGCCATAAAGAAGAACAGGAGTAGGCATAGATATGCTTTGATTCACCTAGGTAAAATGCTCCTTTTGATTAGGAATTGAAAATATACAATGAAGGAAAGTGCTGATTTACTAAACATCAGGGGTTCTTTATGTACAAGTATTTCTTTCTGATTTTGGATGGGTTCATCCAATTTTGCAAGACAATTTACTTGGCTTGTTAAACTAAGTATTTCCTTGTAGAAAATGCAAGGAGAGGCAGTAATGAAGGAGAAAGTTAAGACCAGAGAGAAAAGAACAAAAGCTAAAAAATACGAATTCAGCTACTATATATCTTTTCTGTGAATGTAATTCAGATTAGAAAAAGAAAAATAGTTTCAATAGAAATTGTATAGAAATTTAAGATATGCAGTGGGGGTTATCAAGGGTTTTCTGGTATATTGGAAGCCTGTGGAGAAATGGATAGCCAAGAAGTTGAGCTGGTGACACTGACTGGAGGTTGTTTTGAGATCTGCATTCCTACTCCCTTTCTCTGGGAAATATTGGGGATGCATGTCTGACCCCAGCACGAGTGTGTTCAACAGCAGTGGTACAAAAAGGAGGCAGGACCAGACTGAAGATGTGGGTGCACTTTGCTGCTCTGCTTCTGCTTTCTGGGAGGTCAGAGAAGTGGCTTTTCTCTGAAATAAAAACAACTCCATTCAACTCCTTTGCATCTGAACAAATGGACCTGGAATCCTGTGAAAATTTCTTGTCAACTGCATCCAAGATCAACTGAATTTCTGGAGAAAAGGCCAATGCTAGGTGAGAAGATGGGGAGTATAGTATAGGGATAGTTAAACAGCTTTCACAATGCAAAGAAATTGCCAGTACAGATGAAGGGGGAAACTTCATAAGATCTGCACTTTTCATCACAGTTACAAATTATTTGGAAAAGCAAGAGCTTAACGAGGTGACAAAGTTTGCTGATACTACAGAATTGTTCAAAGTGACAGAAACTAACACTGACAACAAAAGGATGAACTGAACTTGTGATTTTGAGTGGTCAGGGATAAAATAGGAGAAAAAAATCAGTGCTGATAAGTGAAAAGTAATAGATGGAACAAAGTATAATCCTAATTAGTTTTACAGAGCCACGGAATCATAAATGAGGTATAAATACTTTGGAAAGACATTTAGAATGATTATGGTTAGCTGAGTGCCAAGTAGTGCTCAGTCAAAGCTGAAGATCATAGGAACAACAAAGAAAGCATCAATAACAGAAGAGTTAACATAACTTTTCTTCTATATAAAACCAGGATCAACTCGTGTCTTGAATACTGTATGAAGTTCTGTCCTCCCTTTTTCAAACAGAGAAATTGTTGAAACAGACAAAGGCAGCAAGGATTAGATATGAAGTTTTTGTGTGAAGAGCAATTAGGCTGGAATTGTGGGTCTTCAGGGAGAAAAAATGACTGAGGGACAAAATTATAGAGTATATCAAATAAAAAAGTAGATTGACTGCAATGTTTTCTATTAACAATGTTTGAAGAACTGAGGGCCAATTGAAGAAATTATCATGCTGCTAGCTTAAGGTAAAAGTAAGGAAGCACTTTTTTCACACAGCACATTTCATCTCTGGAATTCATTGTCTGGAGTTTTTGTTGTACCCAAAGTATAGTTAGATTTATAAAAGGTTTGGAAAATTAGGTGGAAGAAAAGATCATTCTATACAATACTAATATTTTTTTAAAATTTGTGTAAAAGAGGGATATTACTTATCCTTCTTTTTTTAAATTATCACCAACAGCAACTTTTACAGTAGGGAGATTGTTTGCTGGGTCTGATGAAACTGATTTTTGCCCACTATGATATTTGGTGTGTCATAGAACTGAGCTCAGTCCACAGAAGGTGTCCTCTGACACTCAAAGGAAATTTTCATGACAGAAAAGTAAAGTAAAAAAAAAAAATTAAATCTACCTCCTCTAAAATAAGAAGGAAAAAGAATTAATATTATTTGTGGGTGGACCAGAGGTTCTTTTACACTGGGATGAAAAAAAATCCTTGTAATATAGGACAACATAGGTGTGTTCTGGGATGTGTCTTTAAGATATAAACTTAGTGTGAGGTGACTTGGATCAGATTTGCATTTTGTATGGCATTATATTAATTTAGAAACATGGAAAAATCCGGTTCTGAGAGGGATTTTTTTTTGCCTGGTAGCTGCCTGTTCAGCTGTAGCAGGTGGGAAGACTGAAAATAATTTTAAATAGCATTTCCCTTCTCCCACTTCACATGGGGATAACTGTTGAACTGTAGGAAACCAGCCCTCTTTTTCCCTGATAAATTGTAAAAGTACCCAAAGGTATCAGGCATGAAACACAGGAATATTGCCCAGGCATTGTAAAAGTTCTTGCAATGACAATTTGGAGAGATGTTTAAAGATGTGCCTGAGGGAGGTGAGGGCTTTAGGGAGACAGTGATTTTGTTTTGTGATTTTTACCTGAGCCTGAATCAAGTTGCCTTCTCCTAGGGCTGAGCCTGGAACACATACATGAGATGAGCTGGCGTGCCCTGAGGTGGATCTGGGATGCTGGCCTGCTTCCCAAGGACTGCCAGAGCTACTACGCTGAAATTCAAACTTTATGGACTAATGATTTTCCTGCTTTAGCACCAGCATGTTTAAACATTCTCGATACTCTGGGTGCAAGTTGTCTGTGTAAATGTAAGTAAAGTCTCTGCCCAAGTATTCTTTA
This sequence comes from Camarhynchus parvulus, assembly GCF_901933205.1. NCBI lineage: Eukaryota > Metazoa > Chordata > Aves > Passeriformes > Thraupidae > Camarhynchus > Camarhynchus parvulus. The sequence continues at coordinate 71,882,943 of NC_044573.1, read as the reverse complement.
CTCTACAGGGTTAAAAAAATAAGTGCATCAAAATTTGAGGTATTCTGGTGCCATGGTGGTGAAATCATATAAAATATGGAAACTGTAAAGTGTAAAATGTGTAAGATGTATAGATTTAAGGGGAGGTGAAACATCCCAATGCAAATTGTGATCTGAACTCTCCCAGGAGCCAGAGCATTTGGGTCAGGTGTTACTGTTCAAGGCTGTTTCCAAGCGAGTGCCTGTGCCTTTTTACAACACAAGCCTTGTTACACTTTGATTTCTTCCTCTCTCTTGGTCTGAATTATGTTACTTTTGTTGATATGAATTCACAGCCACTTGCCAATGACCATAAAAGCCATTCTATACCACATATTGACTTGAAAGATTTAGGTCCCCAGTATCAAAAGATGGCACTTTATCCACTCAGCCAGACCAGACCCTTGATTTTATATTGCTGTTTTCTCTCTGAGTTTCAGAAGTCCTTTTAATATTTCAGAACCATGTCAGCTCTTTCATAAACTTTCCAAAGGGTGAACAGTAGTAGTTGTATTCCAGCTGCTGCTGAATCTGCTGTGTTTGTTCAGCCCTGAAATGATCTTTTAAGATGTGAAAATAAAATGTTTCACTAGTACTGAGCCATAAACGCAAAACTGACCAGGGATGCAATATGCCCAACAAAAACTACCTATTGAGTATTAGAACCACTTTTCTTCCAGATTTCTGCATAGAGACCTGATTCTGATTTAACAGGATTATTTTTTTTCTTTCAACAGGACTGGTAAAATAATATGAATACATTTTTTTTAAGTTTTGAGAAGATAATGGCTATTACTTTGGTCTTAACATACTATGAAGCTTATGGTAAAGGCTCTTCCTTTTCTCACAGGAAACAAACAAACCTTATGTACTTCATACAGAAATATTCCTTTGTATGTTCTAAATATTTTGACTCAAGTCACAAAGCTGCTTAAGTGTAGGATTGCAAACTGATTTCCTGATTACTGTAGTAGATATTTCCTCATTTCGCATCGTTTATTTGAATGTGTGAAAGTTCACATGCTTGCATGTATGCTGTAGAGACGTTCAGATTTTCTTAATAGAAGGCACCTGCCATACTTTTAAAACACATAGTGCTTAAGTCTCAAGGCTGGATACTGCAGCTCTACTCACAGTTTCTCTTATAATCTGAAATGGTGTAGACACAGGAAATTAACCTTGGGCAAAGTCATATGTTTCTAACCTTTTCTCAAGTCTGGATAGAATGGATAGTTGAAATCTATCAACCTATATCCTATATCCTGCCTATATCCTGATATATATACTGATAGAGCTGTAGGCCACATAGGGCTTCTGTCTATAATTTTAATAATAAATCCCTAGTCCATCAGGATGTTGAAGGTTGTCTGAATGTGGTTTAGATGTGAAGTTTCTTGTGGAACTCTTGGCAAGGTTTTACTTCTAATATCCCTATTACTGAATTGATACTGAGTGGGTATAAATCCTATTCTGGGTTCCGCACCAAGCTTGTAGGTCAAAAGTGTATTAAAAAAGTGCTGAAGTGTTAACTGGTCCTATACTGCCTTCTGTCAACATTTAAGAAGCTGCTCAGGTCTTGACTTCTGTGGGAGTACTGAAAGAAAAGTCTTGAATAGCTCTTTTCTTTTTAAAGGTCTCCCCTAGTTGGCAAATGGCACCATCACCCAAGAGAAAAATATGACAGACATGTTATTTCTGTGGGAATTATCATTTTTCAGAGTTAGTAGCAATTCTAAATATTATATATAGCAGCTAAATATATTTGTAGAAATACTTCTATGCCAGAGAGAAAAATCTGAGGGTTTTGCTTCTGTTTTTCTCCCTTCAGAAACTGAGCTTTCTGGAATTAGCAGAAGTTTACTTTGAGTGATAGAAAAATTTAATATCTGCTAGTACAGAACAGAAATTCCTCTGATAAGTCAAGAAAGAACAACATTATTGGGTATGGCTTTATTTACTTGAATGTTGTAAAGATTGTATTGCAAGTTCAAAAGCTGTTTGAATAGCGCTACTGTTGCAGGAAAGACTGCAAGAGTAGGATGTGTGCGTGGCTTTGACATTATTGACAATTCATTTGATGACACTTACTTCAGCTTCTTCACTTCATGAAAGGAAATGAAATCTTGCCATTTCAATGAGGATCAATTTGGCAAGGTTTGGTCCATTTCCCTGCGCTTCGTCTCATCCCATGCAATTTTATTGTTTTCACTTTGCTTCAGAATTTTCTCTTTTCTTTTTTTTTAGCATTTCATTTCATCAATTTCTTCTCTTGTCTCTTTGCTTGACTTCATTCCCCGATTTTGAGATTTCAGTGAGTATCATTTTGGAAAGTTTCTGTCCATTTCATTTAGAAGAAAGAACACCCCACTGCCCCAGCATGCCTCCCTCCATCCCTTTCTGCTTGGCACCAGCCTCAGCCAAACGCTGTTTTTACTTCTCAGCTTAGTGTTATGGTTATGCTTAGGGTTAGGGTTGAGAAAACCACAGAGCTCCAGGGACACTGCAACTATGAAAGGCATGCCAAGGGGAACCCAACATTGCAGTGCCCCAACATTGCTGCCTCCACACCTTTCTGCTTTGCACCACCCACGAGCTTGGCACCTCAGCAAATGCCTGCTTTTACTGCTCTGCTTAGGTTTAGGCTTACATTTAAGGGGAGACTTGAGAAATCCACAAAGTCTAGACGTCCAGGGATTTTTCAACTACAAAAGCCAAAGGGTAGCACTGTAGCACTTCATGTCATCTCATTAAGTTTGATTACAATATCTTCATTTCAGAATTTTGTTTTACTTCTTTCCATTGAATTTAATTCATTGTAAGTCCACTCCAGTCAGTTGATTTTGCTTTATTCTATGATTTCAAGATTTCATTTCCTTTCTTGAAATGGCATAAATACATATTGAATTTTTCACCTGTCTGCTTTGCAGGAGTTTTAAAGGGTTTCATATTTCCCTATACCCCTATGACCAAATGCAATAGCATGGCATAGAGCTGGAAGCAGCCACATTCATGTCCTGATAATATCAGCTCAGCAGTTTCCAAGTGTAAGTCAGGTAGGTTTAGACAGTAAATAAATTCTGTTTCACTTTGCTGGTAATGCCAGTCTGTGTGAGATGGGCTTCTTCAGCCAAGTCATACTTGGATAACTGTTCAGGATCACGTTCCCTTTGTACTTTGAATTGTTCTCCACATCTGATCACTTCTGTGGCACATAGTTCTTGGTCTTATACTAGATGAAATGATTTTCTAATGGTGTTTTGTCATCCTTTATTATCCTCCCCCTCCAGCTGCTTGGCTATCATTTTCTGATCTACAATGAATGAATGACATCTTGTGTTTTCTGAACCCTGTGGGGTCTAGAATACACAGCACTGCAGGAGTACCCAGTCCAATTACAGCTAATCTCACACTTCCTCAACCAAGAGGTTTTCATGGCAATTTTCTGAGGAACCTGTTCAGAGTATCTAATGTTAGACAAACATGTCATAATGGGCAGGGTGTGATTGATGGAAGGTCCAATGCCATTAACAGAGGCTCCCTCTAAGGTCTGTGGTTGGGTAATGTTCCCTGAAACTTGTGTCATAGCTGCTTCTTCCAAAGAGCAAGGAAAATCTGCACTGGTCTGCATTCCTCTCCAGGGTGCATCTTACAGATCAAATCCTTTCCACCCTACTGGTCTTTTTTGAAGACAGAATCACACAGAATCACAGAATGACTAGGTTGGAAGAGACCTTCAAGATCATCAAGTCCAACCCATGCCCTAAACACCTTAACTAAAACAATGGACAGTGACTGGTAAAGGATATGTACAACCCTGAACACCTCATCCTACCACAGCTACAAACCTGTGTGGCTTCTGCTCTTACCCAGAGCTGCAGTGGGAGTGCTCAGGTGGCAGCTACACCTGGACACCCGCAAACAGGCTTTTCCAGTAGCTGCACCTGTTTAAGCAATTAAGTGGCTGAGACAGAAGCTCTGATGAAAATCAGAGGGATTTTCGATCTGAATGTCTGCAGATGAAGGTGGGTAAAAGGGTAGGTTTTAAAGAGCTCCTGCAGATGTCTTGAATACTGTTTTAAAGCCCTTTTGAAGAGTCTTATGTGAAGTTTGTCCCTGAATTTTCAAGCATGTCTTCTGTATTTCATTTCCTACTGATATTGTTAATAGATAATCCCAAGGGCTTTGAATATACCAGTAGAAGAAGTTTCCCTGACGAAACCAGAGAATATTTCTTTTCTAAGGAAAGTCTCTGTCCCAATTGTTTGTCTGTTATAAAGAAATCCCTTACAAAAAGTAAACTTCACAGTGAAACTCTTGGAAATTCAGCTGAGAGGCTGGAAATCATCTCCTAGTGGAGCTTACAACAGAACAGATACTACAGGATTTTTATTTTCTAGTGATGAATAAGAGGTTAGGTGTCCTAAAACACCAGCAGAACGTTTTCTAACAGATGCAGCAAAAAGAGAGTCTGTTACTAGATGTCTTATGATTCTGCTGTATATTCTGACTTTTATTAGCTTTTAACACACAGGACAGAATGTTAATTAATACTTGGTCTCATGGGGCCCTGGTTAAACTTGAAAAAACTACAGGAAGCTGTTAAATTTAGGTGCATTGATAGTCCCAGTAAAAAGAAAAAATATCCCCCAAAACCAGATGAACATTATCACATGTTTTCTTAGAGATTTGTCGGCAAAGTTACCTTTCATGCTAGCCAGCTAAGGTCTTGGATTTCTATATGAAAAGAATAGCTCAGCTATGTCTTGAGGCTAATACTGAAAAGGTCATGAGACTCTCTTTCATGAAAGGAATGAAAGTAAGCTGAAAAGTACAGGAAAACATACCGTTCACTATAAATTATAGAACTGATTTAGTTCTATGCATTTCTCTGTGTATAGAAAAATGACATTGAAATACATTTGTATTTAGATTTAGGGAGCAACTTACTTTCTGCCTCTTCACCAGTTTATTATTTATTTCCAAACCTTATTATTTTAAAATGCTATAGCACCCAAAATATGCTAGACTATTTCTAAACACAATCACATAATGGATTTTTCCTATGATGAGCAAAGCAGCCATTTGAAGTTCATTCATTGAGACCCTTTGGCCTTTAGAGCATTTAGTGAAGGGTTTGTTTTGTTTATTTTACAGTTCAGTGGAATGGAAAACAATTTTTCTTAAGCATTACTGGAGGCCATCAAACCGCGAGAAGGAATAATTTTTCTGCTGCTGCATGTTCAGCAGAATTTAAAGGTGTCTATTAGAAAAACCAAACAGGTGTAGTGATAAACCTAGATTTCCCCCCTTTTTCAAAAAAGTGTAATTATACTCATCAGACATAATGATCTGCTATTTTCCCCACCTTGCGATTGCTCAGAGTGTAATGAAGTTTGCTGATGCTGGGTGCATTTGATTATTCCCCATTTCTTCTTGATTGTTTCTTACACAAAAAGAAAATAGAAAACCACACCCTTGGAAAAAAATAAAACCCAAACCAACAAACCAACAAAACTCCCAAAAAGCAAAACAACAAACCAAAACTAAATTAAATTGTTTACTTACTCATGAAATGTGATTTGGATGTGCAGTTTATACATGAAAAAAAAAGTAATTGAAAATACACTTTTCTCAGCCTGTTGCCACAGAACTATTTAGATTCAGCTTTTGATTACTTGAAGAGGCAATAGGAGGTCCTGTTTTCACTCCTTTTTTTGTGTTTTTCAAAAACTAATTTCAAAAGACATTACATATATTATTAAGTGGAGGTAGAAAATAGATAAATAAAACTGTTTGAACAATAATGGGGTAAACTGAGAAATCAAATGATTGATGATACGGACATTTAGGTTGTGCAAGTTGAAAACCTGGAGCCTAAATTCCTGTTGAAGTCAGCAGCAAAAGTCTACCTGCGCCTGCACACCAAATGAAAGCTACAGTTTCTTCTTAAGAAGACACTTCCACAAAGTCATTTTGACTTTACGACCACATAGACAAAACCTGTATCTAAATTCAAGTTGCATTAAAAATAGTGGCCTTAAGAAGCAGCTTGCAGAGCTGAGCTCTTGTTTGTCCCTGATACATTCAAGGAGGTAAAAGGTGTTTGACCCTTAAGGAGGTTTGGGAAAGAACTCTGGAAAACAGCTAAACTTGTTGAGTTTTTTTACTGCGGTGCACAGCAGTCCCATTGCATACCCACATACCCACAGGACTTGATATTCAGGTATCCTTTCAGATCTTAAAATGTTGATGTCTGTCTCTAGCAGAATGACTCAGGCAACACCTAACACTGAGTTAGGATCTCAGTCCCCTTTTATCTGCCAATAGGTAGCTTGGTGCTTATCCTGGATGCTCAGGCATCCCATGATCATGACAAGCAGAACAGCCTTCATTTCTTGGCTCACACATTGTTCATTGCACAAGCCACAAGAATATTTGGTCTGCAGGCAAATCAGTAGATTGAAACCCTCTTCACCCTCTTCCCAGGAGGATATCCTAACTATGCAAGTATTGAATAACCACTGGGGCTGCCTGCTGTTAACACCTTGTTAGAACTGGACACCTTCAGTAAGGCTTCCTCCTGCTTTCTCTCCTTTGGTCCCATTACTCTCTTGTTGCAGGAACAACTCTCCAAGCACATTTTGCAAACTCTACTCCTTGGATTTTAGAATAGAATTGAATAGGAAAACATCTTTCAGTTGGAAGGTACCTACAACAGCCACCTAATTCAACTGCCTGACCATGTCAGGGCTGACTGAAAGTTAAAGCGCGTTAAGGGCATTGTCCTCATGCCTCTGAAGCACTAACAGGCCTGTGGCATTGACCACTTCTCCAAGAAGCCTTTTCCAATGTTTGACCACCTGTTAGTAAAGAAATGCTTTCTTATGTCCAATCTAACACTCCCCTGGTGCAGCTTTGAACCATTCCTGCATGTCCAGTGTTGGGATATCAGGGAGAAGAGCTCAGCACGTCAGCACTTCCCTCTCCACTTCCACCTCCTCAGGAAGCAGTAAGAGGGCAATGAGGTTGCACCTCAACCTCCTTTTCTCCAAAACGGATAAACCCAGATTTCTTAGCTTTTCCTTACAGGTAATGCTGATCTCAATTCTAGCACTTGAAAGGCTCCACTGACAAAGCCAAAGTTTTTTAAAGTTTATTCCAAAACCTCCTTAGAGGTCATGACTGGAAATTTGCTGTAATTTTTTTTATGATAAGGTCAAATTTAATGGTTGCTACAGTGGATGTTACATTTTAGGTGACACTGGCTATTTTTTGATCAGTGATAGCCAATTTTGTTTAGTGGAAGATTTCAAGACAAAGAAGTGAAATCAATATTCAGTTTCTCTTAATAGTTAAATGCTTTAAATATGCATTTGCAACACAGAAAAAAGAAAAGCCCAATGCCCTGTTCATTTTTGCTACAATACACGTAGTGTTTTTCCATTTGTTTGTTTATTTTTATGTTGAAGACAGGTGCTTTTAACGATGCATAAAGTGACATTTTCAGACTGTGGAACTCATTCCCTGCAGCATTAACTGTCTGTGACTATTCAAAGGTGACTTTGTATTGGCTGAGGTTAGCTTTTTGCTACTTTCTAGCCTAATATTTCCTATTTAATGTTATCATTTTCTTTCCCTTGGATTCTTACTTTCTATTTTAAACTCCTATAATGTATTTTACTTTTTTCTTTTTTCTTTTCTGAGCATGGATTGGTGTTAAATAGAGTTTTCTTATGCTTGTAGAGCTTTTTAAGAGATCAGTTAGATACCTGAATTTCATATTGGAAGGTCATTTTCAGTGAGATGAATCTTTTCTGATTTAAGGCATCTATAATGGAATAGTCAAACTTCAAACTGTCGCTGTAGAGTCCCTCCATAGTTAATGAGAGAAATAAGTACCTGCAAAGGGCAGTCCATGTGACCTGTCACAGGTATCTGTCTGTGGATGAAAACAATTGTCTCCTGGAGGTGCCTATTTCACTTTACTGACAATGTAGAATTATGCCACTAACTCTGGTACCATTGCCAAGGCAAATGAATTTCACTTGGTGAATCTGGGCTACAAATTTATTTTTTTTTACCATGCATCTGAGAAATTTGACTTTACACCCATTTGCTACCTGTGCACACTTTTATTGTCTTTATGATATTCTTTTGCAAGTGGCGGCTAAAATCAAGTACTCAGCTGGGTTTCCTGCTTCCTTTGGATAGTGAAAGCCATTATTTTTAAGCACTTATTTGAAGAAATGAAAAGTGAAAGATAAACGATACCATAAGTTATATCTTAAGTTAGAAGACATTATCAAAGCTGTGATTTTTAGTAGACATTCAAGAGCTTTATTTCATGGGCTTTAGTTCAATTTCCAAGTAACAATTTTTTTTCCTATCTTCTCCACTTTCTTATTACTATACATAAAAAGATCTGTTAAAATGAGGGAAAAGCTTCCTGCCTAGTAGGTCCAACTGGGCATGTCATCCTGCCCTTGGGAATCTTGCTGGAAGGCTCAATAACCTGAAATCAGAAAATTTGCAGTCAAAGTTGAATATATTTACCTGAAACAGTCATGACTGGTGGGGCAAAAGTAGAGTGAGGCAAAGAGGAGCAACTAGAGCAGGACACGGGTAGAGCACATTGTTTTTATTTACGTGAAGAAAGGGATAACAGAGTTCAGAGATCTTTGATTTCCTTCCACAGGCTTTGCTGACGTAGAATTTTCCCTTGCCCTGCCTTGCCTTCTCTGTCCTTCCCTACCCTTCCCTGCCTTTGCCCTCTCCTGTCCTTGAAGAGATTACTGTCTTAAACCTGGTAACCCTGTATGCAGCACTGCTCATAGGGTTTTCCTGCTCCTTCACCCTCTCCCTGTGGCAAAAAGACCTTTGAAATGCCAGATGTATCAATAGCAAAGAGATATAAGGGAAGAAAGTGAAGCTAAGAGGATAATTAAAATAGCAAACCCTAGTAACAAGATAATGAAGAATCCTTATGACACTTTCAGCAGGGATCAATGGTGCAGTCCTGATAACCATATTACATTGCACCTTCCATCCTGGAGGGTGTCAAAATGCTCTGCATATTCAGCTCACTGGTACAAGGAATTGTTAGTCTACGACTCACACAAAACCGCCCATGGGTTTGCATCTGGCAGCTGCACTGCAGGAAACATCGGCACTCAAAAGGTGAAGCATGGGTAGGTAGAAAATCTGTCTGCTAAAAATTAAGAGCACACAGGGCATTGAGCCTGCTTATAACTGCTGGAAAGATCAGACCTTACTGTGTTCAGAGTTAAAATGCCTGCTTTCCAAGGGTGTTGGTGCCAGTAGCCAGGTCCAGTGCTGGTAAAGAAGGGATGTATGGCCAGGAGGGAATTTAATGTTATTTATATCACATTTGCCAAAGAGCATTGACTGCAAAGGCATAAGTCCAGAATGTTAGCTGGAAATGAGAATTTCTAACCTACCCAAATGGAGTGTTAAATACAGGAGAATGAACTCTGAAAAAGACTGGATTCCAGATTTCTTTCCTACGTGAAAAATTAGGTAGTTTTTTCTCCAGAAGAGTTGCCACAAGAGACATCTTCATCAGTTAGTTCAATTCAGTGCAGGATGTTTATTTTAATTGTATTTGTCTCAGCAGTTTCCCAAGTCTTTGCTTCTTTTTACTGTCATTTTTCATGCATTTACCATATTGATATATTTTTGTCACTGTCTCAGCCAGAAGATTATCCCTTGCCATTACAAAGCCTTCTTGCTTATTATCCAGCTGCTGTTGAGCAGCACGTTTTATCTTTCCAAGAAATTTAGTTAATGCCTTGGTCTGTCTAAATATCCTCATCCTCAAGACTCTCAGCACAAGGCAGATGAAGGCTCAAACTAGAGATATATTACTCCAGCTCAGCAGGTTATGGGTAGCCAGCTGAGCTGTGGTAGCTCTCATAGATCTCAAAGTGCAAGGGAATGTAACAGCTCAGTCCTTTTTCAACATGGCATAGATGAAGTAAAATTCTCCCAGTTTAAAAAAGTGTCTAAAATTGTCTTTAATCATTTGCCAACTAGTGTTTCAACTGAAGAAACTTTACCAGAATTTCACCATCTTGGGTCATACGCTTCTTGGATTTTCTCTACCAGCAAAAAATACATAATGATCACATAATGTTTCAAAAACTTTGCTAAATGGACATTTTATCATGATGGAGTTTTGTGAAACTGACTTCTAAAATGCTTTGTGAATCTGTGTGTGCCAAAGTGATGCTCACTAAGGAGCTGTTTGAAGGCCTGAAATACTTTTTGTCTAAAAACTGGACATTGGTTATGGCCAGGATGAATCTAAGAATGACAAGACCCCCTAAAGCGGGACAGATTTGAAGAAAACAGATGTTGAAATGTTGTGTTGTAAAGTGCTTTGTTATATTACATTCTTTCAGAGTTGGAGGTAGCTGTGGCGCCTGACACTGTTTTCCTGGGAGTGTACTTCTCCTCTTAGGCTGTTGTCAGCTGGGAAAAGAAGGGAGCCAGATGAAGGGCAAATCCTTACACAGGTTCTGTGTTCATCAGGGAATTCCAAAGCCTTTTGCTGACACGTTAAAGTCTGCAGTGGGCTTCAGTTCAAGCTCTGAATGGTCTGTGCTGACATCTTTAGCTCATGGCATTTGCTGCTGCCTTCGTGTTGTCTGTGATGTCTCTGATAGGATATAATTTGCTACAGCTGGCTTAGGTGCAAAACTGCCATGGGCAAAGCTTTCTGTCTTTCCTTGGCTGTGGTGTTTCATTGTGTGTCTCATCAAAATCAGGCAAACAAATGTGGAAAGAGTGGGTGCTCCTGCATGTATCATCCTCTGCAAATCGAGGTTATAGAAGCAATCCCTTGCCCAGAGCTCTGCTTGTACCCCCACACAGATCACAGCTCACAACAGAGGGGCTCATTTGTTCTGTTTCTGCCTCTTCAAGATCAGAAGAGGTTTAAACCCATACCTGCTGCTAAAGCTCGTTATTTTCTACCTGAATCCTAAGAAGGGGTAGGGTATGGGGAATACAAAAATATATTCTAAAGCATAATGAGATGCAAGACAGGTAGGATTTAGATACAGTTTGATTAAATCAGAGTCCTTTTCTAATACAAGTCAATGTTACACCAAGAGTCCTATTATTTAAGAGAATTTTCAATGCCAGTTTAAGAAAATGTGCCCTGTATTCTTTGAAATAATGTATTAACTGAAAATGCCAATCTTCAAGTATATTCAGTAGGGTGGATCCTTAGCTGAAATATATCCATGTCATCCCAATCTCTGGTGTAATTACACCAAAGAATGTCATCTAAGGAATGGATAGATAAGAGAAGCACAGGACATCACTAATAGGCACATAATGTCACCCATGCTCTGATCATCACTGAATGAATTCAGCTGACAATCTGAACTGGAAGGATGAAACTCTCAGGCTTTAAAAAAAAAGAAAAAAGGCTACATGAAGGTAAACTTTTCTGCATTTGTTACATTGCATTATAGGAGCACACGGATGGGAAACCAGAGGGAAAAATTTGCTATTATATCTCCTGCAAGTGAATTTGATAATGAGAGGTAATTGTTAGACTATGTTAATTCCAATGTTAAACTTCCAAGAAGCGTGAACTTACATTTTTCAGTAATCAGTGACCTATACTGAGCTGTGTATATAAAAAACACCAAAAAACTCAGCCCTAAATTACAAAAAGGGCATGAGAGGATGTGAAGATTTTATCTGGCTGGACGAAACTCTAGGGGATTCTATTTTTGCCAAAGTGTGGCACACCATAATGGGTTGCATAATGGGAGCTGTTCAATGATAGTGCTGCAGGATTGACCTATGATATTTTGAAGCTTAGGCATGGTGGAAAAATCATTGGCAGGCATTATCCAGCAGTAATGAATGGTGCTGATCTCTTGCGTATTGTGATGATCTCTGTGCTTCCCTGAGGAGCTGGCAAGCAAGCAAAAATGTCCCTTCCTCCCATTTGCTGCCATGGGCTTGAAAAAGAAATATGCAAGTCTGTTAGCATTCATCCAGCCAGTGGCTGCAACCAATACCAGGGCATTCATGTCAATTGCAATAAGAGAAAGCCCCTAAGGGCTCCTCAGTGCCTTCCGTTTTTTTATGCATCACAGTCTGGGACTCTGAGTCTTCTATTTGGCCTGGAAAATTCACAACAGAGCCTGGAAGGCAGGTGAATGGACATGTGCTGGCTGAGACATCCACAGGCATGCTGAGCTGCTCCCAGCTTTTTTTCTTCTCTCATGGGGACAGTGCCCAGAGCCTGCACAGCCAGGGCACAGCTCTCCCAGCCTCACCCACTGACCAGCGCCTCCTTCTGCCACCCCATGCTCAGTGGCTCTCCCATAGCTGGGGAGGTGTGAAGGGACCCATCATGGCCCTTTCTCCATCATGTGACCAGACAAATCCCATTTTTCTTGTATGCAGCTCTTCCGCTCCTCTGTTTTTCCTTACTCAGTAAGGTGAGGTCTCAGGTGAGATGCATTTATGCCATGCTCTGTCATGGGTTTCTAGCTCAACCATGAAAGTACGGCTCATTCAAGGTCTATATTTGATCACAGGACAGCAAGAGAATAAATATGGAAGCCTGGAGTTTGAAGTGGATACTAAAACTATGAAAGTTTGGAGGTGCTCTTAAAGAAATGCTGGTCATGATAAACCAGTATCAAAACATACTATCTGTTTGTATGTAGTCTTCAACTTCCTTATCTCAGTCTGTGAAGAATGGGTACCTTCAAAGAAACAAAGTATGTGAATAAAAAATGCTGAACTTTTTTTTAAGTTTACCTTCATCAGTGAGACACAACAAGGTGAAGGACAAGGAGTAGGTAGATGGAAAAAAGGAAAATATGAAAAAGCAAATGACTTCTCAGCTGGTTGAATTTATTTCTGACTTTGCAAGCAAGATCATTTTCTATCACTGCTAACACCATTAAGATTAATTCAAAATATTCTGGCACTTGTCTTCATTGTTTTGAAATCTTTAGATGACCCTGTGAGAGGCTGCATCAATCAGAAAAACTATCATTTCCTTTTCAGTAGATACCTAACATTTTAGCAATATTACCTTGTCATATTGTAATCTATATGAGGTGGTTTTGTTTTGCTTTGGTTTGTTTGTTCGTTTTTTTCCTTTGAAACACATTCTAGTCTGGCTTGTAAAGTTGTAGGCTGCAGAGACAAGGGAAATTTTTGTCAGTTGTCCAAGTGCAATAAATAAATTCTCACTTCTGCTTTTTGGCAGTATTTTTTATAATATTGTTGTGTTATTGTTGCTCTGATAACAGTAGAAGCTGTTGGGGACATTCAACAATCTTTACTCAGGACTCAATAGGAAGAAAAAATTAGGATAAAGTGAATTTTGCAGATTAAAAAACAAGCAAATGGCATAGTTAACAATAAAACTCAATTTCTTTAAAAAATCAAAATCAAAATATAATACATTGTATAGTAGGGTAAACAATGATGCTAAGTTATTTAAAAATATGTAATATTTGAATCTTTCTAAATTATGTTGTTCTAGTCCTGACTGACAGAAAATCTTGGAAACATATAAATGGAAAAAAAAAAAACGCGGATGTGGTAATTGTGACTTCTGACCAGTAAGACCTTAATCTGTTTGTAAATATAGGAAGATACTGATTGAGTGAAACAAAGTCTTATTCAGATGTCCCTTAGGATGAGAGAACAGTTTAAGCATTAAAACTTAATGCTTAAAATGCATTAAAACACTTGAATATAAACTATTCAAGTACCAGTGCTCAACAATGGAAAGCACTACACAGTTTTTCATACACAAAGGGCAAAAAGTATTCCACACTAATTTTATTTCAGATGAAGGAAAATAATAAACAAATTATGCATATGAAATTCAAAGGGCAGTTACTGCATTTCCTTTACTGAGATTGAATTATCTGATATTTCTGAACATCCTGACCCTAATGTTAAAATAGACACCAATCTCCCTGCTTTATGAGCAATAACTTGTGTTGACAAAAATGCATTGGTTTTAATTTGTAGATGTATTTGCATTCTTCATCTTCTAGTTTTTCCATCCAGCTGCTTCTCTGTGATATGTGGTATAAAAAGACTGAAGATTTAAAAATTGCTCCTATCTTTTGCAAGCAATGCAGCTATTTCTTGTCCATGTGGATAAAACATTTTAGTAGAAAATTAGATTGAATTCTGATACTGGATAGTTTTCCAATTTTAAACCCTATATTCAAAAAAACAAACAAAATTTAAAAAGTACTGACAGGAAAATCAGAATCTTTCTAGGCCGGGATTGTCTTCTATTCCAAGCTGTAGTTTTGAATAAATTGAAACTCAGGTGTGACTAGACACATTTTTGTGTGTTTTTGTGTGTTTCTACACATTCATGTGTTAATTAAAATTCTGTAATTTTTGGCTGTAGTTGGTTCTTCCAGAGAGTCATAACACTGCAACAGAAATTCTGGAGACATTTGGGGAAACTATCCCACATTTGAGAAACTATTCCATGAAGTTATTCGGTGTAAAACTATTGAAATCTGCCTGTCTCTCCCACCCTTAGAATTCAAGCCATGACCTACTAGATCACTGAATGATGAAAATAAATAAGTTAGCAGTTAATACAGAAAACTTTGCAATTTTCCCCTCCTACGGGAACATACTGATCTATATTCATGATAAGGAAGAAGTCTGGAGGAAATCCACAGTAATATTAATTATTTTAAAATGTGCTTAGAGAGATATCACTAGTTTAATATTGTATACCATCTGGATCCAGACATCCTGGTTTAATATTGTATACCATCTGGAACCAGATTCACTGCTTGAGAGGATGTTTATGGTTATGAACTGCACCTTCCCTATAAGATTTACACTCTTTATTACTTCAGTTTCATGATTCTGTAAAATAATCAGTTTCCAACTAAAAAGTACAGGCCATAGCTGAATTTGTATGAAGTCAATGCGAATTCTCAACGAACTCTGGATCACATCCCCTGGTCAGACTTTGAACTGGGGTAAAGATGCTTTCAATCACCCATGACTCACAATGCTGAAGAAAGGGAGTTGTTTTTCCCCTTCTGCTGTGCAGCTCTGGATGCCACTGACAGGCAGCCCTGCAGAGAGATGGAAACAGAGTGCAATCAGACTCCCAAATCTTCCCTTAATGCAGTGTCTTTCTTTGGAGCTTTTCCCTGTAGGGTACCTCTCAGATGGGGATAAGTAATGCTGTTAGTACATAATCCAATCACTGAATGCAGATTGCTTCTAGACAATCCTGAGCAGAAGATTTGTACTTCTTTGGTTTTTTTTTTACTTTATAAAGCAAGTATCTTTTCTGCAGGAAAATGAAAAAAGTATGCAGCTTAGGAGTTATTAACAATAAAAATAAGTCTTCTTATATATTTTTGCATATGATAGAATTGGAATCTTAGTTTACCATAAAATATCAGAAACCAAAGTTAAAAAAATGAAACGTTTTCATGTTTAGAACAGGATGACAGCTTGCATTGTGCAGTCAGTCAGGGATGTATGCTTCTCTGTCTTATTCCCAGGCTGATCCCATCTCTGGGAGTGCCAAGGTAGAGGGTCTCATTCTAGATCTTTCACTGCCATTGATGTGCTCTCTCCATTTTGTGTCTAGCACTGTGCTTAAGCTGTTAATGGTAGTGTGGTCTGCAGACCCTGTGGCTGGACTAAGACTTTCTAGATGGGATTGTATTTCCAGCCCCACACCTAACCTGTTATTTGAATTCTTGTCATCCTCCATACTTCCATCTCCTTCCCATCATGTCTCTGTCTCCTCTGTTTTGACTGGAGACTTTTTGGGCATGGGATTTTACTTCCCTTTTTAGTATATAAAGCTTAGCACTCTAGGTGGCTGAACACATCTAGCACGAACACATGTAACAAGCAGAAAATCAAGGAATGATTTCTTCACTCACCAATTTAAGCACCTGGAGACAGTGAAGATCTCTGGAGACAGTAGAGACAAATGGTCTCAGGATTGACCTTGTCTAGTGGAAGCTGTCCTGCTCACAACAGCAGCTTGGAACCAGATGATCTTTAAGGTCCCTTCCAACCCAAATCATTCTGTGGTTCTATAAGACTGATGTCCTCCAGGTACCCAAGTTAGGATGATGGCATCTAGCTCTCCATACTATCAGAAAAATCTGCCTCTCTATAAGTGTACAGTTAAAACTGTACACTTATAAACTGTAGCCCTCCCATAAATAGGAATAAAATTTCATTAGAAAATATGTACGGTGTTGCTGAAGAACTGAGTCATTTAGATATTGTGGGAAATTCATGGTTTCCTCAAAACTTGTCAGGATTCTTTGAAAATGGGACATTAGTACTTCCCAGCTCTAAGCTGGTTTGTTTATAAATGGGTTTTAATTTCTGCCAATGTTTTTAACAAAATGAAATTTGCAAATGTACTGTAATTCTAAAACAGATGTCCAAAGTGAAAAACATGTGAAAGCTGTATGGAAATGACATCATTTAGAGCACTTGAATAATTTTTTAATGATTTGAAATATTTTATATGACCATCATCTTACCTCTTTTCCTGGGTATTTATCACATGAAATTCTTCGTCAATCTGACCAGAATCCAGACTCAGATTTATACTCAGACCATCTTTTGCCCTTTAAAGTAATTGGTGGATTGTCAACAAATTTTAAAAATTCGTGGTGAAAGCTGTGAAAGACTTGTTTCAGCAAAGGTAAAAATTAGAAAAAACCCACTAGGACAATGTAGTAAAAAACAACATTGCCAGTCTTCTTTGTGCTGTTGTTAATTACCCCAAATTTATTGGATTGCTTAAAAAAAATGCTGGGATCCTGTTACCTGTAGTAGTTGCTACAAAACCTGAGGTGGGAAAGCTTATTGGTTTTGAAAAGTAATTAGAACAAGAAGTGAGGGCCCGAAAAGAAAACAGGCAGAGAGAGATGAAAAAAAAATTTTTAGGGCCTCAGAAGAAGAGATAGCAACAAACCCAATGATTTCTGACCTGGGATTATTCTGTGAGAATCAGGCCAGGTGTTTTTCTCTGCCTGTTAGATTATTAGTTGCTTTTAGTGCTGGCAGGGAGGTCCAGTTTCCTAGGAATGTATTTTGCCATCTCTTCGACTAGTGCCACTCAAGCACCTTTCCTATTAAGAACACTGATTAACAAGTGACTGAGCAAAGGAACAGAACCTGACCTACCTCCCTCGAAGATTACAATGTAATATAGTTAAGAAAATAAATTTTTGGCTGATTTCATTAGGCTGAGAGAAGTCAGAGGCAAAACCAGAAAACAAAGTATGCTGTCTGTATTCCAAGCTACCAATTTCCACTATCTCATATAGGACAGAGCTACTTACACATTTCATATGGAGTCAGTGCTTAATGGAGGTGAGGAGGTCAGCAGAGGCCAGATGTTTCTTGCCTTTTTCTTTACACAGAAACACAGCAAGGATTTCATTTTGTGCTGCTTGCATTGTCTGAAGGGGGCAGGGGGTGTCAAAATGTATGGATTTTTTAGTAGGTTTGTAAAGTTTTTGATTCCCTTGATTTATCTTTCATAGATATCATGAAAAGTGAAAGTACTGGCAATCAGAGTTAATGAGCATTTCATTGCTCATGACAGTTTATTTCAGTTAGCATTATTCAGTTAGCATTGTTTTTTTTTTTTTTTTTTTTTTTTTTTTTTGTGGGTAAAATGCTCTGGAAAGCTTTTGTGATAACACATGAAGCCAAGCTTGAGCTCTCCAGAGCTGGCTGAGAAGAGCAGAGACAAGCTGACCTTTACAAGAAGGGAATATATTATTCTTAAAGGAGCCTCCATCCCTCTGTTGGCTCTCCTGCAGATATTTATGTGTTTCTTTAGAGTTTTGCAACCAAAGATCTCTCTGTATGTGGACCTTTCACAGACCAAAGACCACAATCATTTGTACAGTCTTTTCCAAATTGTTTTTCTGATAAACAGAGACAGCATATGCAATCATCCATCCTTCCTTCCTTCCTTCCTTCCTGCCTTCCTTCCTTCCTCCCTCCCTCCCTCCCTCCCTCTCCAGGAAACATGGTCAAACTCCAGCTTTAAATAAGCTGGTGATGTAAATATATGAATATATATTATATTAACAGTATATATATACATAATATGTATATGATATAAATAAGAGGTGGTGTAACGTAGTGATCCCAAGAGGACTGATGAAACATGGAGCATGTTTTAATAACTGACATATGCTCATGTTAGTTTAACAGAACTAGTTTTAGAAAAGTCATTCTCCTTCGGAGAGATAAATCAATGAATCTGAGCATGAAAATCAATGTGTAAAAGCAATCAGCCTGATCCTGCAACTGTGGGTCTGTAAGGAATTTGATACTGCACAGTTTTTCCAGCCAAGGTTGAGTTTTATGCAACGTTTGACAGTAGAAAGACAATACTTATAAAATGAACTTCCAGATCTGTATGTCACTACATCCATTCCCTACATTAAAAAAGAAAGAAAAATCTTGGTCTCTCCTCATTGTTCTGATTAAATAATACTTTTACATACTTCTTTATTAAAATAGGTTGTAAATTTCTCACCACAGCAATAGTCAGACCTTAGAAATCCTAGTGACTAAAGTCAACAGAAGCATTGTGGGACTCGTTATATCCATTCATACAGCAAATTGTGCCATGGAATGCTAAAGCTATTGTTTTTATCTTGACTATCATTTTAATTGACATGTCATGAGACCTCCTTATGTGTACAATACGCAAGAAATCTGGCAAAGTGTACAGCAAAGCTCTCCTTGACGAAATGAATGCTTTCCCTGAGGTCAGGTAACATAAAATGTTCTAGGAAACTGTGTCACCCTAGAGTACCTGGGGGGGACACCAATAGTATCAGGCTATTTTACCATTTTTCTTTTAATTTCTGTAATAGGAACATTTTCTATTTGATGCAAAATTCTTCTTCCCCAGTTAATCATTACCATTTTTGTCCACTTTCATCAGGAGAGCATTTAGTCTGACTTCTGAAGTAGGAAAATCCTCATTACCCACTTATTTATATCACTGATATTTTTGTTACCAATTCACTGTTGACTGCAATAATTTCATTAGCACTTCTTGAACTTGTTATATTCACAGAAATAAATAAGACAGACTGGTTTTATAAAGTTATTAAAGAAATTTATCCAAAATAGAACACATCTTTCTGTAAAGGCCTTTGACCATAATATTCCTATATTATCAAAACTTCCTGCAGTCCTGAAAATCCTTTTTTGAACAGGTTATATATTGATTTATGAAAAGCTAAAGATGATGTCTACAATGACAATTGTGTGTGTAGTTTCCACACATGAGAAAAAAGGAGAGGGCTGAAAAAGGTGATAGAGCCTTTAAGATCAAGAGTGTTGGTGATTAAGTGAATGTAATGCTCTACTAAACTGTGGGTATCTTTGGCATAGGATTTTTTAGAAGTTAAATACAGAAATGTATAAACAGGTCTGGAACAGGATTCAGAGCTCTGAGGTGAGTCTACCTAAATATCTACCTAAAATTTTTTTCTTATTAAAGAGCATACCCAAAATGGAATGGAGTTTGTAATCTCTAAAGTCAAATTTGAACAATAACTAGAATAGCTAGCTTCTATAAAACTTTCAGGGACTGAAAAGTTGATTATGAGAGAGAAGTGAATAAAAGTTCATCGACATATCTTCACCTATTTGTTGTTGCCTTGCAGAGCACTACTAAAAAATAAATTAGTTTCTTCAAAACCTATTTATTACCAGTTTGAATTTCTGATTGCCCCAAAATCTTCAATGACTTTCAGGGATTTTTTTCCTAATATATCTGTTTTTGCTTCTCTCAGCAGTTTTCCAGGCACTCTGCCAATCTACAGAGTCCCATCTCCTTCCTGAATCTCATCCTGTCTTTGCTTGCCACATCTTGAACTTTTGAAACTCTTGGCTTCACAAAGGCTTTGGTCTTCAAGGGCATGAGGTATAGCCAGACAACCTCACTAAAAAAAAAAAAAAAAAAAAAAAAAAGGAAAAAGAATAAAAAGAATACAGTATTTGAAAAAGAAGTGGCATGAAACATATGAGTGATATCACTGAGTTTGTAAGGGTATTCAGCTTTCCCCTCTTTTGTGTTTTTACAGGTATGCACTGCATTTACACCTGGTGGGGTAAGACTGTGGAAATAATCCACTAATTTCAATTTGTGACAACACTCCAAATGGGAAGTGCTGATCTTTTCAGTTATTTAATTATTTGGAAAGAACAACTAACCTTTTTTACTCCTAGCATAGTTCTTAGGAAAAACAGCAAATTGGCCATCTTGGTCAATTTTGGTTGACTTCCTCAGGAGATCTCTGGATTCCTGTCCCAAAGCTGGCTGTTTCCGTTTCTCTATCTACATCCCAGTATAATGGCAAAAATTGGGTCCCATACATTTCACACATACTTCTAAAATTGCAAGTAGTCTGGAAGGTGAAGTTTCCAGTTAGATAGGATGGTTAGTAGGCTGGGGAAGACTTTTTTTTTTTTTTTTTAGATTTAACTGTACCCCAGGAAGGCCTGAAGTTGTTTGCTTGAATCCAATAACTATAAAGCAAACTTCATGGCTCAGCTCAGAGATTTCTACAGAGTTTGCATAGCCCAATTTCCTACATCAGCCCCTGTTCCCAGCAATCAAAGTTTCTGCTATGAAGTATCACAGCAATAGCTATGAAAGGAATACTCTCCTAGAGCCTTGTCCATGACTCTGTTAGGTGTTCCCCTGTCTTTGCTCCACGGGATTCCTCCCCCATGCACCTTTTTCTTCCTAGCCATGTAAAATGTGAAACTGTCTCTGAGTGGACAGATGTGCACATGTATGAATGCAAACAAATGAAACCACACTCTTGCCTGATTGTGTACACACTGGAAATGACATGCTAAGAAGAATTTAAAGAATCCCAGAGGAATCATTTATATTGCAGAAGTCAATGATGATAAATCCAGGTAAATCATGTTTTAAGACCAGACTTAATTCGAAGGGCAGAGGGACTAGCAAAATGATGGAAAAAAATATTTTTAGTTATTTAGCTTTTTTTTTATTTGACTAGTTTGTATGGACCAGAGAATATCAGAAACTGACATCCAAAAATACCTGTGTCTATAATGAGACTAATCAGAACTACAGTTAATTTAAATGTACAGATTTTTTCTGGTATTCATAACCCATTTTTCTTCATATCCTGTAGCATTTTACTATGGAGAATAAATCTATCCTTGATCTTTGAGATGGAACATCTCTGAATAGCGCAGCTGAGCCCCAATTTCATCATCTGTGATTATGGTAAAAACAGAAATTCCCTTTGCCAAGACACTTCCTCATTTCAAAAAGGTTTTCAAACCAAATGGATGCAAAATGTTGATATTTCCTGGAGAACAGATTATCACAACAATTTATATTAGAAAACATTGACGAACTAGGGTGGTAGTGACTCAATGCTTTTGAATTTGTCTGGATATTCTTAGAACTCACACAGCTAATTAATATACATATAATCTGAAAGTCAAACTACAATGGAATAGACTTATGTTCCTAAACTTGATATTTTTAGGTGCAGATCCTGGACCCTATAGGCGGAAAGATTTTCTTTTAGAACAAGAAGTAGTAGCTGATTAAAGAAACATTCTCAACCACATCTCATGTTAAATACTTCAGAAAAAGTGTGTTCTACTGAAGCCAATTTCCCTTTAAAAATACCATCAAAATGTGCTATTTCATCAAAGATATTTCAGTTTTAATCAAAGATCCTTTGGAAAAGGGTTTAAATGCTGAAAAGTTAGGAGGAGAAAATCCCTTTGATATTGCGCAATTCACAGGCCATGTACTATTGTAGGATGTAGAAAATCCTCTTTAGCAGGTAAAACATCAATGAAAAATTGGACCTGGCACATTTGACATCACAAATCCCAGAAGAAGGCACCACTCACTTGTTTTCTCTGGCATTGCTGTACCTGTGCATAATCAAAACTTCTGGTTTCAGTTAACAATGCAATTTGTCCAGCCATTCTCTATAGATTAGCAGTACTAACAGAGAGCCACAGAGACATTATATGTACCTCTTATTTTTCCACAGAAGTGCTATTTTCATACTGTTGTGTATTTGAACTTTTGAAGCTCTTGGCTATATAAAATCTATGATGTATATTTTTATGTATATTGTTCTGAAAAGATTTAAAGAATTTTTACGAATAGATGTAATGGGATTCTATCCAAGTATTTTGACACATAGCATATGCTTAAAGTTAATATGAATCAATTTGTCCTAATCCACAGAAATTTTCTCCTAATATCCATCTTGAATCTTTACTGCCACAGTTGATCCATGAAATTTAAACAAGACCAAATAGTTGCCTTTATTTTTTTGTGCCACACTTCAAACTATTTGAAATTTGTTCTCATGTCTTCAGTGATTTTTTTCCTCTTCCCTTAACAACACCATTTGTTCAGATTTCTCCTCCGAGCAATATTTTCTGGATCTCTGACCAGTCCCCACTACTGCTTTTCTCAGAGCTGTTCCAACTTGTCAATTTTTCATACATTCAGGAAACTGTATGAAATTTTATTGTGGGAGCTTGTTTTGATGGAGTGCACTGGAAGGCTAACTCTATATTTTTATTCAAAATCAAGTCTGCTGCTTCAATGGAGAGCCAGATATATGTTTTTTAGTGTTATCAATTGATTTCTCTCAAGTCCTGAAAATAATTGTCCTAAATACACTCATAGCATTAATTCCAAAAATAACCAAATACCATATAAAAGTCTCTGATGTTTTCCTGACAAGTGTGATTCATGAGGAGCAGCAGTGAGATGACTGGAAATTTTTCCAGCCAAAGTGATTACAGTGACAACCTCACTATGTGGGATGAACTGACAGAACAGCTGGTTTTACATTTACTCTTTATATATGCACAGCTGGCAACCACTGTCTTCTGGATAGACGGATGTCTGTTTGTTTCAGGGGGAGATAACGTATTTATCATGCATCCGCTGTCATCTCCTGAGAATATGCATTGCAATAAATATTAAACATAAAGCTTCAAATTATCAGAGGAAAAGGAATTTTTAGCCTCAGTATGTGGTGTAGTCAGGGTTACAGTTTGAAACACTGATTACTGCTGCAGTTCTGCAATGCTTGCTCAAACATTATTAATAAGGACAAGACTGAGATTACTAACAGTAATGGAAGTGATCTGATGGCCTGGGGAAAAATGATGGTGGAAAACTAGAATATGAACTGTGAAGACCTTGAGCTGTTTCTGTGGAGTCACTTGGGTATGCTCCTGCCCCAGTGGCACTGCATGAACCTCTCACTGAGGAGTTCCACCTCCTCACACAGAAGGTGGATGCATCATATGCCATCACCTAAGATAGATAACACAGAAACACAAAATCAGAGAGTAATTTGGGTATGAAGAGATGTTTAAAGATCATCTAGACCAAACACCATGCAATGTTCAGGGATCTTTTCTACTAGATCACGTAGCTCAGAGCTCTGTCCAACCTGGCCCTACATGCTGTGTTCCCTAGTGAGATGTGCAAAGCCACAGCTGAGCCAGTTGAAGCAAGTGACACACTCTACTAGAGTGACCACACCTGTCCAAGGATAAGTTATTCTTTTAGTGGGCTTTTTTCTCTAAACTACAAGATCTTTGAGGGGCTGTCTTTGGTAATTGATTGGATGCAGCTGGCATTGCTGCACTTCAGGTGCAATCACAGTGCAAATAATGTATGACCATTGCTATAACTTTAACACTAAAATAATGTGAAACCTGCCTGTAGACAAAGCCACAGTTCCATGGGTGTTTCAGAAATACAGCCCTCCTGAAAGCAGCTGGTAAAACTATCTCTTCTTACCTGTATGTTTTCTCCATAGAGCAAAAATGCCTTCATGGTTCATTCTCATTTCATTTAATACATGTGGTGAGGTCACGGGGATTTATGCTAGCAGATTTGGCGGCCTTTTAATATTTACTTAGGCTGTAAAATATAATTTGAATTTTAGAAGTATTTGTCATTGTATCTAAGATGGATAAAGGTATGTTTATTATAGCTGTATTTGCTATGTGTGATTTACATTGTTATATGTTGACTTTTCATTTCCTCAAATGTCACAGTTGCATTTTTTGTCTTTCTAACTTCCTCGAAGTATTGAAAGTTAAATATTTTTTTTACACTGATGGCAATCAAATCTCGTTACAAAGTCTTAGGGCTGCTATACCTATTGAGCAATGACATATTTTTTGAAAAATTCTTCAAGATGCAGATCATCTGGACTGCCAACACATCATGTGTAGGACAACTAGGGGATCAGGCCCAGTCAACATACGTTTGTGAAATGCAGGTCCTACTTGACCAACATGATGTTGGTCTATGACAGAGTGACCCACTTGGTGGGTGAGGGAAAGGCCCTGGATGTGTCTACCTGGACTTCAGCGAAGCCTTTGACACCATTTCCCACAACATTCTCCTTAAGAAACTGGCAGCCCATGGCTTGGAGTGGTGTACTGTTTTTCAGGTTAAAAACTGAGCCATATGGTCTGGTACAGAGAGTGCTGGCAATGTGTGGGAATGTTGATCTGCTGGAGGGTGGGAAGGCTCTGCAGGGGGATTAGGACAGGCTGGATCAATGGGTTAAGATCAACAGTATGAGATTCAACAGAGTGAAATGCTGAGTTCTGCACTAGGGCCACAACAACCCCAGGCAGTGCTTCAGGCTGAGGGAAAGTGGTTGGAAAGCTGCCAAGTGGAAAAGGCCCTTAGGTTGCTGCTTGACAGCAGCTGAACATGATCCAGAGTGTGCCCAGGTGGCCTAGAAAGCCAATGACAGCCTTGCTTGTACAGAAATAGTGTGGCCAGAAGGACCAGGGCAGTGATTCTCACCCTGTACTCCACACTGATGAGGCCACACCTCAAATCCTGCATCCAGTTTTGGGTCCTCACAACAAAGAAGACAGGTGGAGCATGTCTAGAGAAGGGCAATAGAGCTGGTGAAAAATCTGGAGCTCAAGTCTGAAGAGGATGTGCTGAGGGAGCTGGGCATGTTTAGCCTGGAGGAAAGAAGGTTCAGGGGTGATCTTATAGCTATCTACAACTCCCTGAAGGGCAGTTGTAGCCAGGTAGGGGTTGCTATCCTATCCCAGGCAACTGGTAGGATGGGAGGAAATTTCACCAGGGATAGTTTAGATTGGATATTAGGAAAAACTTCATCATGGAAACAATTGTCAAGTATTGGAACAGATAGGTTGCCCAGAATCATCATTCTTGGAGGCACTTGTTGCACTTGGGGAAATATTGCATTCATGGAAATGGTTTAGTGCTGGAGCTGGTAGTGGTTTAGCAGTTGGGTGATCTATCTCAATGATCTTAGAGGTCATTACCAATGTGTGACTCTGATTCTGCCCTATGATTTCGTCTCTGTTGTCAGTACAGTATGATTCAGCATATCTAAAAGTTTCATTGCATAATTAATACTCAAGATCTATGTTTACACTTTATTAAACCAGCAGCCTGGGAAGCGGCCATAAGCAGAAACTCTTTTTATGTCTTTTGAATAGCCATGAAAGAAACTTCATGGTTCTCTTGGCAGATGGTTTAGATACAGCTAAAGAGTTTATTATTCTCCCCACAGCATAATTATACACAATTTTTTCACTTTGTCCAGTCTAGTTATATGGAAGGTAACTGGTTTATTCAATCACGAGGCACTAGTTTTTAGATCTTAAGCCGTATTTGTGGGAAGGTTTCTACTTGTTTATATGTGTGTTTAATATATGTGGATATACCATCCAAACTACCTTTATTTATTTTGACAGAATTTTGTTACGTTGAATAAGTCACAGTAGAAGTTATCTAAATAACTTATTTTTACATCACCACTATTAAATTTTTCCCCTCTTTCCATCAGCTATAAGCTTTATCAGCAGCAGTCTTTATTAACTTTCAAATCACAGCTTTACCTATTGAATGGCCCCATCCTTTCATAAAAAATGGATCCAGTGAAATTCATGCCTGTTTTATGCAGGAAATCAGAACCCAGGAACATAATTTTGCAGAGGAATATCAAATACTAGATAGAAAAAATGTACCATTTGCTACATCTCTGCCTCCTCATCCACAGACTGTGAAACTCCTTTGGATGATGCCTGTACAACTTTATGTTCTGTACTGTACCTTAGTTCTGTGTCTCTGAATTTTGGGCAAAGAGAGTTTATCTTGCTACATGTATTTATCAGCTCAAACTTTGGATCCTTTCAGCCACTGCTGAAACAGCAAGAGTGATCAACTGAGCACTTGACCATGTAGCAAAGCAGAGCATGTAAGGTCTTTACAGCAAGTCTTCCCTCCCATTAGCTGTCACTTAGATTGGACATAGATTAAATACCATAGTGCACCACTTCAGTAAAAAAGACATATTTTTCAAAACCGATGGAGGTCTACAGTTTCCACAAAATTAAGAGAATTTTCTGACTTTTCACTGCTTATGATAATATGACCTCTTTATGTAGCTGCTATAGTACAAACTTAGATGCCTCTACAGTGTTGGTTTTGCTTGGTAGGCAGCCAAAATCAATCAATAATTCTAAAAAACAGAGCATGAACACAAATATTTGTGGGAAAATAAGTCGTTAAATGCTTTCAGGATTAAGAATCATATAATCATAGAATGATTGGGGTTGGAAGGCACCTTGAAGATGATCTCATTCCAACCCCCTGCCATGGTGAGAGACACCATCCACCTGACCAGGCTGGTCAAAGCCCCATCCAACCTGGCCTTGGACACTGCCAGGGATGAGGCACCCACAGCTTCTCTGGGCAGCCTGTGCCAGTGTCTCACAGTGAAGAGGAATTGCTTTTACAGACCTAATCTTTTGCACATTTAGTCCGATCCCTCACAAAGCAGCCAAAATACGTGGAATCTAAGGAGCACCTTGGCAGAAAATTAACATTAATAGTATGTGTTATTTACAGAAAATAAAAAAGGAAATATTTACTCGCAATTTTTATTGCCTTGCAGTCTCTGTTGTGGGCAGAGATAACATTTGAGAAACATCTATGCTAGAAAAAAATCTAACACCGAAGAAGTCTAATGGTGAGGTTGGGAAGTCAAATGACAGATGCTTGAGAAGCTGAACAGCAAGGGAGTTTGAGAGTTCAGGCAGCAGATGCACGACAAGGCAGAAGGAGTCACCTGAGAGAACACTTGCCATTTTTCATGCACCTGTTAAATTTTTGAATGATAATATTTCTATATGTGAGGGGATGTGAGAAGGAAAAACCAAAGCCAGAAACCCAAGGGGGCGAGGTCTTAGGTTTTTTATTTGGGACTAGCAGCCTAGTTGCCCTCATGAAATCCTCAGTGTAATCAAATGAAGCAGCTGTTTGCACTGCTGGATCTATTCAGACTGGGAAAAAAGGGGTAAACACTTCTAATGCAAATATCAGCCTTCCTTCTCTACATTTGCTGCAATGATTCTGTTATTTAGCCACTTACGGTGGCAACTGGTGCAGAAAATCTCCAGAGCAAACAAGGCTTTAATTAATAATCAGTTATTTTCCACAATAAGTAATTGGGAGGAAGCTCAGTTCAATGCTTAGACTTGAATATATCTTTGTGGTCTGATAAAGAAAGTGGTTTACTCAACTGCTTTATTAATATTTCCTCTATATCTGCATGTCAAATTTCAGGATAATGCTATGTTTTTCATAGCTTTGATAAAGAGGGGGAATAGAAATGTGAAGTGGTACTAATCATTAGGATGTTCTGGCTTATTGGAAAATCCAATGACTGAAAATTTTAATGACTTTTCACACTAAATATAAATAATCCCTAAAGGGAAGTTGACATTGCTATGAATGCTTGCTTCACAAGCCCATAAAAATTGGAAGATTGTATCTAGCACATTACAGGAAATTCTTTTATTCCTCAAAAAGTCCTGAGCATTGAGGCATAACATTAGAATACAGAAAATGTGTCTGTATAAACTGAAGCCCACACGAACAAATGTCTCAAAGTTCATAGTATAAAGTACAAGAGCTATTTCACATTTGGAAACTTTTTCTCTACTATCTATATAAAAAGTAAGGACAGAGTTTGAATCCATTTTTGTTTACCTGTAGCACTAGACACAAGTTTCTTTCTTTTTCTGACCCCTGACTCTCTGATAAATGAAGTTAATGAAGATAATTTTGTGTCATTGAATGGAGTACTGGTGGGACTACACCTTTCCTTTTTGTATATTTTCCCTGGGTAACTTGCCCTCTAGCAGGTGAACAGTTCTACGGCATTCTAAAACTGCTTTGTAAGTTTCCAGTATATTTTGGATTGTTTCTACAATTGTACTTAATAAATAAACTCTCTGAAAAGTGTAAGCAAACAGCCAATTCATCATAAAGACACAGGAGAGAACGCCTGAAAATGTATTGCTCAGATATATGCTAAAATTTATTTTCTCTAAATCACATCTTGTTTTTTTCTTTTAATGTAGATTACATTTCTGCTATCTTAAAAACTATGCATATATAACATGTAATAATTTTTTCCCAGTGCTACTTATGTCTAGTTTGACTTTCACTTAATTTTTGATAATCTTTCATGCAATATAGTAAGTGTGATAGAACAAAGAAGCAGTTTAATATATCAGATCAATGTTATTTAAAAGTATATATTTATGTGTATCAAGCAAATATTTTTTAGCACACAGTTATGGGAGTTATCTAAAAAATATAGCAACACATTATATCCCTTCTGTTCTTGAGTGGGTTGAAATCTTTAGCAAGTGACTTCACCCTTCTTTGTCAAAGCTAAATGATGTGGAATGCAGAGTTCCTCCAATGTAACATCGTTGAGACTCTGTTCACTAAATAACCTTCATGACAGCTACTCAAAATAACTGCCTAAACTTTCTTATCCTCCTTTTTAACATAAAGTAACAGAGTTTAAATTGCTTTCAGATAAACCAGATTTGAATGTATATGTTTCTCTTTCTTGCTCTTACTCTTGTGGCTTGTTCTTCTGCAAAGGGCTGAATATTTCCAGCTTCTCCTCCACTGTATCTAGTTATTTTAGAAATTCTTTAATAATACTTTATTTTTTTTAATGGCACAAATTCAATATGTCCCAAACCACAGACCTCTCTGAAATATACTGGAATTGTGATAGAAGTGGGAGAATTTTTAAGCAAATTTTGGGGATAGATGTCAAGCTGTCATACTGCTGGTCACAGAATTTGCTTTGCACAACTCAGAAGTCTCAGATGTTGAAAGGGAACTGTCTTAGAAGAACTGCATGGTTTTTTTTCATAGGTACTCCCAAACAATTATTTTGTTCTTATATCCACTGGCCATTCCAAAACTAGCTTTGTGGAGGTGAAACCTTCTCTATCAAAAGCCAGCAATAAACCAGGGTTCATCACCTTCAAAGCTGCCTGTACAAATAATGCTGTCACTCCTGTGAACTGAGTGAAACTGTAAAGATTTAAAGTTGAAATTATTTAAAGCATAAAGATTTTAAAAATGTCACTATCAGGGGAGAGTTCACTGGAAGGACTGATCAGTGGTTTCCTATGATACAGATTAGGGCAGTGGAGGAAAGGCAGAGAAACAAAAGCAGGGCTGTAATTAAGAGGGATGCTCTTCCCAGCTAGTCCATCACTGTCATTGTCTACTGTGTGATTCATATGATGATGAAAATAGATCAGGTGAATTGCAACCAGACTGTAGCTATTTTTCTTCAGAAAGGGAACCTTGGATGCCTTAGTTGGAAATGTCTGCAATGTTGATGCCAAATGTCGAGATGAGTTTGCTGATTTGTTTAAAAATCATAGAAAATATACAAGATATGATATTTCACCAAAAATCAGCTACCAGGCACCCAGGAAGATACAGGATAATTCAAGGGTTGTATTCTGAAAAGCTTCTCTGCTGACTGGTTGCTGCCTCAGGCCCATGTTTCACCAACTTCATTCAGGCAATTTCACTCCATTGCTGTTCATGATACACCTTATTCTTTCTTTATTTCATCCTCTGCCACTCTTTCCTGTACCAAATGCATCTGTTTTACCTCTAATCAACTCCTATGGGACTATCCCTTCCCTTCCATCATTTTACTATGAATGAATTAATAATATGCCTGTAAATAATGGCTTGCTTTAAAATCAACTTTATTCATTACGCTTTTCTGTTGTAAAAAAAATCACACCATATTTTACCCATCTCTTCATTTAAAAGAGAAGTCTGAGAAGTATAGAAATTATTTTTAATCCCAATTTTTAAAGATTTAACATGTATCCCTATTCCTTTGGAGGAGAAAACAAATTTTTATGTGAAAGATTGTCTATAGCTGATCCATGAGAGCTTTTGTTTCAATGTTTTGGGGAATGAAAATTAGGAAAAAAATGAAGGCATCTGCAAGTAGGTCTATACCCAAAGAAATTCACGGAAATGCAGGAGACCCAGATGAGCTACATCAGCAGTGAGATTGTTGGCTGTCCTCAGTACTTTCTGCTGGAATTATCCAAATCTCTATCATTAATTAAAGATTCATTAGACCACGAAATCACCTTGTATCCCAGTGGAGTAGGTAAGATACCTAGAATGGGAGAGATTGAATAAAGTTCCCATCCTAAAGAAAAAGATTTCCACACTTAATTGTATTACAACTTGACTACTTGCTATTCTAAAAAGAGTAGCTGTCTTTTTGTACATTTTACCAGAAATTCCATCCTGGACGGAAGGGTCGGTTTCAATTAATCAACATTTTCCAATGAAAAATATCCCAGCGGACATTTATAAACCATGATAAGCTCTTAGTGTTATTGGCCTGTCCTAATCATTTTCAGAAGTGTTATACAGAATATTTAATACAGATGAGAATAATTAACACATGAAGCAATAGATGAAGTTCATGTAGGGTATAGATATGATATGAATTCAGTAGAAATTGTATCCAACCTCAAAATTTAACATTACTGTTAGAATTAATTTCATGCCTTTTCTAATCTTTTATACAGTTATTTTTGTATGGTATGAAATTGCCCTTTGGAGATGCCAGTCTCTCACCAGTGTCAGGAGAGAAACCTTAGATGACTAGCCTAGATAAGGCATGTAACTTTTGGATTAATTCCACTCCATATAATTATCTGAGAAATGCCTAAAAAAGACTCAAAATGAAAGAATTCTGAAAAGTGAGTCCTGCAAATTGGGAACTTCATTTTAAGAAAGTGAAGTGAGGGAGCATAAAATGTCCTTGTGATGAGTTCTTAGGGTTATATCTGAAAGATGTTTAAACTACAGTGAAATAAGTGCTTGCTAGCTCATTATTCGTATATCTGTAGATATAGATTTATTTTTTTCTGAGGCACTCTTGTCAGAACAATGAAATAAGCAGCCTATATAAATCTCATCCAAAGAAAGCACAAATAGTGACCTTTATGACACACAAAATGAACGTGGTCAATAAGAGGAACCTGTCTTTGCAATCAATAAGAGATCTTGAGGCTATCTGAAATCTAATAACTCCTCCTGCATTGTCACAGACCAGAATAACACGGTCAAAGCTGGGCAGAGTATGACTCCTTCCTTCAGTGCAGGTCATGCTGATAATAATATGTTTTTTTATCCTGTTGTTGTGGATCATCTAAAATGATCAGTGTGACCATCTCTTTGGTTTCACCTCTGAAAGGTCCTTAGGGGAGGAAAAAAGGAGTTATCAAAGCTATCTCAAAGAAAATAGATTTCTTTTTCAAATGGCTCAATCATCCTACTTGCTAGAAAAGCTTTTTAGATATAAAAACGATCAAGCATTTATCTTTTTGTCAGCTAAGCATACACTATCGAATACTAATATGTAAATATGCATCATCGCAGTACAGCCACCAAATATAGTATGTAAATTATAACAAACAGCCTTCAAACAGCTAATAATTAACTCCTGTGCTCTCAGCACCTTGCCTACTTAATATTTATTGAAACTTTCTAACTCTGTTATGAAAATTTTTCTTTATGACAAGAAAAAACACGATATTCTACCCTCTTTTGTTGATGTGTTTATTTCCTCCTTCCACATGTGTAAAAATGTATGGACATATGTATGCACATGTACAACCTGTGGTCAGAACGAGGTGCTATGAGCCAAAAGTGCACTGACATCTTGAGTGAGAAGTGATGAAGTAACAGTATATCAGATCCTAAATATCAAAGTCTCACTCTTGTTGCAGGGGAGGTCAAGAGGTCTCTAGTTCAACCTACTGCTCAGAGCAGGGTCAACAGTGAGATCAGACCAGGATTGGATCTTCCCTCCAAGGATGGAGACTGCAAATCCCCTCTGGGCAACCTGCTCCAACATTGGACTTTCCATCCAGGGAAGAAGTTTTTTATTCTATCCAGTTGCATTTCTCTTTTATGTTCAATTATATCTAGTGTTCTCTCACCACAAAGTGAACTCTTAATGTTTACTTCTTAAATTCTGCTTTGTTACCAGTTACACAGATGCATATTCTGATAGCAGGAATACACTCATTTACAGACTATCTACACATTCTTTGCTATTTTTAAAATTCTAATTTCTTTTTACTTTCTTTGTACAACTCCCTTTATGAAGTGCAAATGAATGACACACCTGTGAAAATGAATCTTGCTGTTACCTGGAACTTTAATAATCACATAGTACAGTGTCTCAGTAAAAATGTACACAGCTTCTACCAGTTGCTTTCAAATTGCTATCTCAAGAATCCCTTGCAGGGGAGAATACAGCTATATCAGACTGCCTCAAGCATAAAGTGGTATTTTTTCATACTACAAGTTTACATTATGAAATTAATTGCATCTTTATACTAGTAAGATGTTACCACTACTTCAAGAATCTAGACAGTTTTCAGGTTGAAAAAAAGTCCACTCATTTCAAAGATGTTTCTCAAAAAAAAAACAGAAAAAGAAAAAAACCCAACCTGCTTCATGTTTCATCTGTCTCATCTAAACATGGATAATTAGCTATCGCAGTGGTGGTAATCTCTATTTTCATCAGTGTAAATAATGTGGAAAGCAAAACTCCAAAGGTTTTTTTTACTATATAAAATATTACCCCAAGGAAATAGTTCCATTGTTAGGTGTAGAAGTACTTCATCTCAAGAGATGATTAGAGAAGTGGCCTGCAAAAAAAACAATACAATTGAGAAACCCCACTGGAAAACTGTGTGTGGTCCAGGAGACATAGATTGAACACATGTAATTCCCTCATGTGCAAGAGGTGAATATGCCCTTCCCTGCTCCAAACTAGAAGTGAGTGATGCCTTGATGCTGTTTCAACACACACCATCAGCCCACCAGCACTCTGACTTCTGAGGGCTGTCCTGTTCCTTTCAGACTGATACGCAGATATTCTTCCAGACACAAATGTTTCATGCTTATGCTGAGGATTTTCACTGTACCTCCCACATGTCCTTGCTTCCTTGGGATAATCCAAGATCCGTTTTTTTGGGATCTTTCCATCCTGTATGGATTCATGTACATTAGCAGTTTAGTTCAGAGGGAGTGTGCATCATGGTTGCAAGTGCTTGCTTGCTATGCTTTGCTTCACATTGGGAAGCAGTTATGAATCCTCTAAAATGTATTTATTTGTGATGAAAGTGACCCAAAACAGCTAATTCCCAACCACTGCAGACCACTACTACCCTCCAAAATGTCTGCAGTGGGGATGACATAGTGAGGATGACTTTTCTCTCCAAACCTCTCCTTGGGATGCTACTCCTGCAGATGTAAAGACATGTAAGTTAGCTGAAGCATTTGTTAAGAAGAAGAGAAAGAGAGAATTTTAAATAAATATTCTCTTTCTTTGTGGATTTTTAAGACGCATAATCCTAGGCTCTTGGATACTTAGAGTAGTTCTACTTAAGTAAATGAAATAATGCTGGGCCTGAAGCCCTGGCATCAAAATCTGGCTGTTGAATTGTTTCTGTGTTTTCTGGTACATATTGCCCAGTTTTCTCCAGCATAGTTAGCAAGCCAGCCAGAATGAGGGACTGTCTCTAAAAGGACCTAGGGACAAAACCACCCAGGTGCCTAAGGGCGTCACACAGCCAGACCATGCCACTTTCCATCAAAATCAAGGGACTGTAACTGCTTCTTTGAGGTTACTTGTATGGCTGTAGCCCACACTGGAAAAAGCACAGGCAAGGGCTAAGGAGACAAGGAAGGTGGAGGCACAGTTAAAATGGGTTTGTTTGCTGAGGCACTGAGTCCCCTGTGTGTGTAACATTTGGCATGCTGAGGCGTTCCCTGCTGTGTGGCTGTAAAGGAATTCTAGGGCAGGGGGGTATCAGAGATCTTACCCTGGCACTGCTCTGCAGCAGGCCAAGTGATTCTCCCTTCTTTAAAATTGGAGCAAATGAAGAAACCATCTCAGTCAGTCAAAGCATTTTCCCTGGCATTCAGTAAGTCTCTAGATTAGTTAGAGAATGAACTGAAAAAACATTCCTGCCCCTTTAATAGTTGTTCAGAACCTGCAAATAATGCAGCCACAACTGAAAATTCATCTTTTCTGAAGTGCTCTTAGAATAATTTACTTGTAGGCTGGTGTACAGGGCAAATTAGGTTATTTATATTGTGGGCAGCAGCTGACAATATAAATTTGGAATTATTTGTTTTCAGCGCTCAGCTTTCTCTTCTCAGTTCCCCCTAGCTCTGCTGGCTGGCGAAGGGAAATAGAAGAGAGATGTCATTCTGTGACAGAATGATCTTTTCACCAATTTTTTTGAGGCGTCAATCCACAAATGTAATCAGTGCTTTCCCCTCTACTCTCCTAGACTTCAGCCCAATTCAAAAAGGTTTTATATGTTGGATACTAACTTCCTTTACTGGCCTGTACAGCCTAGTATCTACCCTACATTTTGGCTATGATTTAAATAAAGATACATTTATAACTGTTTCTAAAATGAAAATTGTGGGAGGAAAAGTCAATTTTGTTACATTGTAAAGAAAACAGAAATCAAAACAGGGAATTTCCAATCTTAAATCTGCAAGTACAAACTATAACCAAGGAACAGAAAGGCAAGATAGAATCACAAACAGTCATAACTATTGTAAGAACTTTTACCTGAAAAAGAGTAATTTTCTTTTACTAAAACCTTAAATTCAAAGAACTGAGGTAGATGAAACATGAAAGCATACTGTACCAGTTATTGTTTTCCAGTGTTATTGTATTTGCTAGTTCTGTGTAAGCTGACAAATCTTCTGTAGAGGGATGAGTGGCTAACATGTCAGCAATCTAAAAATAATAGTGTGTCTCATTTCAAGAGCCTTGTGTTGCAAAGCCAAGATTTATCCAGGAAATTTACGTTTTAGTTCCTTCATACCATTGCTGAGAAGTTTAACCCTTTTTCTGGGAAGAATTGTTGAGGAAGGATTCAGTGAGCAAACTTTAGCCATCCAAATATCAGCTATAGCATCATAGTATAATTTAGCTTGGAAAAAAACCCTGGGGTCATATAGATCAACCTTGTTTGCAGAGCCCATGACAGGTTGTGCAAATTTTTAAGTATTTGGTTCTCAAACACTAACAAAGATAAAGATACCCTTTCTTTTATTATTTGACTACCGTCCCTCCCACCCCTGTATCTAACCAGAATTTTCACTGTTTTTACTCATCTCTGTTGCCTCTCACTCTACTCTCTGCACCCCTGAGAAGACTGTCTCTTCCTCTCCGTGTGTTTCACCTGGGTAAGTGTAAACAGACAACTCCCATTTTGAACCTTCTCTGGGCTCAACAGACCCACCTCTCTCAGCTACTTTTGGGATTCCATGTGCTCCAGGTCCTTGACCAGCTTGGCGACCTCCACTAAACTTTGCACATCTTTCATGGAATGAGACATTCAAGAAGAACATGGCACATGAAGTTCTTGTAAGGCCATTTCTCCAGCCTGTCCAGGCCCTTCTGACTGCAAGATTTTACTGCATTGACCACTCTCCCAGTCGGATGTCATCTTAATCTTGCTGAGATTGTCCTTTGTCCCATCATCCAGGCTGCAGACAAAGATTCCAAATAGTGTCAGTCTCACCCAACCTAAATAAAGAGTTTGAATTTCGTCTGTGTTTAAGTGAAAGAGCTGTCACTCCAAAAAGGTTATTCATCACAGCCTCAGCCTCCATCTAAAAGCCCCATGAAATAATGGAGGCAGCTTAATTTCGGGGATGAAGTGACTGAGATTTTGTTTATGTAGTGGTAACAGTGCTTCAGTCTGGAGTGCATGTGTGTGAGACCAGTGGAGCTAAATTGGATTCATGCTGCTTTAACTGACAGAGAAATCTTCCTTAGTTAACTTCTTCTCTGTGGGAAAGACCTTCAGGCTTTGTATGATCAATGGCCATTTTACTGTTAAAAACACTATGAAGATTAAAACAGTGGTTTATGGCTCTTAACTATTTTATCTTTAGACCACCCAAGACATGCACAAATCATTTGTAATGATTCTCTCAATTGATTAGATGTAGTAGTTAGAATATAGTACATTGCACATGTGAGTTTTCCTGGGATCACAGTGAGCAGTTTGTTTTAGTGACATGACAGCTGACTTTCAACTATCCAGAAAAAAAAATTTTCTCTCAGTAAATCTCCTTCTGCAAGAGCCAATCCATGTATTTGGATTGGAATTAGTGTCTCCTACATATCACTACAGAAAGATTGCTTTAATCCATCCATGACAGATGGCAGGCCAGTCATTGGTCCACCTTGCTGTCATGTCTCTATACTTTGTTTTTAATTTGGTCAACAGTGTTTCCCAGGATAGCTCTCAAATCTGCTACCAGACCGTGACATTTTCAAATAATCAGCCTGGTTTACAAA
This sequence comes from Camarhynchus parvulus, assembly GCF_901933205.1. NCBI lineage: Eukaryota > Metazoa > Chordata > Aves > Passeriformes > Thraupidae > Camarhynchus > Camarhynchus parvulus. The sequence continues at coordinate 71,846,035 of NC_044573.1, read as the reverse complement.
AGAAATGCATTTAGACAAATTAATCAAATGGCTTTCAGGAAGGAACATTTTCTAAGGTTTGTTCACCAAGAAACTCAGAATAAGAAATATTATTGCTGACAAAAACCTCAATAGATGAACAGTTCTGAGATACAGAATGCTGAGGATAAAAATCAGAAAGACAGAATTTTTTTTTTACCTGTAGGAAAAGAATAAGAAAAGGTCACTTGCCAAAAAGACAGCTGAAATGGAATTAGTTTTCAAATTATAAGATTAAAGAGTGTTTGCTTGAAGAGTGTTATTATAAAGTGAGCAAAGAAAGAGAAGAGATTAAAATGTATGGAAGATTTAATCAGAGCAAAGATAAACTGTGTATCCTATAGGTTTTAAGGGTTCCTATGAGCTTTGTTTGCCAGTAGGGTTTCATAACCCACACAAGACTGAAATCTTATTTTTAAATAAGAGGTTTTTCTCGTGTGCAGGAGGAGTTCACCTCTTTTTGATTTTGTAAGGATGATAAAGGAGCAAAGTTGCCGCCAAACAGAGGAAAGAAAAATTACTTAAGTTTTTCAGAGATAAGCTGGGTATTTTTCAATGTCTTGGCCAGATTCTTCTTCCATTTCTATTGGTGTAATTCCTCAGTCTGGGTGGCTAAGTGTTCTTCTTTGCTATTTACAGAGGAGTTTGTGTGACTATTTGCCTTGCCTTTTAATAAAAGAAAGTACTTACCATATGCAAATCCGGCATTTCATGGTAAACAATGTACCCTCTGAACTACAGGGCACCACACCTCCTGCTCTGTGTTGTCAAATGACTTTCAAAACACGCGGCAGGACTGTCAATTTAAGTGTGTTAACCCTTCACTTTCTCTTTTTTTCTTTCATCTCAGTATTATTTCAGCTCTTAAATTCAGTGGCAAAAAGGAACAAATGAAAGTTTATGTAAAGGATGGAAAAAATCTGGCCACGGTGTTTTGTTGTGCTGCTAAAACCCTTCCATCTCTTCCCAGGTGCCCTCTCTGCAGCCAGCCTCTGTCTGCACATCTGCCTCGCGGGGGTCTGTCTCAAATTCTGCACTTTGCATTTCATGTCACACCATTTCTCCAGCCTGCCAAAGTCCATCTGGAGAGCAGCACATCCACTTCTCTACCTAAGTGTCAGAGGACACATTGTCCCAGGCACTGATGGAGGCATTAACCAGTGTCAGCCCTAGCAGTGGCCCTGAGGATGGCACTGGTGACTGGCCACAGCTCGGCTTCCCCCTCATTCCCACCTGCGGATTTCTGCTTTGTAAAGCTGTGACAGTATGTCCCGTGCCCCGTAATAACAAATGTCTTTTTTTTAATTTAGATTTAGTTGGTCAGTCCTTTTCTTTTTTTCCCCTGAACACACCTCCCACCTTAAACTTATTATTTTTTCTTGTCTATTAAACCTTTCTCAGCTTTAGATTTAGAGTCTGGGGCTCGGTAACTTTGTGTTTCTGATCCGCTACTGGTTCTGTCTGGGCTTAGTTTATTTAATTTTTTTTTAAAAGCTTATAAAAAGCTTTTTTTTTTGAGAGAGATCTAAACCCTGTTGATCAGCACAGTGATATTTACATAGATTCAAGTTCCTTTTTCTCCTCTTCTTTTTTTTTTTTTTTTTTTTCAATTCCCTTACACCATTGTGAGTACTTGCACATGTTTTCCACTAAGGGAATTATGTAGTTTTCAAAGACACTTCTGAAACATGATTTTTGACTTTAGCATGTGTGACTGTGGGTGAAGTTCTTGACTTGTGGGAATATGTGCAGAAATGAAGGACTGACATGATTTCCAGATATGCAAATGCACTCATTTCACTTTTTTATTCTGTCTGTCCCTTACTGGTTATGTATATTTCATAACTGCTACATGTAGATATTAGATAGTGAAATCCCCTTCAGGAAGAAAAAAGTGTCCTTGAAATAAAAGCTACTACCTTTGGGCTTTATGAAGTGCTCCTTGGTCATTTGCTAGCCAGGGAAAATTCCCATTAAAATTAAATTTATTTATAGGATTATGCCAGCTGGATTGAGGTACTTGCATGTTTCACCTCTACCATATGACAGTCTATTTTTCAGACTAAAAAAGACAACCCTAGACTCCAAGCACTTATAGTTCATCTGTGTTTCAAGAAAAACTGCTTTGATTTCCATGACATGAACCAAAGTAGTTTGACTCCCACTTAAACAGTCATCAGGAAAATTTTCAAGATACTCATTCAACATAGTTTTCATCTAGAAGATCTTTTCATACCCAGCTCCTATAGGGAGGGATCTGAAAGGAATGTATAACATCTATCAGCAGAGAAGTGCAGAACAGGGCTTTAGTGATCTGGGTAGACAGGAATTGACAAAATGCAAGTCTGTGATATGAAGAAATGAGAAAAAAAAGAGCTCTTGAGTACCCGACCCACCCTGATTACCACTCCCCACTCAGAGCACAGCAGGTGGCCCCCACAGTGGCGCTTGGCAGCTTTTCCCATCTGCTTTTAAGAGGACTATGTCTTTCCCCCTCCTCTCTTCCTTACAAATCACCTTTCTTTCTTTCCTTTTTTTTTTCTTTTAGTACAAACCAGTTTCAGAGCAGTCAGTGTGATTTTTAGAATAGGGGCTATCATTTTAGTTGTAGGCTTTTTAGGTTTCATTTCCTTTGCTGTTAGGCAACTGTTCCCTAGGCTGAAAGAGAACCAGAAATTTGTCATTGCCCATTCTCCAAAATGCCTTAAAGGACATTCTATGGTCCATATTTAGAACTTGATTTTAGAATCTGTACAAGATGTACTACAAGGGAAAATGTTGTTTTGGCTATTAATGGACTAGGCAACCATTCCTAAAATCCCTTCTGTTTTAAATTTCCATGACTTCATTGTGCTTTCTCACAGTATCTTAATTACTTGTTTTATATCCCTCTGCTTCCCCTTCCATTTAGTTCTTAACAGACGCTGTTCTCAACTTTTATTGAGCTGAGTAAATGTGATGCACATTCTGTGTCTTTCATTATCAGCCCGATAAATCCAAAATGATTCACATCATCTAGTTTAACTCTGTTTTGCCTTTTGGGCACCACCTTTGTCAATTGATCTCTTTAAAAGAGTACTGCATTTCTTTTCCCTGTTGTACTGTGTGCTCCTCCAATGATCATATTCAAACACTAATCCACTGATTCTTTTCAGTGGGAGGTGAACATTACTGAGGGGTGATAAAATGGAAAGAGAGAATAGAGATGTGGGTGTAAATTGATCACTCAGGGCAGAGGAGGAAGCGAGGAAGATTGGAAGGCAGAAAGAAGCAAATTATTAGCAAGAATTTAGTACTGCACAACAGAGACTTCATTAATTTGAGACCTAAACTCATGATTCAATGGGATGTTACAGTGATTCATGCAAGGAGACTGGCTTATAGTTTTTTCTAGCTCAGAGATCTCTGGACTGCACTCCATTGAGACAGAAAATATAGATATGTTCAAGAGAGCACAGCTTGGTAGGCTCTTAAAACAGAGTCCGAAAAGGGACATAATTGATTCTTATAAGCAAACTCAAGACAAAAAATAACAGGGAAGGGAAATAATTGTTTAAGGCAGAGGAGAACCTGACTGCAAGAACAAATAGTTACAGATCACCAAAGAATAAAATGAAGGCAGAACATTTAGATACGATTAGATACATACAGAACTATTGAGGATAAAGCAAACAAACAAAAAGAATAAACAGCCATCTTTTAACCTTATTTTTGTTTTTTCCCTTAAAAGCCTGTGTATTTTGGGTCAAGTTTATAATTCTTGATTCAGAAAAGAAATATCTCCTGCTATCTTCCCAGATAGAAATGAAGGAGCCAATAAATGCTCACTTTTATATGCCCTTCCCCATCTTGTGGGTAAACATATTGATGCCTCTATCTCTATTTTAATAATTTGTTATATGTATAATGTATATCGATAAGAAAACCTGTGACAAAAAATACAGAAGGAATGAAACAAAGGAAGTGAATAATACACCACTGAAGTGGTGTATTATAATCTCTAGTTTATAGCACAGACAGACCAGGGAGAATTTTGCCCTTTTCCAGAGAAACTTTTTTAACTGGAAAATATAACTTCAAGGCTGCTAAACTATTGACAGATTTAGGTCATAGTCAACAAATATTTCAGCAATTCAAGGGGAAGAAGAAGGATGGGTCAACATGTTTAATGTTAACATTTCGATGAAAGTTCACTTTTTCAGTCTATTTTAAAAGAAGTTGTTGCATGTGAGACTGTGGAGGAAAATTTAGGCCAGATCCTTTTTTTCAAAGGAATAATGTTAATCTCTCATGTCAAATAGATAAAGACTGCCAGAAAGAAAAAGAAAGAGCAGTAAAGAATGAGTGCTAATGCTTAGCTTAATTACCTTGGATGATGAAAAATGAGCTCTATTATTTTCAGAAAATAAATAAACCTGGGAGACCTTTAGAAACAGAAGAATCATTACTTTTCTAATCCATAACTCAAATATTTTCTGCACTATTTGTCTGCTACTTGAGAAGAGCTCTAGCCAAAGATGTACATGGATCTTATACGCTGGGAAATCTTTTCTATCCTTGAAAGCTCCCCTGCCTGCATTTTCTGATATCGCAATACAAGGCCAAATAAAGAAAACTCACCAAAAACAAAGCAAAGCAAAACAAAACAAAACACCAAAAAAACCCCACCAAACCTCAACACCCCAAATAAACCCCAACCAAGCAGAAACAAGGCAATTCTTAAGTCAGACTTTGCGCAAACAATGACTTCGCTCACAGCAGTGATTTGTTTCAGCAAGGACTGTAAAGTTTTACAGTTCTTATGAAGTTTAAGGTCTTGTACTACATAGAGAACAAAAAGTACTGTCTCAGACTTTAAAATGGTCTTGGAGATTCAGTGTTAATAGTATGTGGATGTAACAGCTGGGCCACTCTCAATCTCTGTTCAGAGACTCCTACACTTGCCCTTTTTCCAGTATAAACAATGCTAGTGTGACAATTCAGCCACAATATATATCCCATTACACGTGTTATGTTTGGATTTGAGTAGCCTGGGCAATAATATATCTTCAAGTGGGGGAAGGGACCAGCAGTGCTTTGTCAAAATTTTCTCTCAATTCCATCAGCGCTTGGCTGACATGGACTTAATTCAGATCCTATTTTAGTTTCACATAACTTCCCAGATTTCTACTTCTGTCTTATTCCGAAGGGCTCTCTCTATGGCAGGTCATATCTTGGGTCATTACATTTCCGTCTGGGCAGCAGCAGAAGCTTTCTTCTATTTGTCTTATTCAACTGCTATGAAGTTTGCCCATGGGTAGCAAGAGTTTATTACTTTTTTTCTCCCAGTGGGTGTTTTTTTTTTCCTTTTTCAGCTGCACCATGCCAGTGTGCTCCTAAACTATGAGAACTCCCGCTTCACTGGTTTCATTTAGAAGCCTTTTGTACGTTTGTCTTTGCCAGAGCATCCACAGAATTATTCTCAGTCATATACTGACTATAATCCTTTATATTAATGGTACACTAACTGTTCAGCTTTCTGCTGCTTGACCCTTGCCTTGAGCTCTGTTTATTTCTGGTAAATATTTTCCAGCATATGATCTTGAAGCAAAAATTAGGTTAATGCTTGTATTTTTCATAGTATACATTTCCCACTCCTCCCTGTCTATTTAATGGATTTTCCAATTAAAAGGGACCTTCCTGGCTATTTTATCTGACCCCCTGAATTACAAGGCTAAAGAAAGCTGCACAGCAATTGCATGGTAATGCAATGACAACAGCCCATCGTTTTTGTCCTTCAGCTTTGAGCACAGCACATATACATGCCAATGTTTATATCTATTCTTATTCTGCCACTTTAATAAAATGACACTCAGAATTTCAAAGACACTTGGAAATTAATACATACTAAAAAGTTAACTTTTATGAACAGGGTAAGATTACCTGGACTATCTTCTGAGCATCCACTGTATGTTTTTATGCTTGGGCAAAGCCTTTACCAGGTGATTATGCCAGGCAATAGCTTTTAAATCACTGACCCATTCAAAAGGTGCAGCAGCTGAAGAACACTGGTATATTCAGTGAAGGTTTGCTTTGTGTTTCAGAACCTATCACTATCATTGTGTGTGGTAAGCATGTCTCAAAATGTGTCCTTTCACTGCTTATTACCTCTCCCTCAGGGTAAGGGCAGAGCTGACCAGTTATACATATACTCTAATATGGAACTTCTACAAGAAGGTTCCTATCCCCATCTCATATAGAGTGCACATTCAATCAAATGCCTAGAATGATAAAAAAATACCAATTCATACTTAAATGCCAGGGCGCTAAGGACTGAAAAACTGACAAAAAAATCCGGATGGCTGCAAGGTCTGACAAGCCTTTTAAAAAGGAACAACTTTTTGCCAATTGAAAAATTATCTGGAATATCTGGTGAATTTGCAAAATTTGTTTCATCCTATCACAGAATTGTAGAAGACTCTGGGTTCAAATGGGCTTCAAGGATCATTGAGTTCCAACCCCTCTGTCATGGGCAGGGACATGCACTACACTGGGTTGCTCAGGTCTCCATCCAATCTAGACAATTTGTTCAAATCTGGACACTTTTTCATTCAGTTTTCATTTTGTAATACTACAGTTTTCATCACTGAGTCCAGAATTATTTTTTTTTTCTTTAAAGGAAGACTGATATTCTTGAATATTCAGATATCTCCAAAAGAAGCACAAACTCTTCTGGCAATTAAAAAAGTTAAAATAAAATCTTGGAATAAACCAAAATTGAATAAAAACCCATAGTACTTAAAAAATTATTAATTGTTTTCCATAGAAAATAGATCTGTGGAGGTGATCAAGAGGTGATTTTGGGAAATTTCCTGTTGAGGTTCAGAGTCTGTCAAAAAGGCAGACAACCCACAAGAACTTGTTTCTAGTTTAGAGACACATCTAAGGTGAAGATATTCCTATGGAACTGTATGAAATTATATCACTGCTATATGTCTCTGGATAATCTACAATTTATCTGAGTGTATTATCTTCAGAGATCACATAGAACTTTTTCTCCTTTTTTGATATTTTGGAAGTGCACTTTGTAAAAGGATGTGGAAGACCATGTCAATATTATAGGTATTGATTACTCTAAAATATTTGGCTGTGTAACTAACTTTTGAAGGCTTAGATCCTTTAGAAAGGTGTATGTAAAAATAGTACATGTTGAGTGCCACAGGTTTTCTTTATGATAACATCTGAATTAAGTGAAAATGGTAAAATTAGATGATACTCTTTGTGTTAGTGGATGTTTAAGTACTGAGTTAATTAACCTTTGATCTGGGAGATGCTGAATGCCTTATCAGCAGGGAAATGTCTATGACTCTTATCAGGCTGGTGGGGTTTGTTGCCATTCATATTTGCACTGGGGATGAAAAGGATTGCTTATATATTAAATATGTTGATATAGGGAAAAGATGAGCGTTCAGTGGGTTGTCAGCAGCAGATGGAGATGTGTCTGTAGGAGAAAGGGATATAAAAATGTGTCTACATATAGAGGCAACAAGTGAATGGAAAATATAAAAGACTGAAAAAATTCGCAAGAAAAGGGACATATCAGCCAGGGCCTTAATTCCTATCGTTTTAACTACTTACAGCATGAATCTTAGGAAAATATCTATTTGGAGTGAGTTTTTTTTTTTTTTGGGGTTTTTTTTTGCTTGTTTGGTTTTTTTTTTTTGTTTTTATCTGATCATTTCCAAGCAAGATTTTTGAAGTCCTCTTAATGACATATTTTGCAGTTTTCTAACATAGGAATGTCCTGTGGGATGCAGGACGGTCCCATGCAGTCACTGTGGGATGTACACTATAAGGATATAAAAAGGTGTTGTGACTGCTCAACCCATAACTGTGAGTTCCACGCTAAAACCAGCAAAAATCTTTTACTTTTATAACTAAATCCTGTTATGCAAGACCATATCAGAAGAGGGGTGATTGAATTATTGAGGATGTTTGCTAAAAGTGTATGTTGTCCTTTAGGTTGCTTTTTAGAAGGGCAGAATGGAGTAATCATCCCCAATATCACTGCTGGGCCAGAACAATGTAAATTAGAATGCGTTTCCTCCAGCACAGTATTATGCCATGATTCTTAAATAGCCAATAGAATAATTAATTGCCAGTCCATTAGGAAGAGAGTTGCAGTGAATTAAAGCCTAATTAATAACCACAGAATTCACTGAGGCTGAGACACTTAGATGCTTATTTCTTCTTGTTTTTTATAAATGTGTCTTTGATTTTATGTTACCTAAATTGCCTGAAAAATGCTTTTCTTGGTTTCCCATGGGATATCATGATAAACCATCTTCTGGGTTAATTTTTGTTTTGGAGATATTTGAAGCACATGGCTGTGAGCAGAAAGTTTCCTCTTTTGAAAAAGTGTTTTTTCTCTTGGCCATAAATTCCAGCAAAGTTTTTGTTTTATACTTTTCAAGCTGAAGTGCTCTGATAAGATGCCCCATTCTTCTCTGACATTAAATTTGTTTGTGGGTAATGGCAATGTTGAAAAGAATCCATAATTCTGAGATCTTTGTAGGTCATAAGAATGTATTAAGAAATCAGAAAACTTGCAAGGGGGTATGAAATTGATATATACATATCATATACATATATACAGCTATATTTTCTTGGCAGAACTTTTTGAAAAGAAAAAACAAATTATGTGAATGACTGAAACATAAATAACTTTAAGACATTTAAAAAGTTGTCTATTAATAACTTAAAATAAAATAAAAAGTCACATCTTTTCTAGAAAACATATCTCCAGTGAGTATTTCCAGCCTAAGAGCTACTGACATCTTCAGATGAATCCTGCTTGTGTCTAGAAGCTATCAGAAATTATCTTTCTCTCATGTTCCCAGATGTGTCTATAGAAATCTAAACTGTCACTTTAGCCAAACATGGAATGAAAAACTCTGTTGGAAAAGATGGATTTACTGGTTGGTTTTTTTCATTACTGCCTATGATACCAGAATAATGTCAAAAATAGTAAAGTTTTGGATTGGTTTTCCTTTTATTTTTTTTTTCTTCCTTTTTCAGGAAAAAAAATCTAGAACAATTTTCTGTGTGGGCCATAAAATACCATCATGAATAACTTAGGTAGAAATTTTCCTTTTTCAGCTGTTGTCTAAAGGTTCACAAGATATTTCTTACCTTTTCCATACTGAACTTAGGATCCAAGTGAGCTCAGGTTTCTCCACAGTCCTGTGCTGCAATACTTAGATTTTGCAAACAGGTGAGATGTTCCAAAAATCTCAGTTAGGGATTTGTACTCACTCTACAGAGAGAAACTCCATTGCAATCACATTGTGATTGAATAGATACTTCAAAGTCTTATGAATCAAATTATTTATCCCTTAAAAATTATCAGCAGAAAATTCTTGAGTTTTAAATGTTGACACTTCTCTTGGGAAGCAGGAAGGAAGAGATCAGGTGGATATCACAGTGCCAATTAATGGGATCAACCCTTCAAGTGTAGCATTCATTAGATTATGAGGTAGTCTTTGCAAGCTGTTCAGAAATGTGGTCCAAAGCACATTTAACTGTAAAACAATACCTTCCAAAACTTTAGAATAATTGGAGGAAAAGGAAAATTATGTTTCAAACAGCCTTTCCCATCTCTTTTTAGAGTGAAGGAGTCTGAAGCCACCACAATAGCTGTAGGGTCAGGATGGGTTTTGACATGGATTGAATTTCTCACATTATTAATTGAGTAATAGGAATGGACATGAAAAATATTAATGAAAGGGTGTCCTTTCATTATGTTGTTTCCAGTATTGCAAACACATGCCTAATAACCAGATTTTGCCCACAGTTTAGTATATTGAGCTGAAAAGAAGAAATGATGGTGAGAGAGAGAGAGAGAGAGAAATGTGTATGAAAACAGCAATGAAAAGAAATTCATGAACTCAATATTGTCTTTTGAATTCTACATTTGGGAAAAATATTTCTGTGGGATGAATTTGCAATTTCATTGTCAAAACATGAACTGTTGAAAGGTCTTGCTTCAGAAAGTACACAGTGTTTCAGGTTATGGAAGTATTTCACTATGTCTTACAGGGAATTTAAAGCCATAAGGGACAGGACATGAAATATGTCCCCATACTGAACTCAGTAACCTCAGTTATAAGCTAAGGCACTTAATTCTGTGTAGATATAAATATGGATGCACCATAGGTAAGGATCAAGTGGAACTGAAATAGCAGCAGTGCTGGAGGCCAGAGCAGTAGCAGGGAATCCATTGGATAAAATATACTACATGAGCTTACAGTGAACGTGTACCCTATTCTACTGTGTCCCCACCAACCTCACCTAAGGGAAATTCTTTACTGATACTAAATCTGGAAATGTTTAATATAAGAAAAAATATAGCAATTTCACTGCAGAAACAAACTAAACCAGTGTCACATTTCTATTTGCCAAACATTTCTAATGGGAAAAGTGAATTAATGGTTATATAATTACTTACGGGCCATGAGTACATATATAGGAAAATTTTTATATATATATATATATATAATATATAATGAAATTTAGGCTATAGCAAGCCAACTTTGGGTGCAGGGGGGACAAATGAAGAAGGAATTCCCAGTATTATGCCACAGAGCCCTTCTTGTAATGAGCGTCTTGAGGACTATGAGTTTGTGTAACAGGAGGAGGCTGATACATTCCTGTTCTCCCAGTAGGCAACACATGAAGGAAATTAAATATTCACTGATTCTAAATAAGACCTCATTCACTAACTGTCTCCTTTTGTTGCTCAGAGTGTGCCAGTGTTGCAGTAGGGAACAAGGGAACATGAGTGGGTAGAGGAATGAAACAATTGAGCATGAACAATGAGTGGGTAGAAGAATAAAACAATTATAGGACAGTAAAACCTTCCTTGACATCACTTCAAGGTCAGAGTGTGGAGCCCAAACTCCACACTAAACCATAGCAAAGGCATTGTGGATGCCATTAATTCTGACTGGTTGAAGAAATCTCTCTCTCTCTCTCTGTCTTGCCAGCAAGTCTGTTTCCACTGCATTAGGTTAATACTGCATTACTTTCCAAAACATTCTACCAACTCAAAAATATGGCTCACCTTCCTGACAGGAGAGCAGAGCCCTGCTTCCACAGCTCAGAGCCTGGGCTCTTAAGAGAGAATGCTTGGGCTGGGCAGGACCATGAGGGAGCTTAGGCTGCTCTAAACCTGTGCTTCCTGCAGGGAAAGACCTGAGTGTGCACTGTGTCCAAGCTGCCTGAACAGGATCCTTGAAAATAATTGGAAAAGAGAGCCATTTCCAAATATTTTGCTAACAATTTAGCAGATCTCCAGGCTCCCCCTGGGGACTCTGAATCTGCCACAGCAGTCACACCAGCAAAGGCAGTGTTGAGGGGTGGGTGAATAGATGAGTCTTTGGTGGGAGAACACATGGCTCCTACACACTGGAAGGCTGTGGATTAAGGGGGTATAAACTCACAGGGGAGACTATGCTTCAAGCCATTAGTGAATTTCTTACTATATTTTTTTCATCAGTTTTATCAATTTCTGCTACAAGTTAGAATTAATAATTTATTGTGAACTTGTTGAATTATAACTCCCTTAACTTGTGAAGAGAGAAAAAAGAATATCTTCTCTCTAGGGCAAAATCCCCTTCTTCCTTTAAGTCTGCTTCCTGGTCAGTTGAACAGTCTTTCTCTGATTTTTTACCTGTTTGAGACTTATTTATTAATCCTGTGTGATCCATGGGGAGGCATACTATAAATGATTCAATAGCATATATTTAGTGAGTAGGAATGGTATCCATGTGAGCTTCGGCATTCTTTAGGTAATGGTCTACAAAAAGAGAAAGATCTGATAATAATAGTAATAATTATGACCTTTCCAGACCTTATTACCTGGCTTAGTTACAATATTTCAGACAACATTTTTTGTGCTTTAAGCAATATTTACAGTTTTCTTCGGATTTTTTAATCAAAACGTTTTAATCCATATTTTCTGTGTCAGGAAATGTGCATTACTGACAGAATTCATTGTAAGAACACGAATGATTGTATAATTGGTGGAACGAGAGAAACAAACCCACTTTCTGCCTAAATTCGATTGATAGGGAAAAATCTTTCCAGACCATTGATGGTATAATACTAGCCAGAGCAAGACCAAACTCCCACTGCCCCTAAATATTTGAATTCTTTGTCACTTGCTGTGCCCTCAGTAATCAATAATTGTCAAGTAATCATCTCACTATGGATGATTTTAAATAATTGCAATCAGTTGTGGCTTTATGTGGTTTTGCACTTAAGGTCTTTGCTTCCCTTTTAGTTTGAGAAGGATAAGACTTTCACATTGCTTTTCAGTTCAAAGAAACTCAAAATGCACCAGCAGAGGATAGGGGCTGACCTGTTGAAAAGCAGCTCTGTGGAGAAGGACCTGGGTGTCCTACAGGACAACAAGCTGCCCATGACTCAGCTGTGCCCTCGTGGCCAGGAAGGCCAAAGGAATCCTGGTGTGCATTGGAAAGAATCAGCAGGTTTAGGGAGCTGATTCTGCCCCCTCTACTTAGCCCTGGTGGGGCAGCCCAGGAGTGCTGTGTTCAGTTCTGGGCTCCTACGTACAAAAAGACACGGAGCTCCTGGGGTGGGTCCAAGGGAGGATGACAAAGGTGATGAAGAGACTGGAGCAACTCTTACAAGGAAAAGCTGAGGGAGCTGGGACTGTTCAGCCTCAAGAGGAGAGGACTGAGAGGGCACCTTATCAAAATATATCAGTATCTGAAGGGAGGGTGCCAAGAGGATGGACCAGACTCTGCTTGGTGGTGCCCAGCAACAGGACATGAGTTATTGGGCACAAACTGATGCACAGGAAGTTCACTGGAACATAAGAACTTTACAGCACAGGTGAACATGTTCTGGAACAGATCCCAGAAAAGTAATGAAATCCCCCTCCCTGGATATAATCAAGAACCATCTGGACACAATCCTGTGCCATGAAGTCTAGGATGACCCTGCTTGAGAAGGAATGTTGGACCAGATGTGATCCCTTCCAACCCTACTCATTATGTGATTCTGTGAAAATATCAAAGCAAAACTCACCTGATGAGGATAAAAATCCTTCTGTGCAGAAATAAAACAAAGCCATATTTCATGTGGTTTGTTCAAAATGCTGTCTTTATCCTTCTCTGGCACCTGGAAGTTACTCAGATCTCAGTTTGAGTTTGTGGAAAGCCTAGTGAACATGAACATACCTATCAGTGAACATTTAGGGTTCATAGCAAAGCCAATCTTATGCACAGCTTCTTCTGAAATATCATAGTGAAGGAAAATACCCTGGCCTTTGTTTAGTTATTAAAAAGATCAGTCATTATTATAATATTTTTAATGACACATTCAAGAAAAAAAACTTTCCCAGACAGATCCTAATACCAGATATGAATTTATATGCTTGCTCTGATGGAATGGGTAAATGGGTTTATTCCTCTTCTGTTAAGCTGCAGAAACTTCCAGGTATCTACAGGAGGATGTCATCATACAAGTAATGCTTCATTCACTTGGACTTAAGAAAATTTTATTTATAATGCACTATAAATGCATTTATTCATTTATTTGCATTTCCCCAAACTGAGAGTTGCTTAAAATACATAACATGGAGAGTGTGGCAGACAGTGAGATATATGTCTTTGGTGCTCATCCAGACATCATGCTTCATCCCAGTGATGGTGACATTTGCTGCCATAGATTAATAATTGTGAAGTGCTTGGAGATCCCTCAACACAAAAACCTTAATGTAAAAATACAGAAATTATCAGTGCTGATAATGTGGTCTTCCTGAATAATTGCTCTGCATCAGCAGTATTATATTGAAAAATATGTTCTAAAATTTGGCTTATTGTAAGAATTAATTAGCTTTCAAAATCAGTTTCTGGCCAAGGTGAACATTTGGGGGTTGCAGGTAGGATCACTTGCTGGAGACTGGCAAAAGGGCTCCCTATATGCTTAATTGGAAATGCTTTGCCAACTCATTGCTGCTTGCCTATTATGCTCTGGCTGAAAACGCAGATCAGGAGATCTGTCAAAACACAAACACTTTTATATCTAAGCCAGTCACTTTATTTTAGTGTGAGGGTAGTCAGGGGGAGAGAGTTCACGACCTCACAATAAAAAATAGCTTATAGGAACAAGCCTAATTGTTTGTTTCCCTTACCCCGCCAACACTGAGTCTCAGCCTGGATGTCACTTTGGAGAACACTGAATCTTATTAACAAAATAAATAAAATCAAAATAAAGAGTCTGTTTGTACTATGCAGGGATTTTTTTTCCCACTCCTTGAGCTGTAGTGTAATCTGTGTACTGGTCTATTCACAGTTTGTATTTGAATCAGTAACAAAGGCAAATGATGTAGGAATTTGCCCTTGATATGATGCACTGGAGGGGTTGACTTGAGCATTTTCCATTGTTGTTAATAGAAATGATGTTCATAAATCACCCACACATCAGTGGGGAAGTAGATACTTGAGTCTACCAAATGTGTTATATGTCAAAATCTGATCTTTTAATATTTGAAGGGTTACTTATTCCTCTTAAATATAACGACCATGAATGATTAGTCCATTAATTCTCAGTTTTATGTAGTTTCTGCTGGGAAATGTGCTGGGCTTGTTTGTTTTGTATTTGCTTTTCTTTAGCCAAACTCTCAGAAGATCTTTTAAGGGACCCTTCTGAAGGTCTGGAAGACTCTGGCTACAACTGCGTCAGTAAAGAAAAGAATACTGGTGCCTTCTCAGACACTGCAGTCTATTTATGCCTGCTGTTAAATAGTCAGGAAGGTTTCTTGCATGCTGGAAGGCTGTGTCACCTGGCAGTCTACCAAATAATTTGTGATCTTATTTTGAGAATTAGCATGAGCTGAGGGCCATTCTCAAACAGTTGCCTGGGCGCAAACATTTTGCTCTGAAGAACAGAAGAGTTTAGTAATATTGACTCAGGCTATTTCTTGTCAAGTGAATGATCTGGAGTAAATTAAATTTTACTCGCATGGACTTAGTCTCTTTGTGTATTGTGTCACCTGTGTAATTCCTAAGCTTTGCAAGACTGAGTGCATCCTGTTGCCATTAATGATGTCTCCATTTGAGAATCTTTTACAGAGACTGAAAATATCTTTCCAGAAAAAATACAAGGAGGAATGGAGCTATAGTTCTTACAGTCTCTTTGCTGTACTGAATCTCCTTCCCAAACCCTCATATGACAAATTAGTGACAAATGTCATGAGGGGATGAAGTGGATACTTTTCTATTACACATAAGATAGAGAAAAGCAATTTATTTGAGTCCTCCATCCAAGTGGCACAGAAGGTTGGAATTCTGTATAACTGATGGGTAGACAACACTTCCTTTAAATTAATGTCTTGAATTTGTGTATTGGACAAACCATGAAGATTTTTTTGTGTGTGTACACCAATATCCATGTTTACCTTCAAATCACTGACCAAGAAATAATAGATTCTGTTACCCCCAAAGCAATTTGTTCTCTGTATTGCCCATTTTTGCAAAACTTGAAATTATGTGAAGACTTGGCTACCACTGATGGTTTGGGAAATTCTGGTTTTGAGCTCTAGGGAACCCATCTGGTGCTGCTGCTAATTTATTGATTAATGCTTTTCTCACAACAGGGAACAAATATTTAAATCCATCTCTATCTCCATGCTCTATCTCCAGCAGCTTGAAGGTTTTAATTCTATTATTATTTTTCCACATACTGCAGAAAAAGAAAATATACTTTTAAATAGTTTTTTCCTCTCCTTTTTGCCCCTCTGTGGTTCTCCAAAAGGTTAGGTTTGACAATAGGAATATAGTCACAGATACTCTAGGCAACAAATGAGAAATGTTCTTTTGTGACCTTAATGTTGGCAAGTGATAATAACCAGTGAACCATGAAATACTGCTGCAATATTGTTCATGACTTTTCTGTTTTCTAAGATTAATTTTATGCTCTGAAATAAAGTGACAATCATTTATTATTCTGTTTTACATAGCTTCCACCGGGAAGCAAATATGAAAAGCTTAATTTTCTAGTTCACTTGCAGCAGTGTTCCTAGCGAAGAATTATTCATATATATATATATATATATATATATATATATATATATATATATATATATATGTATAAGTACTCCTTGGTTAATATATAAAATACAATCCCTTTGTTTAGCCCTGGTCAGAAATATCTGAGTTAGCATAGAGTCACCTAATGTTTAAAAGTAGAAACTACTTTTCTCTCCTAGGGGTTAAATAGTTACAGTACAAATCATTAATACACTATGGGTGTGAACTATGCAAGAATATTTAATTTTGAGCTACTGTTTTCTGAGAACATATAATGCTTTCCCAAAGAAACATTTTCCCTTTTCTCTTTAAAATGTAGCAGACAGGAATTTAGCCTCCAAAGCCTTCATGCTGCCAGCTATTTCTATTCAAAAACTAGATTAGAATAACATTTTCATCAGAGGATGCATTTATAGTTCTCATATCAAGCCTAGTTCACCTTTCCATGTAAACCATTATCGTTCACTCCATAGGTTGTTGGTAAGTAAACAATTTTAGGGCTTGATAGTGCAAGTCTTCCTCATCTTGAGTAGCACTTACTCATACCAATGCTTCTATTGACTTCAGTAATATTGCTGCTCTGAAATACATCAGGTGAGTAAAGCCAGGAAAAAGAAAAGCCTTTAATTTCAAGGTCAAATGGATGAGGGAAAGTAGATAGCAATATTTTTAAAGTCAGTGATCTCTGGGTTTTTTTCCTTTAAAACACGCATGTGGTTATGCATTAGGATTTAATAATTTAACTAGTTAAAGGCTGGATTCACAGAGAAGCTGAATACAAATATTTTTTACTAACGTTATATTTCTTAGTAAAGTATTTCAAGAGGTTATCACTGGTAGGAGATTGTTTATCTTGGAGTGGGGTCTATTGTGAACATGATGTGTATCCCTTTTTCTGGAAAACTAAAGAGCTTCCAAACCTTGGGGCATAAAATTACATTCTAGAATTTTGTTTGGTCATTTCAGCTAATAGAGGCTTGTTTCAAGAAAGAGTGGGTTAACTCAAAAAGCAAATTTCTACATTTCTGAATATCAGACCAGAAATAGTGGAATGACTTAAGGAGAGGATTAAGTGTCTGGCATCAATGACTCACAGCAATAAAAATACTGATCTATCTACATTTGAATTAGAGGCCAAAGACCCGGGGCTATGATGCATCCATATGGAACACTGCGCTCCCAGTGTCTCTCACGGTGACAGGTATTAGCTGGTAGATCAAATAATCACTAACAGTTCTAGAGTCTTAAAACAAACAGATTAAAAGGAAATCCTCAGTGTTAATATTCGGATAAGTAGGCTAAACTCTGATGGGATGTGCTGTACCATGGCTCGGTTGGGATCCAGCTGTTCACACATTGCAGGCTGTTGTTTCCTGGTTTAATGGTAATGCCTTTTCTAGAGTGTCCTGATTAGATAATTGTTAAAAACAAGAATGAAATGTTGGATTCACCACTATTAGTTATCAAAGTCTTGGCTGTCAGGAATTTGATACAGTGCTACTGCTACTACCTGTGCAATAAATAGTGTTTGTGTTAAGAGTCAGAGATTACTTTTGTTCAAGACATCTCTGCTCATTATATTTCTACTTGAGGAGCTTTCTTGAAGATTCACAGTAAAGCCCAAGCTAAGAGTAAATATAAAGCTAGCATCCTTGTGGGATTTAAAACAAATAGAAGATAAAGGGTTCTTTTTTTTTTCTTTATCCACTGAAATGGCCGCAACTTAAAGTGGATAATTTACTGAATTGCATTTCATTTCCTTGTAATATAGTACATGACATAAAAGCAAGATTAGGTGCTGGGATTCAGAAGCAATGAAACAGAAGTCTGTGGGTGCTCAGTAGATATTTATACACTTCTTTAAAACATGTTTTATCCAAGGAAATTCAAAAGGAGGCTATAGGCTGTTACTCAGAAAACAGTTTTATGGCATTATCATGGATTATGCAATCACTACATGCAGTGGTTATATGTGAACTACTCAAGTTTTACTATGTAATTCAGCAAGTCTTCATAATGGAGGTGTATACAAGAGAGACTAGTAAATGTATTTCCTATATGGAGAATAAAGAATTTTGCCTTAAAGTTATTAAAATTGACACCGATAAAAGCACATTGCACAGACAGTTTTGGAGGCTGATAGCTCAGTAAGAAAGAGACATTAATCAAAAAGGAGAGAAGTACTTACTTATGTATGTACATTATCCAATTCATATTGGGATAATGTTATTTGTTTCTGTATTTTGTGAAGTTTATGTTGCCATCAAAGCTCCTGGGTGTTTTGCCACAGGATGCGTGCAGAATTGGACCAACTGCCTGAAGGAAAACTTTCTGCTTAAAGTCATGGATGTAGATTTATTTCAAAGTGTTTAAATCTTCAGGCATGTTGTCAAATGTCTCCAGTAAACTCAAACTCTGTTCAGAGCCCCAAGTCCATTTAGGGGGAGCTTCAGCCCTTCAGCCACCAAGTTTTTTGGACACTGAAGCTTTCATCCTGCAGTGCTGTATAGCAGCCGCCCACATCCATTATCCAGATTTCAGCTGGAATTTTGGAATTATGTACTCACACGTAATAATAACCTTCAGTTGCAGAGCACTTAAAAATACAAATATGATTTAAGTGTTTGTGGATGGAAAATAAGCTCCTGAACAAGTGTATCAAAGAAAATATAGTATCATTTTTGTTTAAAAATCTGTTTCTTTGTTCCTGGTAGTAACCTGTTCTCCTCTGTACATTCTCTGTATGAAAACTCCTGCTCCTAGCAAACTGGAGATGAAAACTAATTAAAGGATAGGTTTCTTGCTCAAATTTTAATGATTCATATAGATTTTTTTCTGGTATATAAGGAAGTTGTTCCTAGACCTGAACAAAAAGTGAAGTAAAATCAGGAAATTATTACATTTCCTCAGCTAGTGGTCTTTTCTTTTTCTTTCTCCTAGGAAGAAAGAAGTTCTATTTTGCTGGAAACAACCAGATTTCTCTGAGTGGCAAATGAAACTTGTTAGTCACAGCAGAGGGCAGAGCTGAAGGTCAGAGCAGAAACTCTAGCTGCTGTGACACATTTTCATGAGCTGGATCATCTCTCCATGATTGACAAAGCTGACACTTGCAAGAAAAGGAGTGAAGGTGAAGGGGCAGCAGATTTCCTCATGGTTCTGGGGAGGGGGGGAAGGTAAAAAGGGACTAATAGTAAGGCCCTCTAAGCATGAATATAACATCATAAAAAATAAATATCTGGCCAAGTGGCAGAGTCTAAGGTTCAGCCCTTAGAGGGGCAGGTAGAAGAACAGATGCTTTCCAATGGACTTTAATCATCTGCTGCCCCAATGGCTTTCTCTGCCACCTGCTGGGGTTTAGGGCATTTGTTTCAATGGGCATACAATGGAATTAAAGAGGTTTGTGGTATCTGGGAAGGAAATAGAGGAATTTTTGCCTTTGAAATAATTATATATTAATAAGAGATGTTGCAATCAGGTTTGCCATAATAAAGGAATCTTGCAGTAGGATGAAATAAACTTTCAGTGTACGCTGGAATCATCAAGCACTGTCTTGAATGGTCATTTTCCTTGTGTTTCTTTGATTTCACCATGAGATTTTAATTTCTCCTCCTGGTGATATATATTCCTGCCATAAATTTATCTCCATGTTTTTCTCACAGCTTCAGCCCATTCTATATTTGGAACAGAATCAGCAGAATTCTGCTCTTTCAACATCATCATTGAGGCTTTTTTTCTACAAGCCAGTTTTACATGTAAGCTGATGAAATATGATCTAGTATAAATTATTAAATGTTTGACGAATATCTGTTTGTAAAAGTGTAAGCAGAGATCAGAGATCAGCAGTCAGTGTCTCATATGCAGCAATGCATGGAGGTATGAAGTTGGGAGAAGGTGTAAGCACAATGAAGGAGAGAATTAGAGTTTGAAATTGTCACACACACACACACACACACACATGCATTTGCTAGGATTCACTTCCAGTTCCTTCTTTCCATGATCTCATATGCTGACATTCAACAGTTACAACCCCTTTTACACAAGCATCAACTCTAAAGCATGTGGCCTCACCTGTCACTGTTACTCTTTCTTTTGGGAGGGAGAACTGCATCTTCTCTCAGGTCTCCCAGTTCCACGACTCTCAAATCTAATTACTACCCACAATCATTTCTATGAAAACTATTAATCACTTTAAACCTTAAATTTTTGTTTCTTTAAGGTACCAAGGAAGAAGAACTACAGAGTGCTGCAGAGGGAGGTAGATATTGTTTTCTTTTTCCACGTGACATCTTTTCCTGTAATATTACTTGGATGAATTTCCCTGCTTCATCTTCAGCTCTGTATGAGTAGCTCTCTGGAGCAGGGGAGATTATAGAAGCCTGAATTTTCAGAGTGTTGGGGGATAGCTTTAGATCCACCTGGCAGGAGGTGCTAAGGATTTGGAATGGAGACTGACATGATTTTCAATGTCTGTGAGTTCCACTCAGTCAATGGAAAGTTCAAGGTCTCTCACATGTTTGATCCTACAGTTGGGTGAGGAGCTTCTTGAACTTGACTTACACACCCTTTCTCCTTCAGTGAGGCTTGATTCAGGCCAGTGCACTTATCAGTTTGGTTCCTTTCTAGATTATTCTTGAGTTTTTCATGTTATTCTCAGATCATTTTTTGCCACTGTTGTTTATCATTTTTTATGAGCCCTAAGAAACAGCAATTTCAGCAAAATAAAGATAAACATTTGAGACCTGGAGCTGGCTGTCTGGCTCCAATTCAGTTGGGAAATACACTACTGCTTTTTCACCAATCCCAAACTCCTCCTGTAAATCTTAATAAGGTCTCAAATTTGGCAAGGAGGGATACCCTTGGGAGAGTTTTAATGATTTGACTGCACTAAACATGTAGAGGACAAGTAGGATGCTCTGTCTCCAGACTTGTAAAATGTAAAGCATTACAGAGTCTTGTCAACTTGCAGACTTTAGATGCTATAAACAAGGATAATGAGGCATTGAAAACAGAAGTGGAGAACTTCAAAACTCTTTATTATCAAGGCAAATATTTTTTTGTATCATTAACCTAAAATTTCACTGAATGAAAATAGATCAGAAAATCTACAAGTCATAGGATTGAAATAAGGAGAGGAAAAGTAAGGACTTGGTTGCTAGATTTACTTGCATTTTGGTTTTGCAGGGACAGTGGTGATCTTCTACATAATGAAAGAACTCGAGATTTGCATGCATATCAGAGATTATTTTTCTTTTTTCACTCGTCAATTTACTTTCTCAAACAATATGGATAACAATATAACCTGTGTGCTTCCCTGGTGAATTCCCTTTTTATTACTTTTTTATTTTTTTATGATTTCATAAGGACGTTGTTTTGTCATCATTTAATCTTTTTGTCAAAATACTTATGTATGTTTTTCAAACAGCTTCTCTTTGCAACTCTGCCTCTTCATTGCAATTGCGATAGCCATAAAATAGAATTTTCTAAAACTGGAGAACAAGCTGATATGCTTCATCCAGCAGAGCTGCAGGCTATTTTTCATGATTGTACATATATTGTGTTGATTATGATGAATCCAAACGATTTTTAAATAGGAAGCAAAAAGCGGGGAGAGGGGGAAATAGTCTGCCTTCTGCCAGCCCGCAGAAGCTTGTGAAAGGGATTAAAGATGAATATGTCTTATGAGATTGTTACTACTCTGACTTATACTGAGGTGGGTAAACATTTTCCCTCTTTTACTGGGCAATTGCTTTGATATTTTCTTTTAAAAATTGTTCAAAATGTATTTGTATTGCAAAATATTGAACATTTTTAAGCATGCTGCTATTTTTGTATATTCAAATTACATCTTACGGAAAATTACTGCACTGTAGCTACTGCAAATGGAGCTTATTAAACAGCACTTGCTGTTCTGAGCTGTCCTGTTATTATGGCTCAGTAAGACAGGAGCATGTACACCCCTGCATCAGAAACAAAAGCGAAAAGATGTTGTTTAGCAAACTCGAGGTAGAGTAAGTGAAAGAAGAGAGATCTCGTGGCTTTCAAGACAAGGACGTTCCTATTTCTTAAAGGGATTGATGCATTTGCTTGTACTTCATTGCCTCTGAGATTATCATTGCAAGCAATTTATGCAGATGCCACAGACAAACAATTGTGTAACCACAAAGCCTGGTGGTCTTTATGCTGTTGGTGCTTTGTGTCTACAGGCTTGGCCACAGCAAACAAGGCTGGCTGCAAGCTCCAGCAGCACGTAACATATCCTAATGTCCTGGGGTTCAGAGAACATTGTTATGGAACAGAATTCAGCTGTCGAAACTGCTACTCATTATTCCATCAGATTGCTTAATTTCTCTAGCCTCCATTTGCTGCAGCTAGCATTTAGCAAGAAAGATTTCCCACTGCCACAAGCCTTCAAGAGAACTTATACGAGGAAACGACTGGTGGTTGCTGCAGAAGCAGGACCAAAAGAAGATACTGGGAATTTAAATTTCTGGCAAGAGTTTTTAAAATAGATCTCATTTATACTGAATAACCCCAACATTAGCATGACTCAGCTTTTAAAGTGATTCCATTAAATTACATTAAATTCAATAGCTAACATCCTTTCTGAGAATAAAAATGTATTAGTTTTAATTAGCTCTCTGCCAAAAGTGAAATAAAATAAATAGAAACAAGTCGAATTTTATTCTTCCTAGGAGTGTTCACAAATGCACATCAGCTAATCCACTTTCAAGTCACACTTTTGGTTAAGTCAGGTTCATTTTCCTGATTGCCCCTATTTAGACAGGTCTTTGGAAATGGGCTCCAGTTGCAAACCTCAGGTTAGGATGTGAATATAAATCAGTGAACTCTAAGCCTGCTATTGGGATACTGCCTGGGTCAGACCAACATAGCTTTGCCCAGTTAACCTCTGTTACCCTTCAGCAATGCCTTTAGCATCATTTTACTGTTATTAATGCTGCCCCTTTCTGTAACTTTTTGAGCAAAAAACACATTGGACTATTCTGAGGTAAAGCCCAGCTGTGGCTAATAGCAGGGCTAGTGGCACTGCTGCTGAGGAAAATAGCAGTGACAGCAAGAAACACAGATAAAATTGACACTGAGACTCTGACACAGTAAAGATTAGCTTCCAGTGAAAATTACTCCCTCGTGTAAACCAGCAGCGAGACCATCGGAGGGATCGTGCCACCAGCATCTCCCCCATGGAAAGGGAAACAAAGGAGTTTTACTAATTTTTTTTTTTTTTTGAAAAGGGAAACTGATAATCTGCCTCCACCCCCCAGAGGTTCTGACATTTTAAATCCTTGTTTTCATTGCACCAGACACATCCAGCAAATGCACATCAGTAGTGGCAGCAGCACCTTGCTCTGTCTCAAAGATCTCTGCATTTTCTGACAGGCAAATTTCATGCCCTGGGAGTTGCCAGTCTGTGAGCCAAGACACCTCCTTGCCTGCACTCAGTCCTGCCTCAGCTTTTGTTCTCTGTGTGCAGCGTGCCGAAGACAGAGTTTTCTGACAGAAGAAACTGTCTGAAGGACTCCTAGGACATGGAGGAAAGAGAGGTTTGAGGCTGTGCAAGCAAGTGCATGAGGATGGGCAAGAAATAGCATAAGGATCCATCTCTGCTTGGAAAGGGAAAAAGTTGAATGGTGCAACAGGATTTTGTGTCTCCCATGAGAAACAGAACAAGGGCATTGCTGCTGGGTATCTGAAGAATTTCTCGAATTCTGGTGTAAAAGAGGATTTGATTCCCATTTCTGGCCTACAAGAATTCAGGTTGAAAAGGTAATAGATGACTTCAGGCCAAAGCTGTTCTCTCCAGAGATAATATAGGCTGAGCTCAGAAAGAGATGTCTTCCCATCCTAAATTCTGTACAACTGCAACCAATTCCTCTCACCAAGGGTAGACTTCTCCAACAGACCATCTGAATAACCCCCTAACCCCCGTGCTGTTTGTCCTCATTTGATATAAAAGGGATTTAGGATGACTAGCTTATATCCAGGCACAGGCACTGCAGGCAAGATGACTCATACTGCCTATCATTAGCTCAAGAGAGTTGGAAAGATCCAACCAATTCCCAAATTTGCTCTGAGCATGAGAATGACAGTGGTGAGTCCATTAGGATCACACATATGCTAGGGTTACACAAGTATAGCACTACCTCCCCTCACGATTTTCCCTGTATGTGGAAAGTCCACACACATATCAATGTGAACAATGAGTGGGAATAGCTTTAAACTGAAAGAGGGCAGATCTAGATTAAAAATTAGGAAGAAATTCTTTACTGTGAAGGTGCTGAGGCACTGACACAGATTGCCTGGAGAAGTTGTGGTTGCCCTGTACCTGGGGCTCCATCAGGGGTAGGTTGGACTGGGCTTTGAGCAACCTGGTCTAGTGAATGTCCCTTACAACCCAAACCATTCTATGAGTCTGTGATTAAAGGTATTTTCCAACAAAAAAAAATTGTGATTCTATGGCATTTTATTATTTCATGTGAAGAGAACCTCTGGGGTCTGCTTGTGCTGCACTCCTTGAGCTCTGTTTGGTGATGGTACAGGCCAGACCCATGATGCCACCACTGCAACTCCTTCATTTTCTTTGCATAAATGCTGCTTTAGATCAGTGTCAAAAGTTCTTTTGCGATGAGCATCTTTATATATGTCCTGATATGCCTGGTTCATGGTTGCAACTCTGAAAAAGAGTAAGGAACTGCATGAGAATTGAGGTTATGACTGCAAGAAGCTTGTGATAGAGTCTGAAAAAATTGTAATCACTAATTAGTTCCTGTTCTGATGACCCAGAAGCTGAAACTTTTAAAAAATAAATCACAGTTATGTAGCTGATACATTTTGATGCTAATAGTAAATGCCATCCTGGCTCAAAAGAAAAAAAACACAATAGGATTTTGCAAACCTGTTCAAATATCTTTGTATTACAATAATATACATAACTGCTTTCAGGGAAAGAATTAATGTGGTTTAGTCTCTGGAGCCTACAGCATGGCCTAGGCAGGTTGAGTGATATATATGAATAGTGCAGATGCATATTTGCAAGCACAGTTATTGACACATTCCCTGCTTGCTCTCAGGGGTGAGGTAACTGGATTTTGACACTAATCTTTAATATTTTTTTCTCAAGCAACAGTCTAATTACATGTATTTTATTCAGTTAATCGGTGCATATGCTACTAAATTTCTGATCCCTTTCCTATAGTCTCTCAATTTGAACTTATTCCACTATGCATTGCATATTGACATGAAGATGAGTTTGCTTTTGCTGCTGCTGTTGTTTCACTGGATTTAGCCCTCTGAATTTCATACCAAGAGTTACAGAAATTATGGGAGCAGCAGCTCATTTCAAGAACACATAGGCAAAAATACATAACATAATTGCAGTGATAAAAAAAGATGTAAAGCAAAGCTAAAAGAAATTTTGAGAGCTATTCCTAGATAAAATGCTATAAAATAGGATGGCAATTTAATCTATAAGAATACTATTAAAATTTTATTTCTGAATTTGAAAAATAAAAATAATTTTTTTCTGGTATTTTAGGTTTTCAACCATTTAAAAGTTGGACCTTGGCAGATTTAAAAGCAAGATTTGTGGAAAAAGACCAGGTATTTTTAACTAAGTTCTGAAATTTAGGATGGTCTTGTGCTTTACTTACTAAATCCTCAGTGCTCAGCATATCTTCTGTTCAGTTGTAAATTTCCTATGCAGAAGTAATTTTTTTCAGCTTTTCTTCTTTTTTGTTGTTTTTTTAAGTACCAAGACAAAACCTATTTCTCACCTTCTTTTTGAGTCTTCAGTTCTTCTGGAGAAAACCTGAAAAAATGATTTCTGTTCCCTCCACAAAGACTCAAAAATCAAAATGAGTTTGAACAGATTCCCCAAATATAATTTTCTAGATTTTATTTTTGTCTATCAGTTCAGACCCCACCTCTCTAAATTCTTACCTGGTAGCCAAATGTACCTTCTCTTTCTTATCTAATTCTGTGAGGTAAGGGTTAGGGTTAGGAAGACTGGAATACACAGTCAAAGCATAATGAGTAGGATTTCTTTGCGTTTCTCTCTTCAGAAAGATTTATAGATCAGTACTCTTCCTCTCAGAGAGCAGCTGAATTTGCCTTTTCCTACACCATACATACTTGTTTTGCACTTATTGGATGTTTTCCATAGGGAAATTCAACAATATTTTTCATGGCAGAAGTTTATGAAAAACTACACATATATGTGTGTATATATTTATACAATTGATGTAGCCCAAAATCTAAGAGTTTTTTATGTTAGTTATGATAGTAAACACATGCAGACATTAATCTGGTTACTGTTTGCTTTGACTTTGCTTTGTGAGCATAAACTTTTGACAGTAGCTGTTGCTTCTTCCTGACTCAGTGATTTAACATCTCAGGAAATTCTTGTTTAAGACCCTGTGTTCTTAGCTGCCTGGAATTCATGATACCATGGAATAAGACATCATGGGTGACACCATTTCCTGTGAAAAGCACAAAGCAAATAATTTAGTTGAAATGTAGGATAAGTTAAATAATGATTTATTCTCTTTTTTAATGAAAAGGCTGCCATATGCAGCCTTGCTGTCCTGTGGTTTATCAAGTATGCGTCATGAATAAGGAGGCAGATACAAAAGTGACAGTGAAATCCCAGGTTAGGAGTAGTAAAGGTAAGGGTGATTTGTGATTTTTAGTTCTCACATCCCAGCTCTAATTCTTGGGGGGAAAAAAGAATTACCCATATGTACTTTCTACCAAAAATGAACTTCATTTCAGAAGTCAGACTTTTTTTTTTCCAAGTTCCTTTTTCTTTTGGATGGGGCCACCAGTTTAAATATATTTCCAGTGCCCACAAAAAATTTCCTGAGCCTTCACTTGATATGTCACTCAATTTCTAACTCTTCTCCAAAGAGTTATTGATGGCTCCACTTTGGCTTTAGAACTGCTGATGTCCCTTTGACAAGACAAAAAAAAAAAATTTTACAGCCAGGAAATAAAAGCTGTCACTTAATTTGAATGCAAAGTGGGAAGTTAATATTCAACTACTAAGAAATCATTTATCTACTGTGAGTGAAGGATGCTGTGAGGGGTGGTAGGGTGTGGTTCAAACCTTTGTACATAACCTTTTACACAATGAAAATATATGTTTATACAAATAGACATTTTTAGCACTTATCTTTAAACACTTACTGTGTGAACAGTATATGAACCTCACTCTTGATGGAGACCATGCACAATGAGATCTAATTACCTTTGGGCTGCTGGTAGTTTTGGACTGCTGGGATTGAGGGACAGTGCAATAACAATAAAAGAATAAAATCCTTGTGAATGGCTCTCAGGGGAGCTTTTGGCTTATCATTTTGAGGATTTGTGCAGCAAAAAAAGAAAAATATACAGTGCTAGCCATGGACATCATTCAGTACCACTATCAGCATAGAAATTCCCTTTCATTCATTTGAAGCAGTTCTCATTCATCTTTAAAACTGGTTTCTCATGACAGAGAAGAAGATCAAGGACTGGATTTCTAGAAAGATGTGCACATAATTTCAGGAATAAAAAGGCCATCCATTTGAGCACTTTATATAGACATGGCCATATGGTTGCATTGTCAGCATGGTGAACTGCATCTGGAACTGCAAGAAGCCTTTGCCCAGCTGCCCTACACGTACATGTGCAACATGTGCATTTGTGTTCATCAATAATAGAAGAACAGTGCTATAAAAACTGTGAGTGTATATTTATAATATCTATGTTGGCATTTCTGAATTATGGCTCCTGTCTCACCTTTAGACCTTTTTAGATGTATTAGCAACAAGATTTGGGTCCTAATTGACTTGCAGCTATGTCAGAAGGCATACAAAAACAGGGCAAAATCCAGCTTGTGTGTAAAGCTACCTGATAAACTGTCCTTGTTTTTCTTTTGGCCTTCTTTTCTGTCATAGTAATTGGGTCTTTGAAATTAGATTACCCATTCTTAAACAGAGTTAATGTTTATTTTCAGATTTATCCAGTTCTATACTGCAGAATTAAAGCTTAACTTGAATGACAGAGGATTTTACCTGGCAAAGTTTCTCAGAAAACTTCTATCAACACTGAGATCACTTGCTTATACTATGGATTTTCTCTCTGAAATTATATAGCTTTATACCAGTCCATTCCAGTAACTCAAATGTGTGAGCACTAAGTTGTGAAGCAGACAATCGAGATCTCAGAGGCAAAAATGAGAATCCCTAACAGTGTTTCTGAGGTGTTAAAAAAAGATTTTCTTTGATGACATACATGTTGTTCTGTGGATAAAGTGTTGATATCTCTTCACTTGTACTTAATGTAGCTTGTCTTCCAGCCATGCTTTGCTGTAAATTCAACTGAAAAAGATAAAGAACATTTTTGTTCTCCTAACCACGTATCACTGCACTCAAAGATTTTCATGTTCTGAACTTCTATGCCCAAATATCCAAAGGAGTATGCCAAATGTAGTATAGTAACCAAATGCAAAACTGTGATCCTAGAGTCTCTTTTTGTTATTGAAAACTATATACTGAAACATAAATCAGTAGAAACCAGGGATTTTTTTCCCATGGAACAGATCAGCAATGAAGAACAACAGAAAAAGAATCTGATTTTTGCCTGATGTCCGATTTATTTTAGGAAGTGAAGTTATCCTTGTTGTCAAGTAGTTAATTTTGCTGGTTGCTTTAATTAATATTAAACCTAAAAGCCTAGTGCATATGTCTATTTTTATATCATTACTAGATACCCTCACATTTTCCCCAAAGTCTTCTCTAGATACCTAAATGCATCTGTTACTGATAGGAGTTTCAGTGGTTTTTCACGTAGATCACTCAGCAGCATTGAACCCAACTTGGAAGCTCAGAGTCTCTCATTGATAGCTTTTCTCTATATGCCAGACTGATCCATTGACTGGGTTTTCTGCAGCCTTGCCATTTTCTAAAAATACAGCACATTCCAGCTGCTGGGAGCAAAATCCCAGTCCCAGTAGAGTTAATTTTTGTCTTTTTAACAGCCTATTGTAAGAGACTGTATCAAAGGCTTCTAGGAGGTTGCAGTAAACTATTTTAACTGGCTCTTCTTCACTGACTCTTTTGGTAATGCAATAAAAGAATTCTAGTATATATAGGGTAAGACTTGCTTTTCTCCAAACTGTATTAATCCCTGCTAACTGCTGTTCATGTGTGCAGTTTGGTTACTCTATCTAGCTTTAATTAGTATTTCAGCTACTTTACCAGGTACTCAGGAAAATCTATTCTGACTGCAATTGCTAGAATCTATTCTTCTTTCGATCTAGGTACATCATTTACTACTTCCCAGTCTTCTGCAATAGAGCTGATTTTAATGAGCAACTGCCAGTGGTTAGTGTATCTGAAGACAATACTTTGTGTTTATTTCAGCTATTCCCTGCCCCCTGGAGAGACTTAATCTTCACTTACATCTAAATTAATATAAATATGACTCATTAAGTGGACAATTAGTGTTGTTTATGAAATTATTTTTCAAGGGTTTGCAGTTCCTAACCCAGGTCAAGTTCTGCTTTGGAATACCAAAAGTCTCTTTGCAAGGACAGTTGGTCTGACATTTAAGGCCATGCTCAGACCTGGAGGCATAGGTGGACTCTGTTGCCAGCTCTGGTAAGGACTTTCTGTATGATATTTGGCAAGTCACTTTATCTCACCATATTTCTGTTCCCTTACAAGCACCATCATGCTCACCCTATTTACCAATGAGCAGCCAAACCCTCTGGTTAGAAGGGTTTGTATGAGACCTCTGTCTCCCTTTCTGGACAGCTTGTCCATACTCAGAGCTGGAGTTCCTGCATCAGGGGAGAGCTTAAAATGGAATGCATTTTGTTTAGGGTGGGATTTTATGAGTTTGGTCCAACCTTAACCTAAGCTTGGTGAAAATGTGGAGTCACTATCAAGACAGTGGAGTGGAACAGGGTTTTCTCTTATACAGCGCCTACGAAAATTTTCCTCTAACATTATTTCTGGACATGCTCAATATGTTAATTCTGTTTCAGTTTTCTGCATGAAGCATTTCTTTTCTCACACAAAACAAGTCCTCTAGGTCACATAAATACCAGATTGATTGGCACAGTGACTTCACCTCATGATAATGAAGAAATCATCAACACCGATTCAAATTCAGATTTTCATCTCAATTTCTGGATAAAATGAAAACAGCAACTTTACTTTCTTTGTCAGTGAGATTTTTTTCTCAGGCAGTAAGAGGGGGAAGTGCCAGGGAATTTTAGTTATAAAGGTTAGAAGACAAACTGAACAACAATAAAGTAAATTTATAAAGAGCTCTAAAGACAAAGTATGAGCCTTACTGAATCTGCCTTTACTGCTTAATACCTAACATTTTATATACTCTAGAGAGAGAATTTAACTAGAGTGTTAAAAACCTATGTAAATACTCCCCCAAACTCTCCTTTTTATGTAAAACACCTTTCCATGCTCGTAACACAAATAGGATTTTGCATGTATACCTTCTGTGCAAAGTTTGCTTAAGATTTGCTTGTGTTTTATTCAAATGTTGAGTATGTTTGTTCCAGCTTTCTCCCCCGTGAGTTCTAATGATTTTTATTTTCTCAGTACAATACCTATAATAGTGCATTGGTCTTATGAAAGCAGCAGAGAGTTGAGCAACTGAAATATCTCTTTTCTAGCTCTAAGGGCAGCATGCCTGGGAAAGTCATTTTTGCAACCTACCTGTGGATCAGCAGATGGCACTCTCGCAGGCAGTATATCAAGTTAAAAATCTCATTTGTAAAAAGGGAAAGGAATATATAACTCTCTTTACACTTCTGCGTTTTTGTTATCTCACCAGGTCACACCATTCTGTTGCCATATTTTTGATACTGACTCACAAATTTATTTTCCAGCTTCTGGTCCTGCTCTCTGTTCAAATCAGTATGTCTTTTACATATGCTTCTATGTCTATGACTTTCACATCTCCTTTTAACCTTCTTCTCCTAACCTGAACTTAACATTGCCTGAATTAAATGGAAGGCTCATTTTGCTCAATTTTTTGCTTCTGACTCAGAACATCATTTTGCTTTCTTTGTCTCATTTCAAATGACTGTTAAAGCTGGACGTTTTCCTTTCTTTTCCTCCTTATTCCTGGATTTTTTCCTGGTTCCCGTCTTGACCAGTACTGCACAAAAGCTCACACTGGGGTAAGTTTTGAGTAGCAAAACCTGTCCACTGACTTCTCTCAAGCCAAAAGTGCAGTGTGAGTGCAAACTGGGTGCAGTGGGGTGCAGCAGGTGATGGCAGAAAAAGGCCAGTCCTGTCAGACCAGCCTGGAATTGCAATTTCTTCTTCAAGAGGAGCAGTGTGTCTAACAGTCAGCAGCTAGAGGGACTGTCTGTAGCAATGTACCTACTGGCTCTGCCTGGGATGGAGTTAATTTCCTTCCTAGAAGCACACAGAGTGCTGTGGCTTTGTGACTAAAACAGTGATGATAACTCACCAATGTTTTTTTTGGCTATTGCTGAGCCGTGCTTGCTCAGCTTTGAGGCTTCCTGTTTTTCCTGCTCAGGTTCCCCAGCAAGTAGGCATGGAGTGCACAGAAGTTCCCCTCCATTACCTCAGACTTCTCAGGTCTGTAGCTCTCATATCTTTTTGCTGGATTATATAAATTGTGGTCCTTGCATTCTCACTCTGATCTGAGTGGGACACACTCTTCTGTGTATGAAGAGGTGTTTGTAGATGATGTGCTCCCACCTTCTCCACAGCACTAAACGGATTCCTGTGCAGTTGCATCTTTTTTGATGCCCATATTTCCCCACAAGTATCCCTGCACTCTTCTTCCAGGTTTTCCTCCATTTGTGGAACAGGCGTTGGTTGGTCACTTCTTTCCTGCCTGTCAAACAGTCTGTCAGTCCTCATCTTTGCTTTGACAGGTCTTCTCTGCAGTGATAAAGTTCCCCCATTAGAAATTAGTGCAGAGCCTGCAATTCAATATAATTGTATGCAGACAACACATCATTTTGTACAGGAGTCTGAGCCACTTCCCCTTCAATGAGTGTTTCCTTACATTTTCAGACAAATGCATGTAATTTAGTCTGTGTGACTCCTATCAGCTGCAAAGAGTTAAATCCACATGTAAATCTTCAAAAATCTGGGGGTGCCTTGCCATGTCTTAGATTATCTATCACTCTAATCAGCCCGATAAATCTGATTACACATCTTTCAAATAAATAATGATGGGTTTAGCTTTGCCTGGAGCTTTTCTGTTTTTCAATCTGTATCTATCAGCTGAAATTTCATGTGCACTCAGCAATTGTTATTCTGTTGTTAGGAATTCTGATATTGCTGACTGCAATAACATTCATTTGAATGCTATGGATGTTAAAGATTCTTTGTTTCTCATGCAGAGCTGTTAAATTTTAAGACAGCATTAGTTGAAAAACTGTCATTATTAAGAGAATTTTTATGTCTGATTTCTTTTTCTTATTCTCATTCTAAACAGGTTCTGGAAACATTTTATGTTTCAGTTAAAGCAGCACTTTAAAAATTGATGACACTATGGAAAAGAAATTCTAGATCACCTAAAATTCATAGTTGAGGTTGGAGAAGTTATAAATTAGTTGATATCATGATTTTTCCCCAATTTTTTTTCAAATTACCAAGTTTGTGCTAATTCAGACTAAGCTGTTTTACCTGTAACTCCTGTATGTGTCCAGAGCTGAGGTGTGTGAAATAATCTGCAACCATCTGTACACATCTGTACTTAGGCATGACTTTTAGACATGTCCATTTACAGAATCGCTGCTATAATGTTTTTAATTTTACATTCAGAAACAAGTACATCCACAATTCTGGTAGTATTACCAAAGCACTTCACAAAAAAAATTGATGTCACTAGCATGTAAGAGACATATATTTTACAATCTTATCATGCTTATTAAGTGAAACAGAGTTCATTCTTTGCCACATTAGAGCGTGGCCCCACAAAAAAAGTTCCAAAACTTTCAATATTGCACATATTTATGCAGTACCTGACTGAGGAGACATAGAGGAGGGAGGACATTGGCATTACCATGAAGAGCAATGGGAGAGTGAGTCATGAGAGTGTCATGTATGTCAAGCACTGAGGAACTGGCTTCAAATGCAGACTGTTCTAGTTTTGTATCCAGAACTGGCAATTCTGGGAAGAATTCAGACCTCTGATTGTCTGTCTCATCCAACCGGCATCATAAATTGTTTAGTGAAAAGATGCCTCTTGCTAGTAGTATTGTCAGGCTCCAGAGCAACTGAGAACAGCCACTAGGAGCGCACAAAGAATTCCTGATGAGATGCACAACTAGTGACAGTCTTGGCTGGTGCCTTTATGAGTTATAAAAATTATAAATGTTATTATAAATGGTGAAGCCAATGAGAATCTTAGTATTTACAAGGAGTTCTGAATCATACCTGCAGACAGCAGGTCTGCAGAGCACCTCACTAGTGGTGTAGTCAGGGGAAAGCAGGCACTAAATCAGTGACACAACAGTGTTCTGTAGTGCATGATATTGTTGGAAGCATAAAGCTCTTATATAAAATGTAAATGTTGTGCCTGGAGACCTGTTATTGATAAAGAGCAACAGTCATTTATATTTTTGAGATATCAGAGGTATTGACTCTAACAGTCTGGGTAAAATCCAAACTGGCAAATACTTATCTGAGGCATACAAAGCATTCCTAATGAAATGCAAAGCTGATAGCAATTCAAGTTTTTCAGTATTTTATTACAGACATCAATATAAGCTTATCTGAGTGGAGTAAGTACACATACTTCAAGTAAAATTAGACGTCATATCCCAAGAAGGTGGAAGAAACATCGAGTCAATCTGCCTCACTGAGTGAAAGTGATCATATTTTATAGATAAGCCTTTCATGTTGAAAGGATGTGAAAATTCATGTTCGTATAGACTTTTGTATTGTATTTCCCCTAAAATGCTTAAAAATAAAAAGATGTGAATTTAGGCAAGATAGAGAAGGTATTGGTGGAAAGCAATATAATTTAAAAATGGGAGAAAATAGCTTTTGATTTTTAATTAGATCTCATACAACTTTAGAAGGTGCAATATTCTCCATATAACTTCCCTCCACATATTTCACATTCTCTAAATCTTTCTATTACTTTCTGGGAAACTATCTATTGTGGCAACCAGAATGGATTTAGATGTCCAGATAAGCTGTAATCTAGGTCTGCCTATCCTCAAAAGCTGAAAACCTAGCAACACCTCCATTTTAGAACATTAATTTCCCCCAGGAGCCTAAGCACAGTCACCAGTGTATTCTCAGAAATGAACCAAATAAGACCTAGATATTTTTCTTATTTAAAAACCATTGGTAGTCAGGAACTGAGGATGGGAAGGCTCAACTGAATTTTCCAAGAAAGATCCTACCAAATCTAAACAGCACACTGTCTGTATTTTGTATACAGATGAGAGTAACTTGCTTCAAACAAAAGAAAACACATTTAAGGCTCACCTCAACATGAGCTGATACAGACCTCCAGCTTATCTATTCCAGGAGACAGTCTTAACCTCATCAGATAAGACTCATACTGCATTAAGCTCACAAGATTTCTGGAATCAGGGAGACAATTGGCATGGAGGGTCCAGTAAGATAACAACCCCCCAAGATTTGTTCTTGGTAGAAGAAAAACTTTCCATTTTATTTTAGTTCTTTCCTCTTTGACAAATATTATCCAGGCTTTGTCTGACCTTCATCACAGACGTAATTTGTTAGCATTTATAGCAACGCAGATGGGTCTGCCAGTCTTTCAGAGAAACTTTGTCATTCTGCATTTTGCAAGGGCTGAAAGGCTTTTGGAAATTAGAAATGCCACCTACAATGTCAAGTTGAGTTAAGTGTCCTTTTGTGCTCATTCTCACTTAGTCACTTAGCCTTGGAGCTTTCACTCTCTGCTGTCCTTCTGCAGCTGCAGTGGTGCTCACATTGACAGTGAGAAATGACAAGATGCGTAAAGGATGAGCCCAACAAGATTCTGAAGGCAAACAGAAGACCAGTGCTTTCAGAGACAGCAGCAAGAGCATTGAAATAATCTGATTCAATGAAAGGTTTCAAGGGAGGAAAATCTATGTGTGCAGGGAATATGTTGAAATGGTCGTGGTGCTGACAGTCTGAATAGGTAAGGAAATGAAATTTATGAGTCATTGAACATCCCAGGTGAGTTCTGGCGATTTGCTGATCAGCACAGCTGTCCCCACATGCTTTAGGCACTGTTCTCCCACTTATTGCTCTCTCTCTCTGCATTTTCTATGTAGTATCTCCCCGATACTTCTTAAGGTTAACAAATTCATAACCATTGGTATGGTTCAAAGGCAACCAAGACCTCAGGGGTTGGATTACAGGATTCCAGAAATGCAAGTAAGAGGGTTAGTGAGTGATAGATCTAAATGAAGGCAGGCAGACAAAGAAGCATTCTTGTTTTAGTTTTAATAATGACATAATGAATAAGAGACTAAGTCTAGATCTGTACTTTTTTTGAGTGCAGAAGTCTTGCAAGCCCATATTCTAACCTTGGTTTTGAATCTGGGGGTAAATCTGGGATCATGGCTGCTTAAGAAAACTCTAAGGCAAGGGAAGACACTGAACTTGGCCCTGTGCAGTCCTTCAGGGCAAGCCAAAAAGTGACCCCTTTTACTGTGTACGAAAGTCAAGTATGTCAAAACTACTTCTGTTGCCAGAATATGCTTTGGTTTCTGAAGAGGTTAGGAATCATGCCATCATTCTGGAGTGTTTTGTTGTGTCTGGTCTCAGTGAAAAACCAGAAACATACATAATTTCTACTGAAAACCTAGACTGCTTAAATATTCATATCACATACATTTTTAATGTAGAGACCAATTTACTGAATTTAAGTTCAGTGAAAAACATATTCCTCACTGGGAAAAGCTGAATAGCCACAAAAGAGAGTGGTGGAGACTTTTGCATCTCATTGGAAAATGAGCTGGTTTTCAGTCAAGTACAAGGCAGCCTCCAGTGTAACAAAAAGGCATTTATTCACATGCTGAAAGAAAACTCTCTAAATAAGGTGATGGGAAGTTAGTCTCCTATTGAGGGGGAAAAAAAGAAAGAAGAAAAAAGGCATTTTGGGTTAAAAGTTTCAAACCATTTTGTCCTTCACAAGTAGCTTCAGGATTTGGCATGGAGGATTCCTGCTTTTACACTGCAACACCTGGCGATAAAGGAGGAAAGCCACAGGGCACAAAATGACAAATATGTGTTTTGAAAATGGAATCCCTCCCTTTATGTGCCCCACGTAACTGCCTACCCCTGGATTTACCCAAAGGTCCCTGGAAGTCAGTGGAGATAAATAGGCCCATCTAAGTGCTGAATTATCACACTAAGACAGGATAAATTTCACTTTAGAAGTGCATCTCTCTCCTGACTTATCTGTAAAAGAGCTTCAAGTAGCTAGTTTAGATACAGCAATGGGATGAGCTCACTAACTTAGACATGTAAATTTAGGAATCTTTGCGCAGACACATAGGTTAAGACTGAAACAGAGGTGTCCATCACATGCAAGGGTCCAAGGCACCAATTATAGTCAGCAGAAGTCTAATCAGTGCAGCTACTGGAGTGTGGAGGTAAGTTCACATCCCTCTAAAGCAGATGTGAAGTCAATTGCTCATGTGGCAGTGACTGTTGCAGTCACAGCTGTGACTTTCCATCTTGCAGCAGGCTGATTCTGCACAGAATCTTCTGCAGGTCCTGTGTTGTATCTGTCAGCTGAATAAGGATGTCTTGGACACCACAGAACATCTCCAATAGCCCTACAGGTCTGAATTTATGGAACTGATCTCTTCCCCCAGTTTCTAGCAAGCTGAAAGCTATTGAGGAGTTGTCCATAAAGCACAAGGGGAGGTGAGGCCTCAAGCGTCCTTCTAGGCACCTTCATTTAGGTGTCCTTAACCCTGAACTAAATTCTTGCTCTATGCTTGCTCTGCTGAGTCCCATCATGGGAGCTTGCTCCAGGTATTTTGTCCTCAAGTCCTGGTTTCACAAAAAGCATTCTGGAAGTCTTGGAATGCTTCAGTAGAGCTGAAAACCCATAAAACTCAATGAATTCCAGCTTTAGGTCTGTGAGCTTTGGGGTCAGACAGAGCTCTGTGACAGTGCAGGTCCCTCACTGCTGGACCTGCTGACCTAGACTCCAGGCAGGGGTCTGCTCATGTAAATATTTTTTTGCACTTCAAGTAGATGAGCAAGAAGAGTTGAAAAAGATGAAAAAGTGCTAAAAATCACAGTGGCATTAAGATAGGAAAGTGGACCAGAAGATGTCTGTTTCTGTGACTGCTCTTCAGAATGAGGGTGCTGTCTTATATGGAGCTTTACTTGACAAAAGAGACTTTCTCAGAGGCAGAGCCCTGACCCTTCTGCCACAAGTCTCTGTGCCCTAGGAGTGCACTGCGGCAGTAGTGGGACAACAGGAACCAGAACTATCAGAAAACCCACCGACTATTCGTTAAAGAACCACTGAATGCATGAAGTTCTGGGATGGTGGTTTTCATAAAATTTAGTATTTTTCTGTTCTTTCTCAAGAAAAGAAAAAATAAATCCCATTATCTTTAGTTTTCCTTGGGGAGACAGAGACATTCTCTTAATCACAGAGGTTTCCTTTATCTTTTAGAAAGAAAAAATTAGGAAAGCTACTTTGCTACTGCTGCTTCATCTGTATCTGCCCTGTCTTCCATACTGAACATCTGAGCTCTAAGTTTGCTTAGAAATGTATACATTTCTTTCTATACATACACTTATATGTATAAGTAATGCAGAAAAAGACAGTAACATGACTGAAAGCTGGAACACAGACAAGGCAATTGGCTTAACTGCATCTTTGTCTGCTAAGGTGCATTAATCTTGAAAAAGCAAAATTATATTAATGGTAATTTGAAAGAAAGAAGTAGGTTACTTTCAGACTGATTTATTTCTCTGGGCACCTTTACTGTATGCTGGTGCATTTACAGCTACAGTCCAAAGACAGTAATGTATGCAATTGCTGGCAATCCAGGTAGCCAGACATATTTTCAAGTTTGATAGACAAATGTCCATGTTGCCATGACTTCTTTTCTCAAAATAGTTTCTTTTTACTTTCAACATCTGTTGACAGAACCCTAAATATAGGAATTATGCTAAGTCTTTGCTCTGACTACAATGCTTTTGTCATATGATCTATTGCAGAAATATCAAGCTGAAATTGGATCAGGAAAGCATACTTGCAATTTTGAGCTATCAAAACAATGTAGTGTTGTTATACAGCATAGTTTCAGAAAATATAGTGACAAAAAAGATTGCTGTGCCTATTTTTAAGTTGCGAGAATATAAAAGTAGAGGCTTGCAAGGCTTCTTTTTTCCAATATTGCAATTTGAGACTTTGTGTTGACCAAAGAAAATATATTTAATGGGAATGAAAAAAATACTTTTTAGAAGAATAACTTATAAGAACAGTTATTTAGGCTAGAATATCAACAGTCAGAGTTATTTTTCTTCTGAGGCAAAGATTCTGAAATGGACAGTGCATACTTTGCCAATGTTCAGCACTGTAATGGAACCATTAGAGTAAATCACTACATTTGCTTCCCCGAGTACCCATGTAAATGATTGTGTTAACATCTCGTCCATCAGCTCGACACTATTCATTATGAAAATGTGTGCTCAGCTCCAACCCACATAAAAGGAGGTCTGATGAAGGAGATTTTGTGGAGCTCTGTGCTGACAGATCCCATAGCAAATATGTGAAACTGAAGGGAGAAAATTATCACTGGAATAAGAAATTGGCAGTTACATGTTTCCAAAACCAGGGTTGGCTAGGTCTAAGCCACTACTTATTTACCTGTACATGGATCTGTTTTCTTTTCCAATGCTCCAAGCCTATAGTCACAGCAAGAGCTCACACAGAGCTATTTCAATCTGTCCTGGTATCAAGATTTTTAAAATCAAGAATGTGATGTTCTATGTACATGAAAATTCAGTTTAAATATAGTTAAAGCTATAATAAAAATCATCAGAGAAATGTAAAGTTCCCCATAGAGCACTCTTAAGATAAAAATCATGCTAAAATTTAGTCAAGACCTGCATTGCTAATAAATCAGAATGCCATTTTGCTGTAGAATAAGTAAAATGGAACAGTTTTTAATCCAATTTAAATTTGAAAGAGCATGTTAGATCTGCTCTTAAAACTTGGCCCATTCCCACTCAAAATGCTAACCAGTCTGTTTCAAATTGTCTCAACACCACATTCTATGTTTTACTTTGTGTAACTACAAGGTCTGGATAAAGTCTAGTCAGGATTTTCCAATTGTTCGTGTATCCAAATCTTCTGGGAAGCAGAGGCTGAAAGGAAGCATTCCCCAAGTCAGCCTTTGGGCTGTGAAAGTACACTCTCACCCCACATGCCTACTCTCCTAATTAGAGAACCCTTCCTTAGAAGATTCTGCATTAATGTCTACCAGAACAATGCAGGAAGAAGGTACTGAAAGTACTGAAAGACTGAAGTAACAAAGTACTGAAGAAGGTTGCTGAAAGTACAGCAAAAGGCTCAAGTTAAAAATTTGTCATCTGGTTTGCTGTGAATATGTCTTTTGGACAACATAATAACCTTGCTTCAGATTAGATGAGATTAGATGGATTGAGCTAATGACATAAAATGAAGTATACACATTGAAAATGAAATTCTCAAAGGCATTTGTAATTTGACAGAGATATATTTCACCATGGCATTTCTTCCTGTAGTCGACTCACTTTGGGCCAGGATTTTGCACTAGGTGCTGCAAATGCTTTTTCAAAATTTCTGGTTGTTGGACACCAAATATTAGGACTACTGATAAAAGAAATAGACGTTTAATTATCCTACCACACATACTGAGGGACATGAACTTGAGAGAAAGAAAAGACAGCATAGTCTTCACAGTCTTTTCCATAATAAGTCCATTAAATGCAAATAGGACTTCAGGGAGGACATTCTTCATAGTAAGGAAAGTTATGACAATATGGTCTGAAGACAATTGTGCAGAAGAGTGTTCAACAGCTGAAGGAGAATGAAAGGAGATCTTGGTCCTCATAAAATCTTAGTACTCAGTTTTCTACCCCTTGGTTTTCCTTAACAGTATTTTCAACCAAGCATATTTTTCTCAGTTACAGAAGCTGTGCTCTAAAAATAAATAAAAATAATAAAGCAAATATCTCACTTTTAATTCCCTGGTTTAGCAGTATGATTTCTTAAGACATGCATATAACCTCCTCTTTTTTGCAATGCTAACTGAAAGGGGAAAAGACGCAGGAACCTAGTTTATTCTGGAAACAGCAGGTAGTTTGATCTATTTTTACTGCAGATCATTTCCCAGGACACTGTGATTCTTATATTTTTAATCAAATGTGTGAATCGAAAACTGTGGTGTGACCTTTGGAAAAGACACTGCAGGACATCGTCTGAAGCTGTGAATGGTTTAACTGCAAACATGAAGTTGACTCAATTGTTCTCTAACAAAAGACTACAGTAATTTATGGAGTAGGAGTTGCAGTTTCAAAACATTTTTAATTGCTGCATTTGATCTGCTATGCAGTATTGTGTGACAACAGCTAAGAATGAAATGTCAGTGCCTATGTTTCAGCATAAATTTATGCAGTGTGAAAGCAAAGAACCCTGTTGATTACAGCTTTTCTTTCTCTCAGTATTTCAGATTTACCTGAATTACTTTCAGGTTAAATGTTGTGTGAAAAGGTCCTTAGTCTTGTAGAGCATTTAAGTAGATGCATAAGTTTGTTATTATTAAGTCTACTTATGATGAAAAGAAAATTTATTATATAGGGGAAATAAAATGAGATGGTATTTCACAGTGACTTATGTACCTGGGAAAACTCTTTTTGATAAATGGGTCACTCTCAGGACAAAAATGTATTAATACTTATTCTGTTTGTTTTTAGTTGATTATTATGGCAACTTAAGCCTAAGAAAATTTCCAGAAGTTTCCCTTACAGAAATGAAGTTACACATGTAATTAGGAGCAACTAATTTATCTAACTTGAAAAAAAAATCCCCATTGTCATATTTTACAAGATATTGTTTTAGCAAACAAACAAACAAACAAACAAAGAAAAAAAAAAAAAAACAAAAAGACCAAACAACAAAACAAAAAACCCAGGACATACAATTATGGGTTCAAAGTCTCCTTAAAAGTTTGTAGAACATGAAACTGTTTCTACAGCATACCTTTAAAAGTCTCACTCATATTCTTCCATAGAGGACAGTGTACCATATCAGTGGGTGCATGCTGCCTTTTGGCAATGTCTGTGGTATATACTGTGGGCATCCAAGTCTTCCCATAAACCATGACAATGAGACATAAATCCTCTGTGAACAAACTCCTGAAGGGTTTCCAGAGATATCCACTGATTTTTAAAGGCATCAGAAATGTGTAATCCCATTGGTAATTTTTATGCAGTAGAACAGATATGCCAGATAATAAATATGCTATTAAAAAAGAAACTGGTTCTGTCCCAAAATGTGTTATCATTTTCTCAAACAAGGAGGGAATTTTGAAGATAGTTGTCATTAATTATAGAGAAGATGATTACTTCTCTGTGGCTAGACAAACATTTATATTCCTACATCAATCAGGAGCTATGTTTTGATAGGACCACCAGAAAATGCATGTGAGCATCAAATATGTGAGTATTTATGTACTGATGCATACATGTCATTCTCAAATTTCCCAGAGGAGCATGAATCAGTTAAGTTTTTTCTATTTTTTCCTGATGTCTTTTACAAAGAATTGCTTTTGAAACAAAACAAAACCAAACCAACCAACCAAACAAACAACAAAAAACCCAAAACAAAACAAAAAAATCAGGCTTTTATTTATTATAAATGTTTGATCCTGTGTTATTAGTAAGTAAATAATGAGAACTTTGGCAAGAAATTTTGCTAGCTGGAATATTTGCAAAGTAACAATATAGTAAGGACCAAAAGCTTTTATACTTGTATAGAAATTGTTTAGCTTTCAGTGGGAAAATTTTACTTAGAACACATTATTCAGAATTAAAGATTCTTTTCATAGATATTCTACTAAGATTTAAAAGAGAGAGTTCAATTACTCCTTTTTTTGTGCCATATTTTATAATTCATTTTAAATGTACAGTTTTGCCTGTCAGTGTTTTGCAATAAATAAATTTGGAAAGCTCAATCTTTTCTTTATGGTTTACTGTATTGTCTATCTAATCAAAACATCTAATTTCAGAAATATCTGTTTAAAACCTTAACAAATCAGTTAAAAATACTGCAAGCTATTTACATACAGTAGTATCAACATGAAGTTTGTCTTAGGACATATTTCATATGAAAATTTTGTAATGACAAGAAACTCATGAGATAATTTTTTATCAACAGTTTCAGACATTTTCAGACTTGGAAAAAGGACATTTAGTAGTTTCTTCTGTACTTGTTCTTAAGGAAAGAAATGGAAGCCATATAGGAAACTTTCACTTGCTGCAAGGAGAAAAAGACAGTGAAGAAAACTGACAGCCAGAAAAATGAGATGAACTACTTAGTAATTTTCATCTCGTAAATAATTGTCATGATGCTGAGAAAAGGTTTTTCTCCAGATGAATAAATACAAAACAATACACCTGCATGTTTTCCATGAAAAAGTCACAGCAATAATTGCATGTGTTGTCAGTAGCCAGGATTCTCAATTTCAAAATCCCGACTGCAGTGAGAATTTTAATAAATGAAGTAAAATAAGGAAAGAAATGCAAATGCAGACCCAAGCCTTTGACTGTCCCCTTGTTTTAAAGAGATCACTGCCAACCAAGGATTATTGTTCATGCTGTTATGCTACTGAAGGGAAATTCTGATGACTTGTAGCTTAAGACTGCTTCTCAAAAGTTGCATGGAACAATAGAAGTGAGAATTTTCAGAGCAAGTAATCATTAGACCAAGACATCTCCTGTAAGCATCACTAACAAAATATACATAGAGAGCAGTGGGGCATAGTCAGTCCCCATCATAGTGGTTGTTTGTCTGTTCTTTTTTGGCTTGAAGAGTTCAAAATCAGAAAGCAGAGGATTTAATCAAAGTACCAGACTTGGAAAAGAAGACAAATTTTCCATCAGAGATTCCCAAATGAGGTTGAATTTCCTTCTGTATAGATGCTGCTACTGTTCTGGACAGATCCAATTATTTCAGAATCTTGCTTATTCTTCCATGCTTATCTTTCTTCCTTTAATTCTTACCCTCAGATTTTGGTCATCTTTTTCCACCCAGAGTTCTTTGCCCTCTAGGTAAAGCGCTGTGAGATATTGGACAAGATGTCAGAATTGCTCAGTTTGAAGGAAGGTTCTGTTCAGAAAAAGACATCTGCGCTTCCATCTTTGAATTCTGATAAATCTGGTACTGGAAAATGAGGCAAGGTCAGTCTAAGGTCGAAAGCCATTTTTGATGGTCACAGAACTTTATGTTCTTTAATCCTATCAAGTTAGCAAAAACCACATAATAGAACAGGATAAACATATCAGAATTGCCTGGACATTTTCCCAGTGAAATTAATTTCTAAGTAATTTCATTTTCAGAGAAGTGATTTGCCGGTCTGAAAACTCAGTTTAGGTCTTGTTGAATAATAGACTTCAGAATCCACATGTTTGGGACAGGTTCACCAAACTTGTGTCAATGGACTCCCCTCAAGCTTTTTCAGTCGGGAGCCTTCAAGCCTGAAGTGGTTTGCTGGAGCAGAGGTTCCTGAGTTACTCTTCTGGCTCTGCATTAGTGATATCTGGAGTCAAGTAGCTCTGTTTGAGGTGTGGATTTCCTATAGCAGAGTGTTCCCTGACTCTGAAATACTCAACTCTATTTAACTTGCCAAAACCTTTCAAAAGCTATGAAAGATCATTTAACATTTTTGGAACAAGAGAGAGACTGAAAATAGCTGAAAAGGTAAGTTAAAGGTTGATTTTTGAAAGCAATACCATGGAAGGCTGATTATATTTTAAACAAGCAAGGAAAACAAAAAACAAAAAACAAAGCAGAAAAACCCCAACAAAACAAAAAACCAAAACCCAAACATCACATTAAAAAAGCAGAAAACTATTTAAGAATACCTTTTTTTTTCATTATAAAATGTGATACATTAAAAAAATAAAAAAGGAAAGTCTCACTGGGCAGAAATTCCATGTTTCAACCATTTCAAGAACATAGCATTCACCAAGGAAACAGGCTCTTTATGAATAACAGTGTGTGACTAGGAAAAGAGAGGACTGCTTCTGTGTGCAGCCAGATCTACCACATCAAGTCCTCAAGTACCTCCCATCACAGCAAGATCCTACTGATTTGTTAGACACTATAGAATTGGAAAAGATGACTTTAAGGTATCTTGTGACTCTTGCCTCAGCCATCAAGTCCCTTAGTGAAATACCTTTTCAAAGAATATCTCTATCTCTCCTACTGTTCCTAAATGTGTTGTTTACATTAAGAAATTTATAA
This sequence comes from Camarhynchus parvulus, assembly GCF_901933205.1. NCBI lineage: Eukaryota > Metazoa > Chordata > Aves > Passeriformes > Thraupidae > Camarhynchus > Camarhynchus parvulus. The sequence goes on along the minus strand of NC_044573.1, from coordinate 71,801,399 downwards.
TGCTGACATTTAGCATTTGGCAGTGAAATATAATGTTCTTTAGGTTAATTACCCTTCCTACACACAGTGACAAGTACTCTAAGATATTGTCTGTAGAACAGCTGGGACATTTTGTAGGGGTTTTCAAAACCCTAAATCTCCTATGAGATGGGAACAATACTTAGTGAGGGAAATGCTTTATGGCAGTATAGAATGATGTGTTTAATTAAGTGCTGTATACATGCACTCTGCACTCCCTCAGCCCCATTACAGCCTGTTCCTTGCTACTGAATGTGCTTTTTACATTAAGAGAGATTCAGCACTTGCAGAACAACTTCAAGGAGTCAATGACTTATGGACTGGATCCTGCTACATTGAAATAATTGGAGTGACTTCCATTGACTTCAGCAGGAATTGGATCATGGCCCTCAGCAAGTAATTTCAGTTCAGCAAACCTGCACAGATTGAAGAAAGGTTCTTGAAGCATGTGAAAGTCCCAAAGCTGAGGATTTGTTAAGAAAGCTTTCTGAATCACTCTGAATAAGTAAGGAGTCTGAGTAGATGAACGTTTCTTGAACAAACCCCTTAAATTTATTAAAATAATTATGCCAAATAAAGAAGAAAAATATGGTAAATCTAGAAATATGCAATGAACAAGTCATTATGATTTTATATAGTTTTTCTTTTTACATAAAACATGCTTTCTAGATTTTTGTCAAAAAACCCCCATAGAAACTTAAAGCACCCACTGAAAGATGCATCTCTGTACTTAATAGTTTTAGAAACAGATATGACAGGATGTAGCCAGCCCAAAAACACAGCCCTTAGACAGAAATGAGAGAGAAACAATCATAGATTGTACATTCTGAGGGTCTCAAGTAGGCCTTCCCTCCCTCTGCTGACTGCCCAGTCCTCTTGTGGCTCCTTCATGTTTGTTTTGACTTTCTTTGTGCAGCTACCAGCTGCAACTGATTCTGCAACTGCAAGTTGGCCTGACAACCAAGGTAAATTTATAAAAATCTGTTAGATGATTAGCATTTCTGTTTAGCTTCCTTTCTACCCCTAGAAGTATAAAAATCTATTTGACCCATTCCTGCATACTGACTCCCTCTATCTTCTAAAGTAGATATTGGGGCAAAGTCATGCCATGCTCAATTTTATACTGGTCCTTTGTAGTAACACAAAATGTACCACATGATCTAGACCCACTGCTGGAACTGCCTTCCTGCTTTTACTTAATTCCTCTTGTTTTATTGCCAAGTAGGTCTGTGAAAGAAAGAAAATAACTACTAAAAGTCCTAAGAAAATCAGACGATTTTTACATAATGACAATCCCATTTTGAATCATGATTACTCTCTTTTGAACAAGAAACAATGAGAAAGGCAAAGATATTACAAGCCTTACCTATCAGAAATACCTAAATAATATAGCACATCACAAAGTGATTAAATAAAAGACTGTTGCTCCAACTTTAGGAAAACAATTCAGCACTGAAGCATTTGACTGAAAAACTGAAACAATTATTCCCAGGTTGGCACAAATTTGGAAATATATTTTTTTCACCATAATGCCTGAAATAGAATTTGCTTTTTTCCATAATAAAGGTAAAGGAAGAAATACACAACCACCCGAATCGTCAGACAAGCTTGTGTCTTAGTACAGTGGGATTAAATTTTTACAGAAAATATTTATTATGTGAAGGTCATCAAGTCCCTGAGAATGGTGGAGACTGATTGGGGGATATCTGAATATCAGTTTAGAAGAAGAATGAGAACTTCCCTATCCATTAGACAATAACTTCCCTAAAAAAAATCAGCTAAGTACTTCCAAAAAAGCATCTGAGCTGCCTAAGCCTACCTCCAAAGTCAGTAGACAGTGGGATCTCAGTGGGACAGTGCATAAATCCCATATATTAACCTAATCTGGAACTCACTGTGTGATGCTGGGCACAAGCCTGTCTAAACTCCTCTCTGTGATTTATGTTTCCAGTGTCATATAAAACTGGTTCTTTAAGGTTTGTTGTTGGATTTTGTTTGTTTGTTTATTTATTCTGACAATGTAGAGTTTGTTAGCACTGTACAGAACAGGGCCTAAAGCCTGATGGTGTTTGTGTCTCTCCTCCACGTTTTCCTTCCCTCAGAAATATTCTCCAGGGATAGAAATCCGACAGAATTCTGCTGAAGGGTGACATGAACCAGAAGAGATAGACTCCATTGCAATCCCCTTTTGTAGCCGCTGTTCCACCTCTCCTTCTCCCAGTCACTCTGTTCAATGATGCTACTTGTCATAGGGACAGCAGAGAAGATCAGAGCCTTGCACAAGGGGGAGCAGGCAGCTTCCCCAGCCAGCCACAGGGCTGATACAAAGGACATTGCCAGTGCTTTTCCTTATTTCTTATTTCCTTATTTCCTTATTACTCTTATTTTCTCTGACTTATCTGAAACTGGGGTCAGCTCTTGCTGCCATGTCTTAGGCTTGCACTCACATCATGTGGGGTCACTTCCTCAGCCAGATTGTTACCCTGACCAAATTTAGAAGAAAATTGGTTTTGTTCCTTAGGGATTGGACGCAAATGGGTTCTGGCAGGAGTAAGGAAAGAGTAGTAGGGGAAAATAATGAAGATATGGGCAGTAAGTCAAGAAAACAGACTTGCCGTAACATGGAGAAACAATCTTCTGGTGTTGAATGTAAAACACCTTCGTGTTCTCAAATGTAAACATGACATTTACCTTTCAGAGAGGGACTGAGATTCACAAAGACCTCAGGTCATGCTCAGCTACCATCTCAGGATGTTCTACCCCCTCCATTCCTGCATGCTTGATATGCTCAGGATATGAAAGAACAAATAGAGAGGTCAACCCAAATGGCTCACAGAGAGGTCCTGGCAGACCTTGCATATTTCATACAGGTGTGGATCAAGCACAGAGATCTAATATTGTTTTAGGGCTTCTTGTAGATGAAATAAATGTGAATTGGTTTGTAAGTTTCCTCCCCATATTACTACAAGAATCCAGTTTTTGTCAACTGGGAAGCTGATTTTAGGTGCATTCTACCAGGACTGCATGAGCAGCATATTGGAATTTTTTATTTCACTCAGCTGCAGAAAAGTCTATGGTCTCCATCATTCAAGACAGAAAAAGACCAACAAAACATGTTACAAAACATTGTTTCTAAAAGTAAATAAAAGTTACAGGCAAATAGTGAAATCCGTCCAAACAAAGAGGCCTCCTGATAGCTTAGATGATGATTCCAATTTTCTGGTAAATTAGAAGAACAAAGATGAGAAAGAAATGGAGCAACAGTGGCATGTAAAAAAACAACTTTAACAGATGAATAAAAAGATGTGAAGATGGGATATTATGCCAGTTGCCATGCTTGGCAGGGATAGTTTGACAGTACTGCTGGGAAGACAATAAAACAGAAAGGAAAAACAGTTTTCATTTCAACTGCCAGGCTTACCATATTTTAGGGTTTTGCAGTGGCACTTTTATATTTCTGTGCTTCTGATCCTGTGAAATCAGAGAAGCAGAGAAGCAGAGTGGACAGGAGAGATACAGAAGAAGAGTGCAACAGCAGCATTTCTGGCACAGCTTTGGTCCTGGGGGCTGGTTACAGCATGGGCCTTGTGCCCATGAGGATTGGTGTAGCTCTCAACCTTGTCCTTCCTTCTCTTTAACTCCCCCTTTCTGCCTTATTCTGTTTAATTATAATCTGGCTTCATGTGGCCAAACCTCTCTATTTATTTTTTATTCTATTTTCTTAATTTTCCTGTTTGTTTTCTGTTGTTGTTTTTATTGTTGTTAACTCTGTGACCACAAAGGTAGCTAATAGCAATGTCTTAAAAAGCTTGACACCAGTTCAAGCCTGCTAGGTTCTTAGAGTGGCTGATAAGAATTTGTGCTGTGCTTGTCTTTCTCCAGCAGCAAGGTTACAAATCAGAGTCAACAGTACAAATAGAAGCTTCTTTTTTTTTTTTTTTTTGGCTATTTTCCCTACTCTCTTTGCATATGTGCTTGTCCTGTTTTATTTCCGAGGGAGCAGGCCCAGTTTCCAATAAAACAGACAACAAGTACAGCTCTAGCCATCTCAGCTGCTTTTTCACTTTATTATTCTCTCCCAAAGGGGAAGTTAATATCATCTTAATACTGTATAAAAAGACACTATCAACCAGGGAATTTTACCCATAAAAAGGCTCTGCAGCTAACAGAAAGGGGAATAATGGCTGCTGCTAAAATGAAAGTCTCCTTGAACACTTACATAACAAATAGATTATTTCCTTGTCTTCTGCATTTTTTCATAAAAGATTTAAAAGATTTAATACTGATCATTTGCTGTAAAATTTAGTGGCTGCATTTCTGCAACTCCATTCCCATGGAAGGTACAGCCATTCTGAGCTCTGTAAAGGGAAATTCATGGCAGCACCTTTGCCCCCAAACTTCTGTATTCCAAAATGCAAGCAATTCCCAGAACCCATGCAATGCCACCCTGCAGCCAATTTATTTTATTTATTTTGGTTTCTAAGGGTATTTACATTGCATATATATGTAATTTTTGCAATCTTGACACATGAATTTTTGTCTTTTCATATGGGAAGCACAAGATTCCTTCAGGCCTTGGCTGGGGAAGGTGTTACAGCGTGACACTGTCCTCTGCAGCGTTGATTATCTCCTCTCTACGTGGGCTGGTGCAGCTGAGCAGGTCTCATTGTAGGGTGGCAGTTCATGGGCCACAGAGGTTGTCAGGCATCTCTGGTGTCTGTGGTGTTTCAATTCAAAGCTCTGCGTTATCTCTAATGGCATAATAGCAAAGGGCTCCTTGGGATGAAGGGAAGGGAAATGTGAGGCTGTGTCACTGTCACTTGTGACAGCATGAGGTTTTCCTACTGTGCAAAAACACAGGTTATCAGCTCAAACCTGAAATAGAAAATGCTGATATTTAAGAAAATATATGATATATACACTGAAGCTGCTGGAAAAACAGGAAAAAAACCCCATCAAAACAGCTCTGTTTGTCTCTTGTCTAAAAGATGTAGTGTATAATGACATCTCTTTTCTTCATCTTCCATTTTTTGGAAGGGCAGTAGAGAACCACACAACTTAGATTCATCAGTTAGGAATTTTTAACTCTTTCTACTGAAATGTCTTTCTCATAGAAGGTACTGCTTTATCCTTTGCACAAGGGCCAGCAGCACAAATTGGTAGTGCATAAGTAAAAAATAGGAGTTAAAAAGCAGTAATTTGATATTTTTACAGGAGGGGGGGTTGTGTCCACAAATGAATAAAAAATGTTTTATTCAGTCAAACTAATCTTGTATAAGCTTTTATAGTCCTGTATCCTGTCTCCAGCTGTAACCAAAACTGAATACTGACTGTGTGCAAATATGATTTACATACAGAGACACACATGTACATTTGTGTGCATGCAACACCTGTGAAATTCCCCACATCTGGCATCCCACATGGGCACTGATCTGCAGCTCAAGGCCTTCACGTCCACAGTGGATCTTTCACTAAAGTATTTCACAGTAGGAGTAGCAATCACTGGGCATTAATGTTGTGATCAGCAGACATAAGAGGCAGTGCTGATGTACGATACATACAAAGCAGAAGCAGAACGAAATTAATCAAAATACAACCAGGTTACGGGTATATAAGAGAGCATATTTCTATGGTATTTTCTGGTGGAACAGGTGGATAGGTAAAACCATTCATCAGAGGATATAGGAAAATTCCAGCTGATGGCAAAAATGTTCAAGACTCTACTGAACTGTATATTTTTCTGTGTTGGAGAGAGGTGGAGGAACATGTGACTAAATGTGTTGAATCAGATGCCAGGAAGAGTTCATTTTTCATGTTCTTCTCCCTTGGCCTTTTTAAATTGGGAAGGGATCCCAAAGGTACCCAGCCATGTAATCTACAGCAGAGAAATTGCTATGAGTCCCAAGACAAAGCTTAAAGCACAAGATGGGAAGATGAACTCATTTCTTTCCATACTCACTGGGCTATTTCTGGTCAAGCTGTGCTTCTGCAGGTAGGAACTGTAAGGGATTCCAGGCACATGAACTGCCATCTCAATTGCTTGTAGCAACACTTGGGGATTTGGAAGCAGATGTCTCTGCGCAGGGATGCTAGTCTTTCCAGGATTGCTTCCTTTGTCATCATCTCAGTCCCTAAGAGGACAAATTAGCAACAGGAATGTGTGTTTACATTAACAAATTCGACCAATATTAATATACTTTTAAAAAGCAAAGTTTGGAGGTATCCAGCATGTGACTTTTCCTCTTGAATTGAGTCAGTTATTTCCCAAAAATTCAGATAATGGAAAAGATGCTTGAAATGGGGTCTTAATATTTGCTTTTAAGCTGTGAGGCCTTGTTACTTGCCTTGGCAAAGGATTCCAACTCATCCCTCCCCCAGCATATGTGTATCTTAGGGCTATGAGACCTCAGCATTCAGGTGGAAAAACACATAGGTTGAGATAAAAATGATTTAATAGGCAAAGCAAACACCACATATTCAAGAAAAACAAAGTAAGAAGTCTATTAATCTGTTCTCATGGGCAGGCAGGTGTTCAGCCATCCCTAGAAAAGCTGGGCTCCATTTCATGTAATGGTGAATTGGGAAGACAGACACCATCACTCTGACTGTCCCCTCTTTTTCCTTCTTCTTCCCTGAGCTCTGTGTGCTGACCATGATGCCACATGGTCAGGGGTATCAATTGGGTGAGCTGGAGTCAGGCTGTGTCCTCTTCCACCTATTTGTGTTCCCCCAACCTGCTTCTGGTGGAGTAATTTGAGGAGCATGAAAGAGCTTGACACTGCATAAACACTGCTCAGTAATAATTAAAACATGAATTTAAGATATAAAACATCATATTAAATAACAATAATTAAAACTGTGTTATGAACACTGTTTTCAGCACAAATCCAAACCATACTCCCATAAAAGCTACCATGAAGAAAATTAACACAAACCCAGTCAAACCAGCACAAGAAGTTCTCCCTTTCCAGGACCTTCAGTTAATTAAATTAACTGCTGCATGTGCGGGCCTCTTTTCATGGACTCTCAGCAGAGGGGAGCTCAAGAACAATTCAGAAAGTTCACTGAGCTGATTCAAGAGGCACTCTGAAAAAAAGAAAAATATTTTCAGGTATCTCAAAAGAACCAAGCTGAAATCATTGGGCTGTGAAATGCTGGTTGGTCCTTTCAGAAATACCAGTGCTCTTTGGGGGCCTTAAGGTGAAAGCTTCTTCCTGAACTAGGCATATTTTGGCTCTTAACAGCACAAAGTCTGCCTGCTGTGCTAAGCACAGGTTACTGATCCTAACTCAAAATAGAAAATGCTGATATTTTGGAAACTATATAATTTATACACAAAAGTGGGGTTAAAAAATTGTGATGTTTCCATATCTAACTAGAATTGAACTATCCTAAAAAAAAAAAAAGGCAACATCAAGGTATCTAGCTGTGAGTAGCCTGTGACTCATTTTTGTAACACAGAGGATGCTTGTCCTGTGCGTTTTCCATTCAGAGGGAAAAATATTTTTTAATTGTCCACGATTATTACAAGTCAAACCATGCTACTAGAACACATTCATTTGATATTTTTTTAGATTTTATAAAGATCTTTATTTTGTTTTCTCTCCTTTTGCTTTTTAGAAGCCACATTCAAAATAATTTAAAAATATAATTAAAATGCAGAACGACACTCAATAGAGTTTGTTAGAAAATGTGGAATCCTTCTGCTCTGATTTAGTTGCTCTCAGGAATATGGTTTGAATGATAGGTTCCATATGATGAATTTAGATTGACAGTAAAGCTCTGAAGTTCTGTTTTATTGTGGTCAGCTCTTCTGTCCAAGTTCTGTTTAAAAGAGTAAGAAACCAGACTGTTCAGATTTTAGCAGAAGGCTCCAGTCTGTATTTTTATATCTTCATCCATGCAGACTCCCATTTTGAAGTCTATCAAACTTGTCAGAGTTGTCTGTCTCCACAGCTCTGATATTTTCTCTTGAAAAAGCCAACAGCAGAGCATGCAGATGAGAGTCTTTCCTTCACTAATAATTCCACTGCAAATTTAGTGCTGATATAAACAAGATAGAGCTATAAGGATGAAACTAAGATTATTGTTTAGTCACATGTGATAAAACAGCAATGGTAATTCAAATCTCCAAAGATATAGCACTTGTAAGCCTGACTGTCAAGAGCCCTCTTGATGGATGGACCTCTCTGGCACTGTGGCTGTACAAGTATTTATTGGGTGGTTGATGTGATGTGGTGGTTGATGATGCCTTATCTAGTATCAAGTAGGCAGTGACAAATAATTCAGCTTAATTAGGTTACAATGCAACCATAATGTAACAAATACTCTCAGTCAGTGGTAAAAGATTCAGGACACAGAATGGAATTTAAAAACACCTGTATTATTGGTGATACTATGAGCAAAATTTTGCTAATTAATTTTTTATTTAACCTCACAAAAAGTGTTCTACTTGAAGACTAAGACCACCACGTGATTTCTAAAATCCTCCAGGGAAAAATGGGAATAGAAAAGACGTAACATATTGTATACATACATATATATATATATGCATATATGTGTGCGTGTGTGCGTGTGTGTTATTTTAATAATTATAAATATTATTTTTAATAATTATAATTATCATTTTTAATAATTGTTATTTCAATTTTTAACTTTTTTTTTTCGTGTCTGATCTGAAAAAGTGGAATGAAAAGAGAAGAAAAGTAGTGGACATGATGAAAAGGAATGGCTGGGAAAATCGCTATTTTTTTTACCTCTTCATTGAAAATAGAAAAAAAAATTTAAAGCATTTCCAACCTCAGAAAATGATAGTTTTTCAAGGAACAAAAAAATACACTCAGCAATCCACTAATTCGAGAAATTTCTAGATCTGTAGGTGTATTTTTATTGGATTTTATTCAGATATCCATTTTCTCCACCAGCTGAAATTGCTGTCCAGTTCAGCAGCTTAGGGAAATCAGGGAATGGAAGGGGAAAAAAAGGAAGACAAACCCCTGTCCAGAACATACACAGTGTGTCATAGTATAGGCTTATTTTAAAAGATCGGTCAAAAAGAAAAGTGGAAAAATTTGCTTGATCACCTTTCAAAACTTATAATGTCATGATTTAATCAAAATTTAAAAAATAATAAGCTACTCTATTAGCAGTAGAGATATGTACTCATGCTTGACTACATGTCTAAAAATACTCCTCACACTTCACCATTGGCTAAGGACACTGTATTTTAAAAACTTCCATTTGAAAAAAAGGAAAAAAATTGCTCTGCTTTATTTTAAAATCCAAAAAGATTAAGATGCTTTTTCCTGGTTCCATTCCCAGTCTCTTCTTTACAGCACTCTTCAGCACTGTTTGTGTTCACCTAAAGGAAACAGCTATTAGATAAAATAAATACTTTAGAATTTCATTATCATAATGCACTCATAAAACCACCAGAAGAATTGAGTTCTAGAGTAACTTCCAGAGGTGGAATAAAAACTCCCTGAATTAACTATTTTTTGTAAGATGCCTGATTTCATCTTCCTGAATTGTCCTTTGGCATAGCTGCATACACCAGAAAGCAATTAGCACAATGAATGGTGCCACTTTAGTTATGTGCTGAATTCAAATATTTCCTTTAGAACCTTCTGACAAGGAAATCATACTTCAATATTTATTACCTCACAATTTTAAAGACCACTGTAGTTCTGAAACTCTAAAATATTTGGACTGGTTAAGCAATCAGCATGCACTGGTGATGCATGCTCCCATACCCATGGAATTCTCACTTCTACAATGTGCCTGGGGCATTTGTATTAAGAAACCAAATCCTGTCTCTTTACCTGAATTGAGATTATAATGTTTTGGTGGTCATATTTTTTTATGTATTTGTACAATACCTCCATCAACACTGATCTTCTACATGTTATTGGACTACAGATAAATTATAATATTCCCTATTACACATTTGTCAGGGGAAAAATAAAAAAAAGCTATGCTTGAAAAAAATAATATAAAGATTACATTTCTCCCTCAGAATAATAATCTTATAATAAAAACAACTCCAGGATCAGTGACAGAGGGTTTTTTTCTACAATGTTTTACCTGTGATTCCAAGCTGCAGATAAAAGGACATAAATAATGTGGGCAAGCACGGCCCAGAGATTTAGACATTTTTAGCAATTTGATTTTCTGAAAATGAACAAAACCCTCAAAACAAATAAAAACTTGTGGGAGAATATTTCTGTAAAGAGAATGCTTCCTTAGAAATTCACTGGTGATGATTTCACCAGGAATAAAACTCACGTGGAATTTTCAAATAGGTCTTGTCATGGATAGGGAAACAAAACAACTCTAATTGAGCTGAAGCTGTGTTCCTGCTTGGAGTAATGACTAAAATGGTTTCTGTAGGCAAAGAGGAATCACTCCTTATTCATAAAGCCAGGTAATTATTCATTGTGTGAATGAAATCTTAATGGCCTCATCAAGAATTAGTCTTAACTCAGATCTAATTATTACATAAAAAGAAAGAATATTTTAATGATGAAAAACTCTCAACAGTAATAATAAAGTTAACATTGTTATGCACACATTTCTCAGATTCTACCACTTTTCCTGAAGTTATGATCAGCCTTCCATTCCCTGCTTGGTTTTCAGCTTCGTAACCAGGATCTGCTTCCTGTTATTTTTACATGTTAGCTAAAACTCTTGTACACTTTGCTTTTTCTTTATTGGTCTGTAATCCCATGTTACAACTGAATTTATTATTTGTGGAGGCTTTCCTATTAACAAGATAGTATTTTTTCTCTCTTTTACTCCTAAGACCAACATGGTCTTCATTTCTTCAATTGACAGTTGGTGGGTTGTTTATAGAAGTGGGATTTATAATGCCAAACCCTATGCAATTACCCCTGTACATATTATCCACTACTCAGAGTCTCTGCTATCATCACGGGTCTGCAGTCCTCTATACTACATTATTAGAGTTAGAAATACCTTGTGTTGCACAGAAAAACTACTTGTTATTCACATTATGAAAATATGATTCCATCATACAATAATGAAAACAAACCAGAGCATATTAGACATAGCAACTTGGTCAGATGAAAAATGTGCCTTTACTGTCAGAACTTAACCCAACATTTTCCTGACAAGTCCTGAAACTTTGTAAATTCAGTGGAGGACCTGTGGCTGATATTAATAAAAGCAGTGATGGATTTCCGGTATCCATGTTTCCAGGTGTTTCAGGATTAAGTCTGTGCATCTCACTGTTCTTGATTGGTTTTGCCTTTTTCATACCCCCATGAAACAGGAATGCATTGTTGTTCCATTACCTCCCCTACTGAAACGCTTTGTAGGTTACATTACTTTCTAAAGGTTAAACATAAAGTCACTTGAATTAAAATTGAGTGTAATATACTCTGATGGAGCATATTCCCAGTTAAAATACATTTCTGCACAAAGTGAACTGAGAATTTCTCTGCCACCATATATCCTGATTGTGAAACTTAACAATTAGCTATTCATTTCTAAGCTATGCTTTTTTGTCTGTATTTTAACATTGCCTTAAATTTGACATGAAAGGTTTTAATGAAGGTGTGAAATACTTGGCAGTTAAATCTAGCATATGCTGTAACACCTGTTAATTTCAACTGTTCATTTTGAGCTGTTACTTTATTCTTGGCATTTAGTCTAATTCATGCTGTGATTCTTAGTTTGGAAGAAAAAAAAAAGCAAGCTGCTTATATACTCCCTTCTACAGCAACTTCTACTTAATATTTTTTCATTTCTGCCATATTTTTTAACATTGTGCATTTGTATGGACGGCATGTTAAAATCAGGACTGCCACCTCATGCCACAAAATGTTAAACTACAAGATGAGAGAACATGGAAGTTAATGATTGAAGGTCCATCTTGAATTTTCCTAGGAAGGCTTGGATCAGCTTAAATCATTGGAGGCTTGTGGCTATCTCTACCATTTAAATTTGATTTAAACACAGGTCTGATTTTAATTCTTAGTTATGGCTAACACAGAAATCTGACTTTTTGGATTAAAATTATAATTTAAGCAATAAATATGATTTAAGTAAAGTATATAAAGCTTTGTCTTTATTTTAAAATGATGATTAGCGTAGTGCTCCTTGCAGTATTAATTCTGGTGGTAGTTAGAGGCAGCTGCATTAATTGTGTCATGAAATCTGGGACTGTTCCAGTCAAAATCAGTGAACATTCAAATGAGGTAGTGATCCAATATTCAATGCTGATTCATAAGGGTGCTTCAACTGCATTTTACAGAGTAGCCTAAATATGTACCTCTCTTCTGTGTGTATATCAAGTACTTCATTATTCTGTGGGTATAATGCCAAAAGATGAACTGCTGTTAAAATAGGCTTCATAATTATGTGTGAACATGGCTGTAAGGTGACATTGTATCTTACAGAGTTAGTAGACCTTAAATACATAAACAGCATCACAATAGAGTCCTCCTGAAGGTCATTATCACTTTTTACATTCCACAGCTGCAACATCTAGGACATTAATAACCTGAAAATCCAGATGTTTCTTCCCATTTCTCAGACTACAGGGACTCAAGACATTTCCAACTCCTTGATTAGGGGAATGAGTGCATATTACCTGTTGAGAGTGAGCTCAGAACAGTAACACAGAGCTACAGTATAAAGTCTTAGTAAAATAGGATTGAAGAGGAACTCATGACAATCTTTTTACTCCAAGATAAAAGCAAGTCCTTTCACTTTATGATCTGTTGAACACTGGGGCATGGTATATAGCCAAGGAAAGTAACCCAGCAAATATCTGTGTTTGAAGGACAGGAGGCACTGCATCCTCAAGTTAAAAAAACCAAAACATTTCCTTGACGGATGTATTCTCTCCTCTGTCTCTCAGTAAGTGGCATATTGCACGTCAGGAACATTTTCTCCTTTTGATTCAGTTGGTTATTTTTTTCTTTTGTAGATGGTTAATTCATGAATGAATATGCACATATGTGTGTGTCTTAAATTTTCAGTTCTAGAAATACTTTCTGCAGTAGAAGTACTTGGCACACGTGAAGATACAGGGATTTGATGGATGGACCATTAAGTGGGTGAGGAATTGGGTGGATGGTGGCACTTGGATGGTTGCAGTCCATGGGTTGATGTCCAAGTTCAGACCAGTGATGAGTGGTGTACCCCAGAGATTGGGATTGGGACTGGAACTGTTTAATGTCTTTTCTGTGATGTGGACAGTGGGATCAAGTGCAGCCCCAGAAAGGCTGACAGTGACAGTGAGCTGTGGGGTGTGGTCGACACTCTGGAGGGAAGGGATGCCATCCAGAGGGACCCGGACAGGCTTGAGAGGGGGGACTGGTCAAACCTCATGAAGTTCAACAAGGCCAAGTGCAAGGTCCTTCACCTGTGTTGGAGCAATCCCAAGCACAAAAACCGGCTGGGCAGTGAATGGATTGAGAGCAGCCCTGAGGAGAAGGGCTTGGGGGTGTAGACTAATGACTCAATGTGACCTGGCAATGCACACTCACTGCCCAGAAGATCAAATATGTCCTGGGGTGTATCAAAAAGCCACATGGGCAGCAGGATGAGAGAGATGACTGTCTTCCCCTCTCCTCCACTGTCATGAAACCCCATCTGGAATACTGCACTCAGGTCTGGGGTCTCTCACGTAAGAAGGACATGAACCTTTTGGGACAAGTTCAGAGGAGGTCACAAAAATCTTCTGGGGGCTGGAGCATTCAATGTTCCTATGATTTTACTCTGGGTATAACTAGTCCTGGCCTAGTGCTTTTCAAAGAGCTCTTTTGGAAATCAGGGGCTGCAAGAGGTTCAGTTCCCTTCTGGAAACAAAAGAAGTGTTTAAATATTGAATGCTAACTTTGATTAAAACTGTGGTTTACCATGAAAGATAAGTTTTTTGAAAATGGTCACCCTGAGTGTCGATTTACCCTGAAAACAAAAAGGAAACACCAGAGTGCAAAGTCCACCATGCAAATTAAATTCATCAAATGTCCCAAGCTACCATAACGATTCTCCTTTCAAAATAACCACAATCCCTGTCTGATGATAGGTCTCACAAATCATAGTTCTCAGATTTCATTACTAATGAAATTTGTCGTCTAGGTTTGGCAGCTGTGATTGCCACGCAAATCTGAGCCACTAATTAGATTGATTGTCTATTTGATGCCTGCTGATTAGCTTATGAAAACCCTCTGTATTCCTGACTTCATGATAAAATGTTCCTGACTTCATGATTGCTGATTGATGCTCAGAAAATCTGATTACTGTCTTGAATAGCCAAGTAATGGCTCTGTCAGCTTTCCAAGGATATAGATATTCACCTGACAAGGGTGATAGGCTAGGGCCTTACATTTAGTATTTGCTATTTTATGTTTAAAGTTCTTTTAATTAGAATATTTATGATACTTTGAACTATGAATGGCAAATGCTTAGATAGGGGTCCAGAGTCTGCAGGGAAACCATCAGGTGTCTGCTTTCTGACTTTTGGCCTGGAACAAGTCCAAGAGATTCAGACACTACCAGAAGCAAATTCTCAGTTTGCAATTACAGTAAGAAATACACCTAGTGACATTCCATTCAGCAATCAGGTTATTTATGGCAGAGAACAGAACATTACGTGAGATTTTTAAAACCATTTTCCACAGTGAGTTCAAAGAGCAGAGGTAATACTGTATGAGGTTCAAAGATCTTATAATTATTGTCCTGGGCTGTTGGACACTCCACAAATTTACTATTGCATGATATTTTGATCCCACACTATTCCATGAAAGTGAATATGCTACAATTGAGCGTACATTTTGTACGTGTGTCTTACGATTTCCTAAGTTAGTTTTCCACCCTTTCCTGTAACTGTGAGGTCTTATTTGATATTTAAGCTTACAGGAGAAGCAGAGATTTGGTCCAATGGAGGTATCATAAAGAAAACTGAAATCTGAAATTAGGCATGCAGTGCTCACCTGAGGGTACTGAAAATGATGTTTCACTGTGGCTTGGGAACAAATTTGTGTAAAGGTAAAATTGTGTTACATTGATATCTATATTAACAACAAATACACTCTGACAATCATAATATGGTTGCTTAAAGCACATAAACCTTGCTATTGCCCTTCAGAAAACAAAGTAATGGTATTGTGCTTATTACAAGTCTGATTCTGACATATTTGGCAGAATTAATCATACTCACAAACCAGCTATTGTCCCAGAAAATTTCCAGTCTGTAGAACAGGTATTCTAAAAGTATTGCACGCTGAGGATGGTAGGACTGAAGGGATGAGAGTGCAGAGATAAGCAACTGAGCTTCTCCCTGTGGAAATGGCTCAGTCATTGATTCGCTATGTAAACTTGGTCAAGTTGTTTAAATATTAGTGTCTTCATTTCCCATGTGTCAAATTGGATATCCTTGGTGAAACACAACAAATGAAAGTTGCTATGTAATCACTAGCAACCTTTACTGCTCTGATACTTGCCACCAGCATAATTTTGTATGGCTGCAGTGTATTGTGAAAAAACTGTATCTCATTAAAGAGAGTTGCATGGTGCTTTTATGGCTTATAGATTGTCAATGCCCATTAAATTATACTGGAAGGTATACTTGGTGGATATTAGTGACATTTTCATTGACTTTATTGGATTTATTTTAAAGCCATTAACTGTAAGAAAATGAACAAAGTAGCAAGATGATATTATGCCTTGCAATACTGCATAAACAATTATATGCAAATTAATTATCATACCAAAGATCATGGAGTTGAAGTGGTGCAACCTTTCGAATAAATCCATTGCAATAATCTTGTTAATAGCAAAACACATTTCAAGTCCTTATTGTCCTTTTAATACTTTATTGTATATGTATTATGACTATTGAATAAAAAATATGTTGATATTTGTATTTTATTATGACAGAGAGCCAGTTATGTGTGAAGCCCAAGATACTTTAAAAAGGCTGATTACATACATTGATTGATGATTGGCTTCAAAATAGTTTTCCTTCTCTAGATGAGAAAAGTGATGGTTTTGACCCAGCTCATTCAATCAAAATGTTAATGCAACAGAAAGCATGGCTGCCTGCAGATTCAACAAGCCAGGAGAGAATCTAAATTATGCACTGTTTGTCTCTAATGTAAGCTTATGAATAAAATTGTCATTCATTCCCATCCTCAGTGCCAGTGCTGAGGCCCAAGTACATTTTTGTCCCATTGCAGTCAAACAAGAGATTCGGAAAGAAAAAAATGAAACTGTATTTCCCTTGAACTGGAATTATTTCTATGTTTTAAAATACTATTTTCTGTAAGAAGTCCAGGTAGGATAAATGCATATGATTGGATTGCCTTCTGCACACAATTTTAAAAAAATATTGCTCAAAATATATTTACTAAGTTTTCCACATGTTATAAAACACTTCACAAGTTACTTAAGAGTTTTCTTGAAATCTCCTTTTCTATTCTTCCCTTCTTTACTGTTTTCCCTGCTGCTTTTTACAGATGAGTTAATGTAACTGCAAATCTTGCCCTCACAAGAGCAGGAGTTTTAACTTTCCAACTGAAACATCTGTGAAGATGGAAGATAGTCTTTTAATCTAGATAGGAAGTAGAATGAAAAAGTTAGAAATGAACAGGAATATAGTGGAAGTGTCTTGTATAGTAAATATTAGTTGCTAAGAGATTTTTAGCCTCCTACCAACACTGAGAGATGCATCAGTTATTGCCAATGTTTTTATTTCATGTCACTATTTTCTGTACTTGACCACGATTTTGCATGCTTTTCCCTCTATGAAATTTTGGCAGGGTTTTTTTCTGCTCCTCACAAGAGAATGCAAAATCAAATTAGCAAACTGTTAGGAGGAAAATCTAATTGTCCAGGACACAGAGTCTTCAGAAAAGGTATAAGTGCTTTGACTATAACTTTTTTCTTCACCAATAAATATGTATTTTGAATTTTCCTTATATACATCATCTAAATAAATCAAGTTTGATCATCTGTTGTCCTTAAGGGAAATAGAACAGTAAAACAACTTGAAGCACCCATAGGCCAACAGTGATCATGGGTGGAGATGCCCCCCCGAGTAATCAAGAGCCATGCTCAGAGAGCTCAAGGGAAGGACAAATATGAGAGAGGAGAGGTCACATTGACTACCCATCACAGGAGGCTGGGCTAGATAGACATGTGACTGCAAACTGTTGCTCCTGCCAGCTTCTTTCCATCCAAAACTGGTAACCCAAAACCACCCAGCATGACTGTCACATCACTGGATACCTGAAACAGCCCCAGATTGGGAGCTACATGGAGCCCACAGGCAGCACAAACCACAGCTCGCCTCTCCACACTCACCATCTCAGCTCAGCTAACTCAGTGAAGGCAAATCTGCCTCACAAAGAGAGCTTGAAGCAGAACAAAGAGGCACAGAGATCTCCAGGAGAAAACTGCCTTTTTTGGCAGAGTCTGTTGACAGGAGCTAGTCAAGATTTTTCCAGTGTAACAGGTTGCCAGAAGAAAATGCCAATTTAACAACACCTAAATGATTTCAAGAATGTACCAATTTAATTTAAAACCTGGATGGGAAAATTACCAAAATGAGACATTTTGATAAGGTCAAAACATTTCATTTTGACATTTATTTTATGTTATCATTTAATATATAGTAAAAGTAAAAAAAGATGAAGCAACTTTTTTAACTTTATCAGAATTGCAGTTTTCTACCTTATCAAAATGTAATGCTTCAGAGTAGTTAAAACAAAGTTTTCTGAAACTTTGAGCCTCACAGGAAAACCTTGGATTTTGACTTCTGTTCCCCTTTAGAAATGAAGGCACATTTAATGCCTGAATTTTGCACGCAAAAAAGTTCCATTTGGAAGACAGTTCTAACACAGTGTTCACCTTTTGATCTTGTAATGTATTATTTCTGAATCAAATGAACAGTTGAACAGCTCCCGACAGCAGATGATCAGGTTGCATTAGACCTAAAGGGTAGAATTCAGTTTTTGATTAAGCTACCTAGATGTATGAGGGGCAGTCTTGAACCAAATTCCCCCCAAATGTGTGGAATTAAAATGTAAATATTCATAAATAGATAATAAGATTATTAGGCTTTAAGACTCTCAAAAAGAAAAAATCCTGTCTGATTACTGGGGTTGGTGAAGAGAAGCTATATTACCAGATTAATGATGTGGTTTGAAACATACTTAATGACAAGCAGGAATTTAATTTGGAACGGTCAGAAACATCTATAGGTGGCAGTTACCACAGGTACTTTGGCAATACAAGCTTGATTTTATAATGTACAAGGATTTTAATTCAGTTGATATAAATCTCTGCATCAATACCAAAATTTTGAAATATCAGTAACATGTGTATGCTTTCTTATAATGCAATTAATAAACTGTGAGGTTTCAGACAGACATGATGTTTCCTTTGAAATAATTTTATTATTGCACAGGAATTTTTCTTTTTTAAACTTATTAACATGGCGGTAGAAATTCAGGTCTTAAATCATGTGATCAGAGTCTATAGGTCAGCACAATGTCTGCCAGTCATCATGGTGATGAGCCCCTTGGAAATTCCTGTTCATTATTTTTCTTGTTTTCACGGTGGTGATCTTGAAAGCATGGCTCTGCTATATATATTTCCTCCATAAACCTTCAAGTCTGCTAGTTTTCCTCAAACTTGCATAAGATACAGCAGCTCTTATTTCAAAAGCAGACAGTTGTTGTCTTCCCTATTATAAAACATGGGTTTTTAAAGCTGTTATCCTCTGGAGGTATGTAAGGAAAGAAAGAGAAGGCAAGAGATCAAGAGGTTTTTTTGGTTGGATTTTTTTTCTTTTTGTCTGAACTGGGAGAGGAATACTGCTAGATATTCTGGGCATCCACATCACTAAGGATCAAGTAACTCTGTTGAGGGCTGTGGGTACAACAGATGTAAGACTCTTTTTCCTCAGAAGCGCAAGTATCCAGTGAGAATCCCAGTACTTTCTTCAGCCTGCTGATATTCCCAGGAGACCATGGGAGACTGTGTCATGTAAAACAAACCACTGCATGATTCATGTCATCATTTCATTTCCAGTAGAGGAAAATATGCCTTCTGATTTCTCAGAAAACCATGCCCTTAAGTTCAGAGAGTCACAAAGTAATAAAAACATTTTTTTGTTTCTGCCAAGTTCTATTTTTGTGGTTTATTTTTTTGCTGCTTGAATATTTGGTGGTTTGTACTGCAGACAGCAGAGCTGGGGTGATGCATCATGTCAAATCATACAGAGATGCTCATGATGTCCAGTCACACCTCACTGGATGCAGCACACTGTTAGGAGGAGGTATTGCATGACAAATTCTATGTCTATATCCGTATATGTATGCATGAACAGGTAGGATTGGGGGATTCATTGATGCTTTTGAATCAGCCGCTGCTTTACTAAATATTTTTTTCCCTCTAAGGAGAGCAAAATGAACACTGAAAGAAAAAAAAACCAACAACAAAACAATATAAAAAGTGATTCATACTCATATTCTTGGGCTGGAGATGATGTAGAATGAATAAAAGACAGACTGTGAAAAAAAAAAAGATAATTTGGTTAAAGTCAATAATTCACCTCATGAATGTTCAGCTCTGGAGCATCATTTTGTGGCTGATTTATTACAGGGCTATCACTCTGGCAACCACAAAAAATCTAGAGGAAGATGTCCCTGCCCATGGCAGGGGGCCGGAACTAGGTGATCTTTAAGGCCCCTTCCAAGTCAATCCATTCTATGATTCTTCCTCATTATTTTCAACATTGTGTTACTCTTCTCTTCTCTTAAGCTCAGAGAAGTCCCTGCCTGACATAGCTGAAGATTATATTCTCATCGTTGCATATCTCTTGTTGAATTTGTTTCTAATTTCTTCCTATCTACAAGCAAATCTCTCTCACCTACTTGAAGAGATTGTCTGGGCTAAATGATTAAGTGGAGTTCTGCTTTCTCTTGAGCTGACAATCCACCATGAATACAGCACACAGGCCTGATAACTGCCAGCAGGACATTTGGGATCTTTTGTGATGAATAGGGAAAGAATGGTAGTTGACATCTGTATCAGTGGACTTTAGGTTGTTCAAGTCAGCAGGTGCCCATGCTGAAAACCTGCCCTTGCACTCCATCATTGGTCTGCTTCATGTGAGATATCTACCTAGTCTGATTTACAAAAAAAAAAAAAAACCAAACCCAGAACAACAACAGCAACATCATCAACAACAACAAAATACACACACAAAAAAAACCTCAAAACCAAAAAACCCCAAACAAGTGAACAAAAAAACCCCAGTAAAAACCATATGTGGGATCTAGATGTGAATCCGGGTTTAATGTAGAAGTCAAGATGGATCTTGAGGGTGTATCTCTTAAAAAGTTCCAGCAAAGAAATATAAATTCTCTGCAAATGTCCTCTGCAACTGAGGCAGAGTATGTCCCCAGAATACTAAAGTGGTGAGTAAGAATGGGCAACCCCAAGAAGGGCATTTGAGTATGGTGGTCCTGCAGTATAGACACTCACATAGAGCAGAGAGGCTAATCTGACTGATAAAGCCTGAAAACAAGTATTACCTCTCATTACCTCTGGAATGGACACATACAGTTAAGAGGATTCAAAGGTCATATTTGCTGGTTTTCTGTTATTGTTTTGAAGGGAGAAAAGAATGACAATTTAGTGAAAATTGAAATCTTGCTGTTGAAGTCTGATACTATCTCCTCAGATATAAAGAAAAATAAATGGACATAAACAAGGACAGAAAAGAACAACAAAGGCAGTTTCTGTCTCTGGGAATAATATTTGTTCCTGATTTTGGTGTGGGATAAGCAGACCATGCACACTGAAGTCTGACATGCTCTCTGGGCTGCTGGGATGTATGGGCAGGTGCTTCCTTCTAATTTGTTCCCAGGTTAGAGGCACTAGAAAAGGTAAATTTTGTTCTAGGAAAACAAGTACCTTATAGCTGGAAGGATGGGTGAATAGAAAGACATGGCTGAAAGACAACTGTGAAAAAGGAGAAGTGTTATGTTACAGGTGATATTCAAATTTTAGCACATACAACAAAGGTGTTGTAGCACCTAGTTCCCTTCCTCTGTCCCTTTGCAGCTAGCCTGCCTGATGAGTCTAGAGTAGTATTGTGGAAGGTCCCAGAACACTGTGAGACAGCAACGATGATAATAAAAATTGATTCTTCCAGCTTGATTCAGTCCCAATAATCCACAAATATAATCCTTAGAAGGATACCAGTCTCATCTTACTACAGTCAAATGAATTTCAATTTAAAAATTTCTGTTAAAATTTTTTTCCTATTTGTAGAACTTCTCAGTTCATTATTATATCTTAACATTACTGGGAACTTGGATGAGTTCTGATTACAGTTTTCTTTTTCTGAATGACTCTTTTATTTGGAAGGATTTTATAAATTCTTTCTTTCTGCACATGCTACAGCCCAATCTAGGATTTCATGCCTTTAGGTACCCCAAGGATTAACCACCAGTGCAAAAGGTTAGGTCAGAAAGACGCCAATACAAGGCATCTAATCAGGAAAATGACTAAAATAGTAGCAGAAGTCTTGCATCAACATAAGGACTGTAGCCCTCTCTGCGCTGCTTCTGCCTCAGTGTCGTACTTGAGCTCACTCATGTCAGAGCAGTTTGGATGAGCCAAGAAAACACAGTGCCCAGTTCCAGTGGTTGGGAAAGATTTCTATGCCTCAGCCTTTGCACTTGCTGCTGAAGAAATAGGAGGAGAAGCACAGTTTTAACAGTCAGTAAAAGTCAAATGCACAGCACACACTTGGAGCAAGGAGGGCTCCTTCCCTCCAGGAAAAGCAGAAGGATTTTGTGGTTAGATCAGGGAAAAAATCTCTAGTTTTGTAAAGGGAGAATTTCAGTCTTCTCCAGACTTGTCTTGCGAGTGAATTCTGCTGTGAATTTGCATATGATCACTTGTGCTAAGGAATTACAGGTCGCTACAGGTTGCAAACATTATTTGCTTCCTGCCCTTGAATGCCACTGGCTATAAAGGCTGCTGTGCCTGAAAAGCTGACTTAGCCATTCAGGTGGGCTGGTTGGTGACTCACATGTTTAGTTTCTGACAGCATTATTACCAAGTAGATTGGTACAAGAGTAACGGATAAATATAGCAGGATTGATCTCTGATCCAATGAGAAAGAGAAAGGAGCAAGAGATCAAAGCATCACATATTCTAAAAACAAGAAGAAAATGGTCAGAAGAAGAGAATAAATCTATATACTACATGTAGTAGGATTTTGTAAATGAGAGACATTAATGTAAGTATAGAAATACATAGCATGTCAGGTGAAAGTAGATTTTGTTCAAAAATAGGTAGTTAAGAACTACATTTTTTCAGACTAAACCCAACATCTTGTTATGGATTGAAATGGATTTTTGTGCATAGGTGTTTACAAGCATTGTTCAGAAGTGGTTCTTGTCTTTTGTAGAGTGAGAAGTGAGATGAAGTGTGACAGTTAGAATTTACAAGGAAAAAGGAGAGGTTACAATGAAGCTGAATTGGCAACTCTGATTTTTATTTTAGCTATCTATACAAATGTATGAGTCCTACTAAAACAAGAAGAAAGCCAAGCTGGATTTGAAACTATCATATGGTTCATTGTTTGCCCATCCAAATGAAGTTGGAATGCAGCTTCAACTTGTCAGATTATGTTATAGAGGACATCCAAGATTCTATTATATTCTTATTAACTGTCCAGAACTTCATGAGCTCAGTAGAGATAGATTGCTTAATAAGACCCTTCAAAGTGTTTTTTTTTCTGTCAGGAGATGGGAAGTAATTTGAGCGATCTTACTGTCCAGGAGTTCAATTTTTTAATCACTTAGACGATGAAAAAAACCCTTTCCCAAGAACATCTACAGGAGTCAGATTTTTCTGTTATATCATTTATGTACTTGTATATATACAGTAATTACACTCCATTTACTGGGTCATGGGAACTGACATCTAACTTTGAAGTGAATTGAATAACAATGAATTCACCTCTAGTAGTTTTCCCATTACTCTGACCTTGCAAAACTACATTGTGATTTATTTTTTGTTGTATGAATTTACCTTTTGTCTTAGTAAACACCTGTGTTGGGCAGAATACAAAACAAAAATCAGATGGAAATTACTAAAGTGTTAACTCTGTTTTACACAGATCACTAATATGAGCTTTGTAAACCACTCATGCTCTGGTGAGGAGTGTTTCAGTTTATCAACCTGTGAAAGGGAATACTACAAACCTGAGCTCACTCTGTGGGCCCTTCCTGAATCTTGGCAGACCACCCAAATTTGCAGTTGTGGACAAATCTATATGGTATATGTTTCAGAGTCAGAAAGCTGCATCCAAAATTGTGTGCATATTCCTTCTTCCATGACAGAAAATAGAGAGACTTTCCTGGTATCAAAGGCTCTCTTCTTACCTAGAAATAGTAAAAAAAAAATCTATATATATATAAAAAACCAAACCACCAAAATATTATTCTGAACGCCTTTAAGATAATAGACCTTGCAATAATAAACTACTGAGTGTCTTGCTACAGGAACAATTTTTCTCTTGCCATTATAAAGCAAAAAGTCAGATAAAGCCTTGTCCTTGAAACATGCAATTTAGAAATAATTCAATATTGCACCAATTTTTTATATAGGTCCCCTTTGTTTTATGATGACAGAAAAATTCAAAAATTGTGTGTAGATAGAGATTAAATTTAGCCTTAAGTGAAATTTAACCTTAAGTGAGACTGAAATTTTCCTGGGATTTTGATTTAACAAAATGATGTTAATGATATTTAAATCTCCCAAATGACAGTGATATCATAAAGTCAGTTCATTTTTTGAAATTCAAACTTTTTATATCAAGCTGTTTTGGACAGAAAATGATAACATCCTAGGCAGATCTATTCTTTAGACATCTTCTGGACTCTGAATGTGAAAGTATGAAAACTAAGCACAACTCACACACAAGATTCTGGTTAACACTTGAATCATCTTTGATCCTTTTGTTTCAGAAAACCTGGTAGCTGAATATATCACTAGAGAAAGAGACTCCTCCAACTTTACTGTAATTTGGAAGTGATTGTCACAGGCAGAATGTCACAATACCATCAAAGGATACCCCTGGGTGAAAGTTCACTTCAAACTGCAACCAAAGCAATGGTATTCACATTTTCTAGGCAACATGGTAAATTTCTGCTTTCCACAAAAATATCATGTTTAGTCTCATCTCAAAATTCTTTTTTTTTCCTTTTTAAACTCTGAATTGAATCCTCTTTGGTTTTTTAAAGAACTTCATTATGAGACACTGCTCGACCCTTGACACTGACATAAGTCAAACAAAGCAGTGATTGCCACAAAGACAAGACTAACCCAAGAACTATTCTTTCTGATCTATGCTAGAAAGTTTAAAACTGTCTACCAATCAAGCAGGCAAGATTTGAAGGCCAATCTGCTTTTCAGACTCTTGATATTACAACCTTTGTATTTTTCTTACTGCCCAGCAAAGACCACAGTTGCTGTACTGGACAGCATTCCAAATCAGGCCCCTCAAAATCCACCCCTGTGGCAGTGCTTAGGGCTAACCTGTGCATCTCTGCAAAAAGGCATAACATTTCACTATGCACTTATGACAATTATCCACTAGAACAAAATCCTCATGTGTCATCTAAGAGGCCCTAAGGATAAAAGTGGTAAAGCGTCCAACAGATGACTGTCAAAACTCAGGGTTCATTTGCTTCTTGTCAGAGTCTAATTTTATCTTACATTATCTGTTATAATATCTAATCAAGCTCTAAAGGCACAGGAAGTGCTCCCCCCACACACTTAAAGAGCTTTGTGTCCTCTTTAGCCTCTCACAGGAGAGCTTTCAAGCCATATTTCATATGCATTTGCTATTTCCCCAAACCATTTGCCTTCTATCAGAATAAATCTTTTGATTTTTGACTATTCATAGAATATGATACCAAGTTACCTTTACTGTTTCTTGGATTTTGTTTTCCTTTTTTCTTCCCTGAAATAGATATTACAGACAATAGCAAAAGAAATAATTTTATTGGAGATTTTACAGATAAAATATTTGTGCCTGGCAACACAACAATAGAAGGATTAACCCTCAAGTGGGATTAATTCTTCTTCCGCTATGTACTTTACAGACACAGTAAGAGAGTTCTTGTACCACAGAGTTTAAATTTAAAAAAAGCAACAAAAAAAAAAGTCAAAGAATGAAAGAAGTGAAAGCAAGTTTCTCTAATTTTAACAACAGGAAGCTTTGTGGAATGGATATCAAAGAATCATTACGAATTTTTTAAAGATAGAACATTCAATAATGAAGAATATAAATTTGGGTGGCAAAATATTAAATTTTAATTGTAAAGGTAATAATGTAGAATGTGATAATTGTGGTACTAGGAAAAACAAGGGTGATTTTTTAAGGTTGAAGTAATATCTTGTATTGATAATTTTGATTATTACTCATGTAAATGATTATTTGGATGTGTTTGGTACTTAGAAGAGCAATGACGTGACTCCTTTATTTTGTAATATATTATATTTCAAATATGTGGGATATAAACTATGAAATAGTACTCAAGCCCAATCTGTATAGGAATTAATAAAATAATAAATGTCAGAGATAAAGAATGTAGTAGGCAATGAAAGTAAATTTAAAAAGTTATGTTAAATAAAGGGAAGAAATAATGTTTTGAGTCAATTTTCCTCTTTTTTTAATATTAAAAAGGTGCTCAAAGTGCACGAAAATATTGTTTAGAAAGTTATTTTGAAAATACATTTTTTAGTATGGAAAAGAGAATATTAAGGACTTAAGTTGTTCGATTAAAAAAAAGAAATCTAATTTTAACAAAGAGGAAAGTTACTGATAGTTTTCAAATGTTCAAGGAAAGGGAAAATATATACAAATATGGCCAAGCATTAGGTCAGTCTGCAGAGAAATCATACAGAAGTTTTTTAAAAACATAAAATCAAACAATCATCTGAATTCATAAGGGTATTATTGACACTGTTCAAAACATTTATTTCTTTAAATTCTTCATAGTTCTCTTAGTCTCTGATTGCATTTCTTTGCCAGAACAAGGAAGAAAGGAGGAAAGCAAAAAATGAAGGCCGTGGTAACAAGAAGGCAAAGGGAGAGTCTAAATGCTGATCAGATATTCCAGGATAAATGTTTAGTTTACAGATGAAATGAAGTTCCCATGCAGGAATCTTTCTTGCTTTCTTTTTCTATAATAGTTTCCCAAGCGACTCTGAAAAATTGATGGCACAGGTTTTGAGTAAGGTTGCAGTTTACTCCTACCAGTTTCAACTGCACACGTACAATGACATGTCTGGAGTTACAGACATTTCACCAGCAATCGTGTCTCTCTTCTGCAAATCTGACAAATGCAGATGCAGGGCTCTATTGGGTTTGTGTGGCAAGGTTTTGGTAGTCAGGGAGCTACAGGGGTGACTTCCTCTGGGAAGGTGTCACAAGCTTCCCACATACCTGCCAGAGCCAGTGACCATCAGGTGGTAGTACCTTTGGAATATCGAGTTTAAGGAGGAAACAGCTGCAGAGGAGCAACTGCAGCCTGAGAGAGGAGTGAGAATATGTGGAACAGCTCTCCAGAAACCAAGTTCAGAAGTGGGAGGAGGTGCTCCAGGCACCAGAGCAGAGATTCCCTTGCTTTCCAGGGAGGTTAACAGTGCAGCAGATTGTCAGTGTTTGATCCTGGTCAGAAACAAAGCCCCACAGAGCCTCTTACTCACTCACTCACTCCTGGTGGGATGGGGGAGAGGATGATAAAAGTGAGAACTTGTGCACTGAGACAAAACACAGTTTAACTGATAAAGCAAAAGTCATGTGTAAATGCAAAGCAATACCGGGAATTCATTCACCCCTTCCTATGGTCAGACAGATGTTTAACCAATCCCAGGAAAGCTGGACGCCAACACATGGTGGTTTGGGAAGACAAACTCTGTATCTCCAAATGTCACCTCCTTTCTCCTCAAGGGGGTAGGTGGAGAAGTTGGGACTGAAGTTGAAGACTAGGAACCGTTTTTATCTCTCATTATCCCCCTTTGAGTGACGAAAAAATTACTTCCTCTGAATTTACACAGTTTTGCCCTTGACAATAACTGAACAATCTCCATGTCATTATCTTGACCCATGAGTTTTTCATTTTATTTTTCTCCCCCTATCCAGAGACAACTGTCTAGGTGGGCTCTTGGTGTTCAGCCAGAGTCGGTCCACCAAAAATTCACTGAAGTCCCTGCAAGTAATAAAGAATTCTCCTTTCAAAAGAGTTGTTAGAGCTGAGTCTTAAACTGACCAAACCTTTGCAGAGCTCAGAACATGTGTCTTCAACAGACCTTGTATCACTGATTATCTGCAGGGAATAAAATTTAGTGGTTTTGGAGAAGATCATGTAGATGCAGGAGTTTTCAAATGAAAGTCTGACAGTTTTGAAGCCTACAAGTACATTTTACCAAGCTTTTAAAAACTAAATTCAGTGTTGGACTAATGGTAATGAAATGCTTCTATTATTTCCACAAAGATGTCTCAGCTTGAAAACTTGAGACAGTTTGGGGTTGTGTAGTGATCTGTTTTGAAATTCTGAAAAGATGGGGCTGCATTCATTCCCAAGCGGGTTGTCAGCAAAGCTTCAAATAAAGTTTTTTGTTGTGCTGAGGCAACAGTAATCTTAGCTTTGCCTTTTTTCTGACTAACCTGGCTCCCAAAGAGATCTCAAGGCCCAGAAAACACATGAAAATAATTGGTGGGTTGTAAGGAAAAACCATATTCCACCACACTGCACCTCTAGAGAAAGAGTGTTGTCTGAAAAGTTTAGTAGTGAGCTGAAGCTGTGTTTCATCTAAATTGTGGAGGAAAAGACAAGTTAGAATAAAAGAATGTATGTCTGATAATCATATGGCCAGTCTGAAGGGCCTTTTATCTGGGTTTGTGGATTCCCATATCTGTATGCTGTTGAGGAGGTAGTTAGAATTTTGATTACAGAATAAAGCACCTCCAGAAAGTGCTATATGCAAATACTGAAGAGCATGGGTCAAAGTTTTATTCTTCCTGGGACTGCCTAGCATATTAACAGGTCTAGGGAAAAATGACTGTGGTTAAAAATTAATAGCACACTGACAAGTATGATTTAAACCTATCCAAATCTAAATCAGTCAGCCCTAGTAAAATCTTCAAATCCTTAAGAGGTAACCCATAGTCAGTGGTGTCAAAAAGTGCTATGAGGATTGAGAAATTAATCTGCATTTCTCTCACATAGCAGATTTGTCCTTGTGTGAAAAGTAAGTGAGGGATTCTGTTGCCCTTGTGTCTTTTATTTAACCTCCATTAGCACTGCATGTAGTAAAATGCTACTGTGTTAAATAAACATTACTTTGAAAAACAAATTAGATTGCAAATAATATGTTAAGAGCTGACTGAATTCTTCCTACCCATTCAGTTGAGATAAATCTCTTTTTTCTCCTGTCAAGGAATTGTTGCTTGGAACTTCCTTATGTTCATCAGAAAGTTGGATAAATCATTTTCAGACACTGGACTAAATGGAAATTGATTGCTTCGTCTAACTGGCATTTATGGTGCAGCCAGGTCATCTTAATATCATGGCACTGCTTCTGTTTGCTAAGTAGGTGACAGAAACTTCCATAATTGGAAAGCAACAAGGGAGTTATAGTTATTTGCAGAGAAAATGCTGGGAAGTTTTGAAAATGTTTCCCCTCTTCAGCTGCTGTCCATATGTTAATCAATCATCTGACCTTACACAATACAGCAAACCAATCTTGATTCAATTATTAATGAAAGTCCTTTCTGAAGGTTCTCTGCCACCTCTGTATATATAAAAAAAACATGGATGGGACTGTGCAATACAAAGATTGCAGCGATAAATCAGGCTGTGGAATGAATGGCAACAGCCATATCTGCCTCTAGATCCAAAATGTCATCTGTTTTGTTATTTTCTTTACGGTAGCACACTGTATATGTGTTAAGTGCTTTGCTTTCAGGAAGGACAGACGAAGATCCTATTTAAAGGAGTTCAAGCTGAGGACAGGCCAGTAATAAAAAGATTAAGGAGAAAAGAGGAAATAGTAGATGATTCATACAAATATCAGTTGGACACTTTGC
The DNA here is from genome assembly GCF_901933205.1 of Camarhynchus parvulus. Taxonomy (NCBI): domain Eukaryota; kingdom Metazoa; phylum Chordata; class Aves; order Passeriformes; family Thraupidae; genus Camarhynchus; species Camarhynchus parvulus. Next base: position 71,772,223 of record NC_044573.1, on the reverse strand, counting down.
TGCAGAAGTGTTGGGCTTTTTTTTTTTTTAACAGAAGTTTAAAGGTGGAGTGGAGAGAGGTGCTTGCTGGTAACTTCCAAACACTTCAGTTGCATTAAAAGTTTATTTTACTGGCTGATTCATTGTAATTTTAACCTGTAATCACAGCCTATTCCAAACTGTTGCATTGCTATTCACTAATTGCAAACTGGAAATCACTGGCTTCAGTCTAAGATTTAGGCAGGTGTATTTTAATCCTGTCCTGGTTTGGATATGTCTTTTATCTGCTTCCAAACCAACATTGGAGATCTGCTTCAGAGTGTATGCACAGTTCTGAGGTATTTCAACTTTCTCCATTTTCTTTGCTTTGATTTGGTTTGCAAAATTATTTTGGTACAGAGGAAGCTGCCTTCAGCCAGGAGGCAATAAATGAGAAATTTCTGTCCACATGGGTAAATAAAGTTTGCTGTCCCCTAATGGGGAACAGAGGGAAAAAAATAATATCCAGTCAGTGAGATAGTTTTGAAATATCCAGAGGGTATGCTTGGATCATGGGGCCAGAGTAAATTTATCTGAAGCACACCCTTGAATCACTCCAAATTACTTCCTAACATAAGCATATCCTTTCTTTGTCTAGTATGGCTTCAGGTGGCTTCATTGCTCTTGTTTACCTAATGCATACATTCAATTAATAGTGCTTGATGAGATGGAAAGGTAGAAAAGATATTAAATTTACTGATATAAAGTGCTTTGAAAACTTTGGAAATTAGTCTTGTAAAATGGCAAATCATTACCACATGAAATAAATGCCTAATTCTCTTGAATTCCAATGAGGTAAATAATATAGCTATTTTACCATTAAATATTCAAAAGCATTTAGTATTGCTTGATAAAGAAAGCAATAAGAAAGAAAGAAGGAGTGCAAGTAAGCTACTGCAATGCCTAGGGCAGCTCCAGGGTTAGGCAAAGAACTAGTGTGCAAAGAAATCTCATTATGAAGAGAAACAATATTTGCATTTTTACTGTTTCTTTTGTTCAGTGTTATATTTTTTAAAAGGGTAATCTATCAGAATTAGATATCTGATTTAGAAATTTAATTTAAATTGGTTTCTCTTTCCTTTTCAGTTTACCCATTTTTACTGGATTATATAATAGCATAATCATGTAGGAAGAAAAGAGCAAAACTGGGCAATTATATGCACAATTATTTTTAAAATACAGTAACAATAGCAAGGATGAGATGAAAAGAGCTCATACTCTTTTACAGTGTCAAGGCATAGTCCATATGTTGGGAACAATCAGAGGATTAATATAATGAACAAAAGATACCTCCTTAATATTCTAGATAATAAAAGACACATGGATAGATATTGGGGGTGTGTATATATATAAATATATAAAGATATATATGGTTACCAAAGAAATTGCAGTGCAGGTTGGCTTCTTGCTCCTTTCCTAGAATATTTTGTGAGCACAGAATCAGTGTCTGCTACACATCTTCCCCTCCAGCCACCTCATACACTCACAAGAGGCACTGAACCAGCAACCTTCAGGCTCCAGAACAAAAAAAGCCGCTTTATCTTGACCCAAAGAACCAATACATATGCTGCTGTCAAAGAAAAGGTGCTGCCCAAGTGTGTCACATTTATCACAGCTATTCTTTCCTGATCCAGGTGATCTCATCAGTGCTTGGAAGCCTCAGATGAGACTCTATTTGGCATTTCAATTTTTATAGCCAATAAAAATTCTTATTTTTTTTCCACAAATCAGAAATAAAACGCCGCCTAGTTGTATAACCAGAGAGGAGACTAAAAAAAAAAAAACCAAACATCTAAAGCATTAATTCAGTGGAAACCTGAAGATAGGACTGGATTTTAGCCAGAGCCTTGCATTCTTCACTTTTATACTGTAATCTGACTTTCAGTAGAGGATAATTATTTCGCTAGACATCAATCTTTACCACATCCAGAAAGACACTGAATTTTAATGGCTGAAAATGAAGGGGTGGTTTTCAGTTCTTCTACTGCCTGGCCCAAAATATGCTCTAAAATATGTAAGCCATGATAATTCTTTGTAATCAGACAGCCAGTTATATTAGTCATCTGAGGCTTAAAGCAAAGCAAAAAATTTAAATAGCACATTGATTCCTAAAGACTTTCATTTTAGAAATTTTTATCATGTAATGTCAAAAGAAAGAATTTAAAAGTTCACAAAACTTAATTTCAAAGTCATGAATTTCACTTTGCTGAAGTTAAACTATAATAAGAATGGATTTACTGTGGGTCCTTTACATGCCCAAATAATGTATTTTTTCCAGGAATTATATTGCCTTACAAGAGAATAATAATAACATCTTTCTGCAAGTTAATACTTACTGAAAGCTGCTTAGAAGAGTAAATTGTTCTAGATTGGCACAAAAGCTTACAGAGTTAAAGATCAAAAGTTTCTTCCTTACAGAGAGATTTCCCCATTAGTTTTAGTGACAAAAGAATCCCTTTCATTCTGTAAAGGGTATGTTTAGTTGATCCAAATAACCTATACAAAATGTCCGAAGGGAGAGCACTAATTAAATAGCAATGTAAATATGTTGTTTCAGCAAATAGGAACAGAATAAAGCTTCTACCACCCACATAAATGTCTAAATAGAATTGAGCATATTCTCCCTTTCCCTGTGACCAGATAATATTTAAGTATTTTAATTGCTCAGGGTATTTCCAAGTTTTTAATGGCATTTTCAAATTATTGAAAGATTTTTTTCATTCATTTAATTCTCAGTTTCTCAGAAACTGAGATATTTTGCATTAAATACTGCATGACAAACTTAATAGCTAATTAACCTGGGGACCCTGTGTCTTAAAGTTTACTTTTATTCTAATTCAGCAATAAGATTAAGACTAGGAATAATTTAGAGAAGGAACATTAGAGGCACATTAATTAGATAAACATATGCATGCACATATATGTGTGTGTGCTCCTATGTGTCCAAACTCAATTCAGTTTTGTCCTCCTTCAACACTGCAAGTATTAAACTAAAACTATTTAGTGTCTTATTAAGTAAAATTTTAATATTTCCTGCATGAAGTGCCTTTAGAGCAGAGTTCTTCTGCTTTGCTAGACTCCTTGTTGGAAGTTTAGCTAAATTTTGCCAGTCTTAGGTTTTCTGAAGTTATGAACCAGCTGCTTTCAGATCAATGTTTTCCCACTGTGAACTTTGGCAGATATGATTGTTTCCATAGAGGTGCTGTTGTTTTCTAACCCCCTTTACTTTCAACTCCTGATACTTCAGTCTGGGGAGAAAGAAAGCAGTTGTCACCATTGTTCCCCAGGACTGAGGAATGAGAAGAGGGGGAGTGGTGAGAGCTAGTCATCATTTGGAGCTGATAGGAGGGAAGTGTTATGTACAGGTGGGAGCTCCTCATGAGAGTACAGGGAATGTGTCATTGGCAGGCCTGGAGTAGGGGTGGCATATTGGTGAGTTTACTAAAACTTGAGAAGAGGGAAATTTCACAGTGAATGGGGTGATATGAATACCTTCCTGCCTTTGGGATTATTAGCCAAACTTTAATTCACCTAATCAAACTCCTACACACAGGCTCATCAAAGAGAGATCATAATGAGGGGAACATAAAAATTCATTGTTTCCCCAAACACAAAGTCTTCCACCAAAGGAAATGCAAACTGGAAAATCTAGTTTTTTTGGAGCTTTTGGAGTTGGCAGTGCAGTGAGAGAGTAAAAGGACCATTAGTAAGCACATCAAGGCAAGAACTTCAGTAATGGCAATTATGCTCGAGACATCTGGTTCTGTTAGCCAGCCAACTTTTCTAACTTCCTGTAAAAAAAAAGAAAAAAAGAAAATCTTGGTGATTCCAGAACTGACCCTTGCTCATTCCTTTCCCAGAATTCTACTTGCCCAGATTGTCTACATTTCTGAAGTTTCTTGAAGGACACCAATTTATCTTTTATTCTGTCAAAAGCTGCACCCCATCAAAGTAGTTCCCTTGGTCTCAACAAGCTGAGGAACTCCTTATTTTCTGAACAAGATGAGAAAGAGAGGAGACATGAGTAAAAGCAACATGGAAGGATAAGTCAAAACAACAGAGTAAAGGAGATTGTAATAATCATTAAGTTCCTCTATATAGACATGCTTGCCCTAATATTACAGACCCCCTTTTACTTTCACATTCTCAGACACATCCTACTGAAAAGAAATCAGAAATTACTGGCTTATCACCTCCCAAAGAACACAACAAAGTCACACAAGAATTTGTAGCATATTTCTAGCTCTTTTCAAAGGAAATATCTGATTGCATAGAGAAGACTATTCTTATGGCCCACTTCACCTCAGAATACACAGAGGGCTGTGGAGATGTTGACAAGTTTGGATATTAGGAACTGTATTCTTTTAATTCACAGCTCTAATATAGAGAAATAGAAAAACAAATCCAAATTATAACCAGCTTTCTCTCCTCTGCTCATTCCATTACAAGGCTCATAAGTTGCCTAAGCACTCACTTTGCAGCCAGGTGTGACCTAAGATCTTCAATACATATCTAATGATCTTTTTGCTTAGCTTGAATATTAAAGAATGATGCACTGAAATTTTCATTATAATGTGCAATGAAGACATTTTCAAGGATAAAAGTTTATCTGGTTCTTTATCGTAAGGTTTTGTTCTGTGAGTTCCTGTTAGAGTGTCACTTTATGTACCACACTCAAAAATATATTAGCTTGCTTAATGACATTTATTCTTAAGAAGGTCTCTTAAGTTATCTCAAGGCATTTTTACAAGAATATGACAATTATGTATCATGAAAATTGAACTGTAAATGTTTCAACTGCATTCTTTGTTTTGTTTTATTTGAACTGTCTTCTTCTGGTGATTGTGATATTTATTTCTAAATCTAAATTAAAATTAATACTAAGAACCCTCTGGAAATGAAATTAAAATTGACATTAAATATAATCTGCATAAAGATTCACATAGATCATATTTTGAACTTTTCTTACATACTGGGAAATATTCGGTGGAAAATTATTCTCATTAGGATTCAGGTAATTTGGTTCAAATTCTTCTAATATTATAGACAATCTACTGGATAAGATTACAATAATAAAAGGACTCCATGTATTTGCAGGTTTTCCACTCCTTTCAAAATACTAAACAAAAATAAATCCACACTAAAGACTTTGCCTATTTTTCTAATCTCTTTTCTTCATGAACTTGAACATATTTTCTTATGTGATTTAGAAGATAAGTAATATGATATAAAACCCATATAAAAGTATGTATCTAACTATATATATGTGTATATTTATAAAAATTCACTTTGGAAACTCTCTTGCTTTCAACTCTACAGTCAAGTATATGTTAAACAAATTGCAACTCTATTCCAGTTTGCAGATTTTGTTGTTGGTGTTAGGTCCAACATTCCTGGCTTTCTCTTTTCTTCTTGTTGAGTTAGTTTAAGAGTTTCTTCCATACATTTAATAAAACATCCAGTGTTACTTTCATGGATCTTCCTACACTATCATGCCAAAATAGTGGGAGCAGTCAGGCTTTTGACTGTCTTTATAATTTACAAATTACACAATTTCCTTGTAAATTGTCTGAGGGGTGCACTTGAAAACATCCTTCAAGGTATAACCTAAATGCCTGAACCAGATTAAAAGCTCCTATTTTTTCTCTTTTCTTTCTCTACATGGACATAATGCTTTCAGTTCATAGTGTCTATCTGTCTAAACTTTGTCTAACTTGGCCTTACTGTTTGCATTTCTGAGACAAAAATTGCATGACAGAAGGAGATGGTGATGGAATTTCAGACCTCTGAGCAGTTAGTTTTGGAAGCCCATGGAACTGTTAGATCCTGTAAGGCTTGGAAAAAAAGCAAATAGAATATCCATGTTTAAAAAGGACATAAAGAAGAACTGTAGAAATGGCGATCAGTCAATCAGCTTTATTAATTCCCTACAAAAATATTGCACAAGGAAAATCAGACAATTTGTAGGTACCTGGGTAATAACAAAAGTGGTGAATAACAGCCAGTGTAATTTGTTATCAAAGCAATCTAGTTTTTATTTTTTCATAGCAGGGTAACAGAATTTATGGGAAGAGGAGAGGCAGTCATGCTAAGATTTTTGTATGAATCCATTTCCATATATTTTCATTTTTTGGAGTGGTCTTAGTTTGTTTTCTCTCATGCAGCATTCTTAAAAGTTTGATATGGAAACATCATTTGCATCGTATTAGTGTAGCATAGGTGCAAAGATGTTTGAAAGCTGAATATAAAGAACAGTTTTCAATAGTTCATATGCAGAACATTAGGTTGTACCAAAATAGTCGCTGTCAAGATATATCTTGAGTGGAACTCATCAGTATTTTTATGAATAAACATTAGAACAAAGAGTAGATGTATTAAATCTGCCAGTAACTGAGGTCAAAGGGAATGTCACTATATTGGGATATGCAAATAAAGCCCAAAATTATATTAATACAGGAGAGAGAACTCTCAGGAAAAAAATGCACCATTTGGTAGGAACAAGTGCAAGATGATATTCTCAAATGAGAATGATCTAGCATATGAATAGGGGATGAGAGAGAACTGACTGAGATAATGCCACAAAAATGGATTTGGGGACTCTAGGGAATAAAAAATCTGAATTTTATTTAAAATTTAGAAGGAAATCAGATTTCTTTCTGAGAATATAAAAACATAAGTATAATCTCCAGAACTCCTGAATAAATCTTTTCACTTTTTTTGGCAGAGGTGAGAATTTCATCAGGTTCTCTAAAGTGGCACTGTGTTTCAGTGGCTTTAGTTAATATCCTGTTATAAAAGCTTTCATGACTTTATTTCAGTTACTATGTTGTTTTGTTTTTACATACTGCTATTATTTTTCTTATGGTAAGGTGATTATTTTTAAGGTCTTTGGTTGGTTTGGGGGGAAGGGGTTGTCGTTGTTGGGGTTGTTTTGTTTTGGGGTTTTTTTGTTTCTTTGGTTGGTTGGTTTTTTTTCTTTTGGTTTGGTTTGGTTTGATGTGTGGGGGGTTTTGTTTGCTTTTTTTAGGTTTTAGATTGTTTTATTTTGTTTGTGGGGGGTAGTTGGTTGGTTGGTTGGTCGGTTTTTTGGTGGTTTGTTTTTCCCCCCACTATTTTGTCTGCAGTGGCCTAGCACAATTTTTAGACATAGTTTTTGTTTCAGTCAGGACTCACACAAACTTCCTTCCTAGTGTCTTGCTCTCTCTTTTGCTCTCTTGATGTTAATAAGAAAGGGAGAAATGTGTGTTATCAAAAAAGGATTTCCTCTTACCAGCAGAAGTTTATGCATTGATTTGTCTCAGAAAAGACTAATTAAAACTTACAAACTGCTTTAGCTGTGAACTTTAGATTCATGTCTTTAGGAAAATCTGCTTGCATATCCACAAGACTATTTTTCCATGATATACAAATACCAGTGTATCATTCTTTTGGGTCTGAGGAAATCAAGGCAATTTAATGGCTTTTTACCATTTCAGCCAAAAATACATAAGGATATTTATTGTGTATCCCCATCCCATAGTATGAAGTACATTCTTCTATCACCTCTTCAGTCTTTGGATCTTTGAAAGGCACAACAGATGGAGTAGTTTACTCTCTGAGAAGCCATGTAATAATTTTAAGACTGAGTTTGAGTTCTCCATATATATATATATATTTATATATTCAACCTTTTTGTACTTTTACACTCCAATCACTTGACTATGACTCTTGAGAGACTACTATGAAAACCTTCTCTGGGTTAGATAAGATTCAAGCCCACCATTTATAATGCACAAAATCTTTCATAACAGATTTCTTTCCTTTCTGAAATAATTGGATATTGATGTCAAGAAGATATGACACATACCATACCATAGCTTTTCACTCATCACTGTTCCTTGAAAGCTTTCAAGCCCCACTTCTCTAACATGCAGCTATTCAATAGTCTAAACATAATGAGGTGAATAGTATTTGCTAAAAAGTCATAAAGGCTGATACTTTTGCAGTGTTGAAAACAGTGGGAATATAAAAAAAAATGCCATGGTTTGTGGCTGTGTTTATTTTAATTACAGAGCAATGCCAAGGTTTTCTTTCTTGCCTTAAAGCCAAATGGCAAAATTACAGCACATTCATTTTACTAATCTCTTAGCCTCTGAAATAGAGTGGCCACATGCAATGTGCCTAATGAGAATGAGTCCTGGCCCAGGCTGCCTTCTCAAATACACCTGTTATTTGAAAGCACTGGTTGGCCTGAGTTAAAGTAATATCAGTATTTATCCTCTATACTGATGACCGAGTTCCAGTGCAAGGGCCTGTCCTCTCACACTAATTTGCTCTTCCGAGAAACTGAGATGGATGGAAATTTGGTTAGCTGGCTGGATATGGAACTAGAAATAATTTGCCTTTGACACTGAAAAAGATACTCCGGTTTTGTTAAATTGTTTAGTTAATAAATTCATCTGACATGTTGATTTCCTGGTTTAGAATGTGTTTATCTGAAATCAAGTGTGCAGGCTAGGCTGTTTTCACACCACAGATTTTGTTAAGATACTATAAGATCCCTTAAATAGAATTAGCTATCCCAACATTCTGTGCATGGTAAGACCATAGATTTAAATGAATATGTAAATTGCAGCTTGTGAATTGAATTATAGAAAGACGTTATAAGCACTCATTCCTTGTCACTTTGCCCAAGATTTATCTTTAGCATCTGCTGCTCATTTGCTCTGCCAGGCCAAGGACTTTGTGGATATGAAAAGAGTACAATGGTTCTTCCTTTGTATTGCTGTTATTGTGGATTTCTACTGTTAAGATTCCTAAATTTTAGTAAGAACTTTAAATGGTAATTACAATTAACTAGACAAATTAAAATGTGGTACTCAGCCTGAACATAATCCTTCTGTAATACGAGACATTCAGTATTGCTGTGTTCTGTCCTTCTTTTCAAAACACACTGAATTCACAAATGGTATTCTAGATTTTGTACTGCATTTATTTGCTGACACTGGACTGAAGACTTATGAATTTTCTCAAACATAGATTCATAAGTTACTTTTAAAGTTATCATGTTTTACCTTCGGTGATATTTTGACACAGCTAATATGTTTTGGGCAAAGGGCAAAACACTACGAAAATATTTTTATTGATATTTAATTGAAGCATTCCTCCAGGAACTTTTGTTGATGAAAGGCAAGCCAGGTTTTGCATTGTGTTTCTGTAGCAAATTCTATAACTATACAGTTAAACCTGTAATTGCCATACTTTCTAAACTGTTCGGTCTTTTTTCCCTCAAGCTTGAAGACACTCTTTCTAATCCTGAGAAAATGAAGAAGCAGAGGGCTTCTTTTCTCTTTTCTTCTTTCTCTCTTTTCTTTTCTTTTTCCCTTCTCCTTCTCCTTCTCCTTCTCCTTCTCCTTCTCCTTCTCCTTCTCCTTCTCCTTCTCCTTCTCCTTCTCCTTCTCCTTCTCCTTCTCCTTCTCCTTCTCCTTCTCCTTCTCCTTCTCCTTCTCCTTCTCCTTCTCCTTCTCCTTCTCCTTCTCCTTCTCCTTCTCCTCCTCCTCCTCCTCCTCCTCCTCCTCCTCCTCCTCCTTCTCCTTCTCCTTCTCCTCCTCCTCCTCCTCCTTCTCTTCTCTTCTCCTTCTCCTTCTCCTTCTCCTTCCTTCTCCTTCTCCTTCTCCTTCTCCTTCTCCTTCTCCTTCTCCTTCTCCTTCTCCTTCTCCTTCTCCTTCTCCTCCTCCTCCTCCTCCTCCTTCTCAAGTGTGCTGTACAATTGAAGTGATAGGTTTCTTCTGTTTCTTTCTGCAATATGCACATTTTGCTCTTCACCTTTATTTCACACTTCAGTGTAGAGAAATAAGATTACTTTTCTCTTTGTAATTGCTGGATATCATTTAACCAAACAGAAAGCTTCCCAACAACTCCAGTGCAGCACTTTTGCACTCTACCTGCCTGAACAGAGATTCACCACTTGAAGAAGCTCTTTTCTATTGTCACAGACATATGCACATTCCCTGAAATATTAGCACTGCTCATCTAAATATTCTATTGAAGTTCTCTAGAGCCCTCTTTAAACACGTTGCTTCCTTTTAAAAGGAGAATATCAATGCAGAATTCTAATATAATAATATTTGTGATCCATCAACTAGTGAAACCAGAGAAAAAAAGAGGATTCTGGTCCCGATATCCAAGCCTAGGTTATACATTTTTACGTTAGAAAACCTTTCCAAGAAAAAGATGAGAAATGGTTTGTTCTTCTGGACCTATGTATTCTGGGGGTTTAGACTATGTTTAAATTCTGAAGGGAAAGGTTCAATGATCCAGAACAACTGTTGTTTTCCACAGTATCCTGGTGTATCTGACTAAGCTCAGGTTTCCTGGGTCCTGGGCAAGCGTTCCAGCCACCCGCGTAACGCTTGGAGAGCATATGGCAGCACCACCAAGAGCAGCAGCTTTCAAGAAAACAGTACTCTTGCTCTTCCTGCATAATGAAGACAAGAAAATGCATCATAAAACTTAAGGCTTTTAATCTTCTTTTACAAACATGAAAGAATGAAATTAATCTTTTGGCCACATTTATACTCTAGGCATCTAGTCTAAGCAGGTTATCAGGCTTCTCTTCATGGTGAAAAATAAGAATTAAATGCTATCAGAAGTCAGCCCATCCCTCATCAAATAGTTGGAACAAATGATTTACTATAAATTTTTATCTCTTCAAGACAGAGCTGAGACACTTAACTTCAATTTAAAAATCAGCCTTGAGAGACCTAAACTTAAGAAAGACAAGTCTCACTTATATAGGGATTGAATTAATAACATGAATATGTACTTTGGGGTACTATTAGGGTGGGCTGATATAAAATTAAATAATTTTAATGGTTTGCATAAGTTTTTTTTTCCCCTAAGTTTCCCTCTTTCTTGTGATGTCAGGATATTGTAAATACATGGTCTAGAGCTGCAGAATTGTGCAGTCACTGGAGGCTACAGCAGACTCATGAGGTTGCTGCCATGTATTCAATATTTTTCATTTTAATTGGTTATCAAGGAAAATTGGATTTCCTGAATAAGAATGATTTGTTGTCTTCATTGTGGCTTACTGAATAAGTATATAATTGTCAAGAATAGGTTTGTGTTCTGTCTCTAGAAAAAAATAGCCTGCTTAAGTCTCATTTCTCTCTGTTACTTTAGTGGGTTTTATCATATACTAATCCTCCAATACATTTTAATTGTGATCTGGCTCTGAATTCACCACATTAACTAAAGGCTCCAGATTTTTAAGCTTTACAAAACCTGTGATTTTAATTTCAGGGTTGCATCATCAGCATTTCTAAACAGTTATGTGATATCCAATAAGGAATCAACTCCAAGAACAATTTGTCTTCCATATCATCAAACTATTTTATAGGCTCACATCACAAAGGAATGCTGTGTGCTTTTCAGATCATCAGCACTTGCTGTGATTGAGAAGTGGATGATGTTGTAATCTTTGTCAGAGTCAATGGGCAGCTGAAGTTGTTTTTTGAACTCCAAATACTCCTTTGATGTTAGTTTCTTAAGTGAAAACTTAGAAAAGGAAATTGCTATTGTAAGCATCTTTTTGACTCATATAATCTGTTTTTATTGGTATATGTTGTCTGGAAGGTTTGTGCTCTGGATTTAAGTGCAATCAGTTTTGCCTTCATAAGTGTCTGTTTTTGTTTGTGTATTGAACTCTCTGCTCAACAAAGAAAAGATTAACTTTTCCACATTACTGGAAAAGCTTTCTTTTCAATTACACCCAAGCAGCAGCTCCACTTCTAGTATTTCCTGTGTAAGAACAACTTATTGATGTTCCTTTTCTGATAAATTATGCATTAAGTGATGAGAGACACCCAAAGTCACATGCTCTGCCAAATTCTCAAATTCTACCTGATAATAGTTCTTCATTTTTATTAAAACAAAAACAAAAGCAAAAATCCATTTCATTTCTTTGGCTCTTCAGAAGCATTTCTGCATGATGAAGACATGCAATCATGACCATGACCATGACCATTACCTTCTTCTTATAAAAATTAAATAAATGTATTTATTTAAGCAGCATTTTGCTTGCTGCTTCTTTTTCTTTTTTCTTCTTTTAATAATTCATCTAGAAACTGTTATAGGAGGGACTAACATAATTTATGCAATGAAATTAGACTTTTATTAAGATATTTAAATCTATTTTTTTCACAAAGTATGTATATATATGTATATCTTATGAGAGCTAATATTTAATCTCCTGTTATCTGGCTGCCTCTAGATACATCTATATGAGCAAATTAAACAGAGAGAAGATGGTGGCTCAGATATTGGATGTCATTCATTCACAGTATTAAATTGTCCTTTGTCTAATTTCAGATTATTTCAAAGAGTCCTCACCTGAATAATCCCCAGGCATGCTTTGAAACATAGCATAGATCAGACATTATTTACAAAAGGTGATTCGGATAGTGCCAACCTGTTTTGGACACACAGTTATACAACACCGGTTGAACTCCATGCCTTCAGAGTTCAGTTATAATTTGTAAATTTTTTGTGCTCAGTAAGTTTGCTTTGGTTACCCACAGGCCAATATTTGCTGATATCTGAGATGTTCCACCAGGCACTGTCCAGACCTCAGAGCTCTAAAAGAACATGGAACTCCCCTGGGTCCTCTGCTACATCTGTGAGCAGTCAGGAGACATTCCATATAATCTAGTGTAGCTCAAATGATGTTAGATATTTATGTGAGGCAAACTGAATCAAGACCTAAATCTCTTCAGAGTGAGCTGAAAAACTGTCTAGGTTCCATTAATTGTGTTGTTGCAAGAGTCTCAGATGTCACCAGACTACTGTGTTTGGCCAACTGAATGTGTTCTAGGAAGCTTAAGTATTTTTTCTTCACCTTTCATAGAGCTTAGGACAGTTTAAAAAGGATTAAATTTAAGGTGCCTTTTCAGGAAAAGAATATATATTTGTAGGTTGGTATGAAGACCATTATGAGTTGTCTGTTTTGTCATGAGATGGCATCAATTTTACAAGTACTCTTCCTGTCCGGCAAATATATTCAGTGCAACTAATTCAGAAATAGGTGCCTATTCTGGAGATATTTAGTTATTAGTCTACTTATTGCCTATCAATATAATGACTTCTCTTTCCAGGAGTACAGAAAGCATTACTAAGCTGCTTGTTTTGCCTGTGTACCATAACACCTGCAATCATATTAATGTAGCCAGATGTTATTTATATGTATGTAGGTCTCCTGCTTGCTTTGGGAATTCATCTGTCCTGACACAGGTACTCATGACTACTTTTGATGACAAGGTCAATCGCTGCTTGCAAGACCTGCCACTTCCTTGCAGATCCTTTTTCATATTTACCCACAGTTTTCCACTGTGTGACAGCATGTGAGTATTGTGCTTGTGCTTTTTTCAACCCTTAGATGTTTTCCAGCTTCTCTACTAACTGCAGTGGCTATGTTGCCAGCTGCTCCAACAGAGGTGCAATCATAAACTGGTTGTTATATTGTCTACTTGGGTTTGTTGCTTTTTGCTAATGTCTGCATGGGATTGAATTGGAAGTTTTCTGGCAGTTTCTGTTTCTTTTATACACACAATGTTCCTGTCTCTTCTCATTTCTTCATGTAAGTGAGGAAATGTGTTAGGTTGCACTAGGCTCTCCACAGTTGTTTACATCTTTATTTAGATTAAATTAAGCATGGGATCTTCTGCTAACTTATGGGTAGAAGAATATCAAACACATGGGTCTTTGACTTACTATTTTTGCCCTCTTCAGCTGGCAATTCCAAGAAATTATTGTCCACATACTCAACTGCGAAAATTTCACTTGTATCTTCAAGGATTCCTGCTCAGCCCATACCACTCTAAAGTCTGACGAACCTGAGAATAAAAAGAGATAATGTTTATGTTAAATATATCTTCCTTAAATTCTGGGAGTTTGGAAATGTCCCAAAAGAACCTTTCTGTCCACATTTTGGTCTCAGTCTCTCACAGATCTCAATCCTTTATTTCAATGACTCATAGAAACCAGCATCACTGAGATCCCTGACTTTCTGTCTTTCTCTTTTTACCCCATTTGACTTTCTCATAAATGGGTAAGATCAGGAACCATCATTCACCTATTCTCTTATCTTAGCCTTGAGGAGGCAATTAAAATCCAGTGCTTCCTGTACACCCTCTGCATCTTTGCTTTAAAAAGAAAATGAGTCCTTCCTCCTGCTGGGTTCCTATCCCCATCTACCCCTTTTATGATGAATATAAATAGGCCTTCTTGAATCTCCTATCTCATCTCATCTGTACTGAAATTTCCATCTCATCTGTACTGAAATAATTCCTATATTTGGAATATTTTATTTCATCCCTCATTAACAAATATTTTCACAATTCGGTGAATGACTGTATTATTATCTTGAAAGTATTATGCATATACATATGTATAGAGACAGATACAGTGTAAATTTGAAATTACTTGCAACTAGAAACAGGGTAAGGTGGATATTGTAAGATTAACTCTAGCCCAGAATATTAACCCTGAGGACAGTATGTACCTTCCTATTGTATAATGTCTGTTTTCTGTTAACTACCCCAAATTTCCTTCCTCTTCCTCTTTGGTTGGTTTGTTTGATTTTTTTTTCTCATATATCCAGGGAGGAAATTCAAGTTTGTATTTTTAGCTCCACTTGACAGCAACTAGAGTTATCACAAAATCATAAAGTTTGGGAAAGGGCCTCAGAGACAGTGCTTAATGCTGGTTGTATGCCAGGCAGGTAACTCCAACATGGAAGAGAGCATCCCTGGAGAGATGTGTGATAGACTGGGTGATGGTGAGAATTCCCGTGTTGTCTCATATCTGGGTCTTCAGGTACCACTTTACATGTAAGAGGCTATTGGCTGTGAGTGCCCATTGCATTCCTGTTTCCTCATATTTCAAAAGTATATTTTGGTTGTTAAGATTCAACTCTATAAGCCTTACTTTTAGTTTGACCTTTTCCAGAGCCCACACCATGTCATCTTCCACCTAATTAGCTATTTCTTCAGAGATATTTTGTGAGTGTGTCTCACTTCTCAGTTTTAGACTCTAAGCCTGATTTGATGAGCTAATGATCCTATTAGTAGACTCAGCATGGTAGTGACATTTTCAGGAAGAGTATAGAGGAAAATATTGGGAAATAGTTTGTGCTTCTTACACATTACTTATTTTCTTCATGTTCCATCCTTCAAAGAATCTGCATGATGACATTTTAAGGATAAATAGAATAAAAATATTTTATAACTGGGTGGCAACATTCTGCTGATTCTCAGTTTGCTTGGGAAAACTGCTCTTGAGGTCAGCATGTCTTCCTTCATTCCTAATTACCTAAGGAGTTTTTGGGTGTTTTTACTGTTTACAAAATGTTTCTGTATTTGTTTTAATTTGAACTAAATTGTGACTGGAAATGTTCTTCTTATCTCCTATTATGCCAAGTTTTGACATCAATTTTTATGAAAAAGTCAGGCTCTGACTGTAGCAGCTAAGCTGTGGCTTGAGCAGCTAAGAACACAATTGGTATTCAGGGATGTGTTTCCAAATTTTAACTATTAGTTCTGCAATTAGTGTGAGACTGTTTCCCTGTGGAAGATAGGAGCAAAAGCCAGAAGCTACAGGTAATAGAAAGATCTGGAGATATGTACTGGAAATATTTACTGCTTTGATAAGAGCTGTGATTTTAATCAGTATTCTACCACACTGGACAAAATCATTCCACTTCTGAGCAGTGGTGGGGATATAGAGTGGGTACAATAATTAGTAGGGTACCGTGTGAGGGCAGAGCTCACAGAAAGCATGATGTAACATTCTCATGGTTAGCAGATATGAAAATTGCAGCTGGATGTTTCCTATTGAAAAATACGAATATACTACCTACTGCTGTTATCAATGTTATCAGAAAACCTAGTAAGTAACAAACATCTATATTAAGTCCTTATGTTTACAGTTTCATCTGGTCATGATTTTTCCTAATTGCTACTGTGATTGGAAGGAGTACAGTCATAATCCACACAGATTTTAACAAGAAAAAGAATCTTAATGTGAATCTAAATTAGACCAAAGCACTGATAAACTTGGAAGATTTATTAATTAATTGTCCAGTATTTTCAAGTGCCTGGCAATGCTGATTGAGTAAAAGGCACTGGCTTATGACAGGTCCAGCTTTCCCTGTCTCTAATGCAACTGTGATTCCTGCATAGTGCCAAGCATCACAAAGAATTGGTATTATGATTATACACTTTCAATTCCAAAGGACTTTTTAAGTTTCTGACATTACTGACTATATTTATTAGTCTTCTATTTTTAAAGTCAATAATGTAATATATAAAAAAAAATTAAGATGAAGCACTTTCCCCTTCTTTCTTTAAAACGAACCTATTTAGATATTTCAAAAGTTGATTGAAAAAGAGCATAATCTTTTAATGGTCTAGTTCTCTTAGAAGACTTCATCATGTCTAAAATTATATTTTTCTGTTTTCTGTAGTCTTTACGTCTTACAGTGCACTGAGAAATTTGTAGAGTTATATTCAGACTGTTCCCCAGACAGCTTGTTTACAAGCACTTTAATATGACTGACTATGTACTTCATCTTTTGGACTTGCACTTTGCCTATCCTCTGTACTGCTTCAATGTCTCACGAGCAAATAGAAGTCTGTGTAAAAACAAGAAAAAACAACAACAAAACCCCAACAAAACCTCACTTCTCTACTTGTCTCTCTTTTTTTTTTAAGTCTTAAACCTATTTTCTACACCTTTTCCCTTGAATTTTCTTTAGCTCTTGGTCTAATAATGTACAGTTGCTACATTTACTCTTTGGAATAGTACTTAAGGTCTTCTCAGTTCACTTGTCTTTTCACATAATTTACTTCTATTGTATGTTTCTCTTCCAGAACACCTAGAGAGCTCTTCGGCCTTTTATTTCACTCTTCTTTTCAACCTGAAGCCTTTCACATATGAACTCGTTATTACCTGGCACAATGCTAACATTCATAGAAGCATATAATAGAATGACTTGGGAGGGGACCTTAAAAATCATCTAGTTCCAACCCCTCACCATGGGCAAGATTGCCACTCACTAGATCAGTTTGTTCAGGGCCACATCCAACCTGGCCTTAAACACTGCCGGGGATGGTGTAGCCATGACTTCTCTGCACTATCTCCTCCAGTGACTCATCACCCTCACAGTAAAGAATTTCCGTCTAACCTGTAGTCTAAATCTCTCTTCTTTCAGTTCAAAACTGTTCCCTCTTGTCCTATCACTATCTGCCTGTGCAAAAAGTTGTTCTCCATCTTTCACATAAGCTCCCTTTAAGTGATGAGATGTTCTCAAGCTTCTGGTCTCCAGGATCAACTTCCTCAGTCTGTCTTCATAGCAGAGGTGCTACAGCCCTCTGAGCACCTTTGTGACCTCCTTTGCCTCTGCTCTAAGAGATCCACGTCTGTCCTAGTTTGGAGGGCTCCAGAGCTGGGTGTAGCACTCCAGGCACCACACAAGGGCAGAGCAGAGGGGCAGAATCCCCTCCCCTGATGTGCTGGCCACACTGCTGTTCATGCAGCCCTGGATGCAGTTGGCCTTGGTCTGCAACTGCACATTGCCAGGTCATGCCCACAATTTCCTCCACCAGAATCTCCCAAATCCTTCTCCACAGGGGTGATCTCAATGAGTTCATTACTCAATCTCTACTGATGTCTGGGACTGCCCCAGTTCTGGTGCAGCAGCCTGGACTTGGACTGGTTGAATCTCCTTAGGTGTATGTGGGTCCCGCTTATCGCGTTTGTCCAAGTCCCCAGGATGGCATCGCTTCCTTCTGTTGTGACAACTGCACCATTCAGCTTGGTGACATCTGCAAATTTGCTGTCATCATGTTTCTCAAATTCTTTGCTTGTTTCTTCTACTCTTTTCCACTCTGTCCCAAACCTGTAGCACTGCAGGGAGTTTTTTGACCCTAGTGCAGGAAGGACCCAGTTATCTGCTATCATCTCTGCAATATTTGCACAATTCTTTTCAATACTTTATGAAATTAAGTATGGATTAAACATTATTTAATAGACAAATAAAATTTTCACATGTTAAAAAAAATAAAGTAATTCTCCTTTATTTAGTTATTAAATCTCTTTCCGTATCTGTACTTTTCACTCAGTGGGAATGGGCATTTAGGAAAGAGGAAGTATGACAAAGTGTTGTTGAAGATTTGCTGTTGATAAGCTCTAGAGGTAGCTCATCCAGCAGTTTATTTCATATTTCAGATACAGTAGATATATCTCCATGCAACTTTGCAGCCAATTTTACCAAGACATCATTCCAAATATTTTTTTAATTTACTTGTATTGTACAGTATGAAATAGTTTTTGTACAACCTCCTGAAGGTTTGCACTGCTGTGTTTTCATTTTCCTCCTACCTTCTTTGTTCTTGAAATATTCAAATTATGTTCAACATTCTTGCAATGTAAAAGAAAGCAGATTTAGTTTTTCTAAATATCTATTTCTTCTCTTCTAAGTCCTGACACACCACATCACATTTATCAATTTTGTCTTATAGTGTAAATGAAAAAAAAGTCAGAGACCATGGTCTTTACTTTTACCATTCTTCTAGCCGTATCATTGCTTAGCATGTTATGTGGATGGAATCTGAGCAAATTCGTTAAGATTATTAACAAATAGTTGTAAAATCAATCCTTCCATGGTGCTTTTCAATTATGTAATTATCTTATTCATTCTCTCTTCACTTCATTTTCATAAATGATGCCTCTTCATATATTATTCTAGATGTATTTGTCTAACCATAGTGCTTCAAAATTTTGATTGTTGACTAGAACCCAATTGTGCTCAATGCTGAATGCATATGGATCTATAAGGAAGCAAACCTGTCTCTACTATGAAAAATATAACTGTAAGATGAAAGACAACATATTGACACAAACAGATAGGAATAAAAGACAGAAGGAGACTAATTTTCCCTATTTTATGAGTATTATTTTACAATTTTTATTTTGAGAATGCGTATTTTATTTTGAATTGACTCATGTCTGAGAAACAGACATTTTTTAAAAACTGTATTGATTTTACATTTAAAAAAATATGACTAGTTGTTGCTTATGCTTTTAAATCCACAGGTATGAACTCTGATACACTGCAAGAAGAACTTTTTCATTAAGAGGACATTGTCCATTGTCATAATTGGCATAGTGTTTGCTGCGTTTTGCTTGTGTGTCTTCAGCTAATGACTTTCTGGTCTATGCCATTCTACTAAGGGGACAGGAATAAGCCAAATTTTGGTCTATACTTGAGCTACTTAGGGAAAACGGACATATTTGCATGTGTCTTTTAAATGTTATTGTATTTCACAGTATTTTTTTTTGTTGGAAATACCTTAAGCCTGTTTTATCTTAATATTTTTCTGAATTTGAAAGTATACTATAATTCTTACTTTTAGACTACTACTTCCAGTTCTGTGTATACTTTTAGACTTGTATTCTTGGACCCAATATGGTTAAAGGCGTGGCCTGATTTTTGGCAGCAGAGGGGCCACAGAGGTGGTTTCTGTGAGAAAGTGCTGGAAGCTTCCACCATGTCCAGCAGAGCCATTCCTGATGGCTCTGAAGATGGACCTGCTGCTGGCCAAGCCTAGGCCCACCAGACAGGTTGGTAGCATCCCTGTAATAACATACTTAAGAAGAAAATAAAAAAAGTTTAGTATGCATTTTCTCTAGCCAGAGAAGAGGAGGAGGTGAGAATATGTGAAGGAAACAACGTGGTGACACCAAGGTCAGTGCAGAAGGAGGGGCAGGAGGTGCTCCAGGTGCTGGAGCCAAGATTCCTCTGGAGGCCATGGTGAGACCATGGTGAAGCAGCTGTGCCCCTGCAGCCCATGGGTCAATGAGGAATGGACCACCCACAGCCCCTGGGGATCCATGGGGGATGCAGAGACCCACCCCCAGCCAGTGGGGGAGGTGCCCACGCCAGAGCACCAAGCCCAGTGACAATTCACAAGCATTGCTCTTCTGAATTCTGTATAGACGCACATTGGAAATTGCCATTAGGATGGACTGTGTGATCCTTGTCATGCTTCTGATCAAGGTGAGGAAGGACAAGGAAGTGGTGAGTGTAACTCTGAGGAAGTGCAATCTGTTTTAAGCGCTGATTATTATAGAAACAGCACACTAACTTTGGCTCATTTGGACATCCCTGCATGAATACTCAGTGTGGATGGCTCCTTTCAGGCAAAGTATGTATTGAGGAGGGCTGGGAAAGGAGCAAGGTCAAATCTAAGTGTAGAGCTTGCTCACAAGTAGTTTTCTTAGATATGGAAAATTTTAAGTGAGTGTTATAGTTTGTTTGCTATCCACATTAAATCAAAAGCATATCTTTGCTTTGTATGTCTAGAGTTAGCTCTTGGATACTGTAGCTGCTTAAGGCAATTGGTGTTCCTGTCAATTTTCCAAATAATCCGTGCCATTAAATTGATGAGACTGTCATCTCCACTGGTTGGTGGCAGAGGACTTGGCTCTTGAGCAGCTGTATTAATCCAATTTGAGTTTTTCACAGTTTGTGAGATCCCTGTCCCTGTGGCCCGTCTACCAGGAGTTAAAATGGTTCCCTGGAAACCCATCTCTGCAGTCAGTTAAACCCAAGATGTTTGAAATGAGACAGTTGGGCTCAATGAATTGCATGTTTCTGTGTAACTTTATTTTGTCAGGGCTTATTTGACTAGCTGTACACGTTGGCAGCTGCTGACAAACACCTTATCACTGGTCTAAACAGTTTGATTGTTTTAACAGCGAAAAATGGATTGTACTTGATGCATTTTTCAAGTGTTTCAAACTAAACTCTCCACACTACAGAAATGTGCCTGATGCTTTCACAAAACCTATATGCAGTAATTGAAAATATTCATCATAATTTCCCATTTCCTTTCTCATCTCAGTTCTGTTTTGTTCTGTGAAGATTTTGTTATCAGAGATAAACTGTAATGTGGTGTTTTGGATACAAATAATGATAGAAAGAATTATATGGAAATCTGTAATCAATTTCAAAAAGCTGGGATACCTCATTTTAATGGGAAACAGAGATTTGAGCCTGGATCTCCTATAGCCCAAGCAAAGTTCAAATCCAGATTGTGGTGCATGACCATAAGAATTCCTATAAAATTCTACTTTAACACAACTGGTTTAATAACTCATATTTGCTTCAAATAAAGAAATAAAATATATTTAAATTAATTAAAATTACTGGGGCATAGATATATTTTCTACTTTGCTTCATCCACAGTCTGTTTGTCCTGTGTCACAATTAGGGACTAACAGTACTGTAAATTTGCCAAAGCACCTCCAAAATAATTTCATCATCTACCACTGCTTTAATGCCTGTATGAGAACCACTGCTTTAATGCCTATATGAGAACCACTGCTTCCCCACCAAAACCAGTGCTTTAGGAGGAAAGATGCCATACACTAGGTCAAGTTAGGAACTGGATATCCCTCTCTGTAAAACACACAAGAGTCAGTGCAGACAGATGAACATTGAAGTATCTGAAAGTTTCTCAGAAAACATACTTTAGAACAGGAATCTATCAACCCAGAAAAAATTATTGTCTCATCCCTTCAAACCAAACTCTCAGTGATGGTAGGTGTTCCTAAGCTGCAGTCCTGCCTTCTGTGCTATAAAGTCATCAAAGATTGTATGTTGCTAAAACACGTTCTTTCTTTCTATTAAAAAAAATGAACAGGCTTGAATTTATGCCATTCTCTTAAAATTAACCTCAAAGTGTTAATCCTGTGTTGTGTTCTTTGATTTGTAAAATTCTAAGGGTTTCTCAGATATCTCCAGCAAGTTATTGGCTTTTTTGTTTGCTTTGTTTTGACCTTACCAGTGAGATTTCTTAGAGAAATAAAATTTGTGATTGTATTGTATGTCTATCTCTCCCTTCCTTCTGCTTGTCCATAATTTTTAACCTGTCCACCAAGTTCAATGAACTTTGACATAGACACAGTAATTTCAAAGATGCTCTGTTCCTAGACATATTGTGAAAACATACATCTAAATACTTGAGAGACAATGTACAGCTGTCTGCAGTATGACCTCAGCCCTTGTCAAACAGCAGGGAATACACATAGAAGGACTGCATTTAAAACTTCAAGCATCAGATAAATTTTATGTCGAAGTCATATCTTCCTAGATAGCACTGGAAACAACTCCACAGGAAATGAAAATATATGGTGTAACTTGTTCATGGAAATATTGGTTTTACATTTAAAAATGATGGAATTGCATCCATCTGGGATGTTGGCCTCAGCAGAATTTTCAGAAATCATCAACCTTAGGCCGTGGGAAACAGTATACTGAGGGGAGACACCAGATAAGCCAGGCCACGGTGGGAAGAGTAGGGTCATGGGAATTAGTAGTATGCTAATAGAACCATCCTATATTGGCTTAAGTTTCTGGTTCTTGTTCCCAGTTGGTTTGGTACCTATTAGAAATAAGGTCATGTTCTGAGTTCACATTTATGATTGGACCTTTGCCCTTGGATTCCCCTACACCTGGCTGCATTTGCCACGCCCACAGGTCTTTGGATCCTGCCCACCATACTCTGTGGTTTCCATGTTTGTCATTTTTGTTATTAAAGTCTTTATTTTCTGGGCAGAGCCATCGTTCCCATCCCTTATTTCACCAGCTTCCTCCAGCCAAGCTGAATAAAGGGGTCACAGTGAACACCTTTTATCACAGACTGTGATAAAAAACGTTTCTTTAAAAACATTTCCATTGTACCTTCCACTGTATTACATTTTTAAAAACACCTAACACTACATTTCACTTTTTACATTCTCACTCTTTTTTTCTTTTCTCAATAAACTTAGAAATAAATACTCAGTTCATACTCAACACCTGGATATGGCTCTGTAGAAGCCATAGAATGAGCTTTTCCTTGCATTTTTTGGCTTCTAAAGTATCCGAACACTTACACTCTCTTGCCTTTCCTACATTAGCACTAAGGGAGCTGTTTTGGAGATTAACTTTACCATCCGATGTCCTGTTTTCTATAAACTATCCTGAATCACCTTTATGAGATCTGTGCCATGCTGTGAACCTAAGTGTTGCAATCTGGACAGCTATTTGCCTTCTAAGCCACAGCCAAAGTTTTCAAGTTAATAGCATATAATTAATGAAGAGGAAATCCTTCTATCTTGCACTGAGTTAACTTTTTTTCTAGACTGTGAATTCATAATGGAGAGCCAACAAAACTCCGGGAAAAAAAAAATTGAAAGGAAGCAAAGAAAATTAAGGTCAAGAATTTTGCTCAGTGCAGATGGAGCACATCTTCATACAAAACATCCTGAGGCAATCTACTCAACAGGCCACCCCATCTGATGAAGTATATCATTGTCCTGAATTTCAATATGACAAGTTTGCTTTTAAGTCTCTTGTTTATGCTTTAGTACTTGAAGACTATGGAAGGATCACACTGGGCTTCTTCATCTACCTTTATTTATTGATCATGCATATGAAAAGGAGAGCAGTCACCCTTATGACACTGAGTGAAGTACCAAGCTCAATGTGTGGGAAAGGATTTTACACAAATTGCAGAATAATAAGAATGAGATGTCCATAATAAAATAACTTTTACTGCAGCCAAGCATCAAAATGCCTACAGAGCAGGGTGGACTCTTTATATGCACCTACGGTGCATCACTTGTTTCTTTGTTGCCAAAACATGCCTCTGTTCCTTCTAACCAAACTTGCGCAGAAGCAGCTGTTCCCAAACCCCCCTTGTGACATAATTCCATCCTATGTCTAAAGTCATTATCATGGTCCTGTTTCCATGACAACAAAACATTCTCTGTTGCTAATGCATATGTCTAAGAAACAATTAGAGAAGTACCAGTATCCCCAAATTGACTTTCATTAGAATAGTTCAAAAATTAGTCTCTAATAACATACAATGGGGGAAAGTTTGTGATAAATCTCTTCTTTAATAAATGATTCCAGGCAGAAGGAGTTTGTTAGAGCTATATTCCCCCTTTATAGCTCTTAACGTTTTAGTTGAACCTAAGAAAAATATGTGAAATCAACAATTCTATTCATACTGCTTCAGAACATGCAATTATCACATTTAATCAGGAAGTCTTAAAAGGAAAGTGAACATTTCTTGCTAAATGCCTTGCTTCTCCTTCTGAATATTTTAAAATGTTCAGATCTAGAAAGCTTTAAGTTCTTATTGCAATAATTTTTTTTCACCTTGCATTAGGGTGCTAAGAGAGGAATTCACTACAGGACACATCTGATTATACAAAGCTATCCTGTCAGAAAAATGGGGATCATTTGCCACTAAGTTTTCAAGCCTCATTCCGCATAAACTTTACCCTAACTATATTTTAACTATATGATTTTCTGATTTTTTTATCTCATCTTTTCTTCTAGTTCTTTATACTAATTTGCGATTTGATGGTGATAATAGAGACAATACAAAAAAATAGTTTAAAGGTTGGAGGACTATTACCCTTCCAGGGGCCTTCTGCCAAGCCAGTGGGTCCTTTCCAGTCCTGTATTCCTGTACAATTATGATATTTTTACCTAGCATGATATGGAAGCAGAAAATGTTTGGGATTGTGGGCTTTATATATATAACCAGACATTACAGATTCATCAAATAAAAAAAAAATATTCTTCAAACAGAATTTGTTGTACGATCAGTCCTGCCAAAGTTGCTGGTTCTGTGTTACTCCATTACTTTTCTGAACTCCATATTTGACAGGTGTCACTTTAACAACATGCAGTTGTCATTTCACAGAGCAGGATGCGTAACTATCTAGAAACTAATTTCTTGTTTATTTAAAGACATGTTCCATGTGAAACACTTTTGTTCCTTTTTGTAAGTGGAAAAAGCCACCATTCAAAAACAAGTATTAAAAAAATCTTCACTGCTCGAGAAACATTTAACAAATTATAAGATAAAAAATACAAAGACCCCCCCAACAGTGTATCTTTCTTTTATTTTTACATACAATAAGAATAATAATGGTAATAATAGCTATTGCAATTCAATGTACTGTTCAAACGGCATTACTTTATATTCTCACTCGGTGGCTGAAACAATCACAAGTGCTAGATTTGGTAGAGTTGAAAAATGATAGTATTAAGGGCTAATTTCTTCCTAACTCAGTAATTTCTCTAAGATGCAATTAGATGAAGAAATTAGGTCTTCACAAAGAAAATGGGGCAATTCGTAACTACCCCTCAGCAAAACTGGTTGTTGCATGTGTGATAAAAATCCTTCCTCAACTGAGAGATGGTGGATCTAAGCTCAGTCTCACTTTGTAGCTGAAATGTGCATCACTCTCGTATAGATTTAGCCCATAAAATCAGCACCCATAATGGCATAGAGAAAATCCATGTGTTCGTGAGACATCCTGAGAAATCCTAAAAAAGGATGACCCATTTTTTCAGAATTTTGCCATTTTTGAGGACACAGGAGTTTCCAAAATAAGGACTAGTTCAAAAGATCTAGTGACCACAGAAATCTATCCACAGCCTTAAAAGAAGAGATCTGTGTACCATGACCATATCCAACCACTAAGAACTCATCACTGAAATCAGATTCTTCAGAACTGATCATCTGGTGAGAAATGACATGGAACCTTCACAGTTATTCAAATATATATTGGTTGTGTTCATGCAACATTTAAAGAAAAGTAATTCTTTAGATACTCTCAAACACTTTTTCAGGTTTTGTGAATTCTGTGAGTCCCTCATTTGAAT
Organism: Camarhynchus parvulus; assembly: GCF_901933205.1. Taxonomy (NCBI): domain Eukaryota; kingdom Metazoa; phylum Chordata; class Aves; order Passeriformes; family Thraupidae; genus Camarhynchus; species Camarhynchus parvulus. Next base: position 71,746,434 of record NC_044573.1, on the reverse strand, counting down.
GCATTAGGACCTCTGCCAGAGAGTGCATTTAGAGTCCTCTAAGAACATGTCACCTGAATAAATTCACTCAGGTGACACTGAGCAGTTTGGCATAAAAATCCCACTCTGATCATCTTCTCTAAAGACTCTATTTTGCACTTGATTTCAGAAGGTTTGTAGAAGATAAGGATTTGTATACAAAACAATCTTTGACTGCTTGTTCCAGGGCCGGATAAATGGCATTATGTCCCTCATAGGTTTTATAGGCACACTACTCATCAAGGGACTCACCTAAGTAAAGAATCTTCTTAAGTTCCTGCTGTGCATGGCTTGGAACTATTTTTAAGATATGAGCATTAGGATTCATCTTTTCTCTCTCCTTGTACTTCCCTCTTACCTAATTCAGACACCTGAGCACTCAGTATTTTCCATGTATTTTATTATTAGCTAATGCACTGCGTTTGGAGGCTGAACAGATGTTTTGGGATAACACACACGTATTACCCACAGAGGAACTAAAACTGAGTGTTAAATATCCAGAGAAATAAATTTACAGATACTTTTTTTCCTTCTTCTTTTGTGATAGGCAATAGAAAACATATGAAATACAATTACAGCAAAAATATTAACAAGGCTGCTTCAAACAGTCCCCTGATTTTATATAAGTAGACCACAATGCTGCAGCTTGTATAATCTACATTTTTATTCTTTTATTAAAGATGCAGTTAAGCTTAACAAGCAACGAGCTCTTTGTATTTGTTGTGGGTGCTTGAGAATGAAAAAATTTGGTCTGTGGCTGGTGTCAGGGAAGATGAGTGTTTCTGCTGAAATTCTTGCTGGACTACTAATTCACACAGCTGGTGTTCCTTTCTCCTGGAGATGTGGGAGACGAAGGAGCAGGGCATTTAAATGCTGTTGACCATTCTATTTTAGCAAGTAGTATAGAGCAAAAGAATGCCACTGGATCAAAGCAACTAAAACCACAGACCACATGTGGATCATGTGTTTCCAGCAGAGAAACTGTGGATGCCCCAACCCTGGAAGTGTTCAAGGCCAGGTTGGAAGGGGCTCTGAGCAACCTGTTCTAGTAGAAGGTGTCTCTGCCTGTGGCAGGGGGATTGGAACTAGATGATCTTTAAGTCTCTTCCAACCCAAGCCATTGAATGATTTTATGATATAGAAACTTTGGATTATATTAATGTGAGACTGAAAAAAATATTCACAAACTTTGGTTCAAATCTCTTTGAAGTATCAGTGTTTGGGACTTCATGTCCTCATCAGGGGTTGAAGTATACTTTTCATGCACCTGAAAATGATCTCCCACTTCTGTTTCCTCAGACAGAACACTTGCTCATGTGCACTGAATCACCTCTGAAATGGAAACTATGCAATAGATGTTCTTTCTGGAGTTTTGTGTCAGAACTACATTATTGCTCCATCCTAAAAGCTAATATCAGTCCAGCTTTTGATGAATATATTTTATTTACTGATCTAGAAAGAACTGCAGCTGGTATTCTCTCAGGACAACCACAAAAATATTGCTCCTTTTTCCAACTTTTGCAGTAGAGGTATTCCTGGTCAGAGCACAGTCCCCTCTGGGAATTTGGAAATGATACTTAACAATGACACTGAATGGTAGAATAATGTTCAAGACATGAATGATGACGTGACAGAGGTGTGCCTAGGGTAAACAAATAGTTTCGGTGCCTGTTTCTCCTATACTGAATATGCTTTGAAGGATTTAATACTTTTCAGTAGCTCTTGTAATGATAGATTTTATTTCCTAATCATTCTGATGTCTCTTTCTTCTGGCTCTTGGTAGGCCTGTCCTAGTTCCCAGAGCAGTGAAGCTGGATGGCTCTTTGTCAGAAGAATTCTACATAAGCCTTTACTAAATGCAACCTACATGAATAGAATATAAACTTTGCATAACTCACTTCATCAAAGTAAACCAAAGTGTTTTTAAAGGAGCAAGCACCATCATTATTATTATTATTATTATTATTATTATTATTATTACATAATTTTATATGGTGTTTGTACAGATTACTGCAATGTGTTATTGTGAGTTTAGAAATTTGTAATAGGAATGATAATAAATTCCTGGAAATTATTTTGCTCTTGTGCTTTGAATCATGACTTTTTACCAAGTCCTTCAGGCATATTAGGTAACAAAAGTCTCAGAATCAATAACATGAAATCATAAACCCCTCAATGAGTTTGTGGTGGGCAGTACCCAAAGATACAAGTTATATCAGATTTCTCTTCAAAAGTGGTTATGAATTTATTTGCTTCATAATAAAATCTAAATTCTTTGCTAATTCCCTTTGAAGTATTCACAGAATTTTAATGTGAAACATTTGTAAAGGAAGTCTGAAATTTTTAAAAATGTCTGCAAAAATGTATCACAGGACAACTATTGAGACCAATGCAACCTCAATTGAGAGAGGAATTGTGTCAAAGAATTTTACACGGGATACAGATTTGTTCCTGTGCATTTCCACCTGATATTTCTGCAGGTCACTAAGAAGATCTCAAAAGAGGGGTGAGAATATAATCACAGAGACTGTAATTTTCCTCATCTGGGGGAAAATTGATGGTGATAGGAGCAGAAAAATAAAATCAAGACGATTTAGGGTTTTTTGTTTTGTTTCCTTTCTTTTCCTTCCCATTTCATCATCCTTCAGAACCAAAGCTTGGAAAATTCATGGAAACTACTAGGTGAATAAAAGATGAGCTAAATTCCCAGTTGAAAGTGTGCGTGAGATGTGAGAATTAAAATGATGAGGGACTTGGAACAACAGGCTTACAAGCACCTATGCTGCATCCATGGAGATGGTGAACACAGGAAACAATCCCCTTTGATGCTGGAGGTAAAATATGTTCAGATAAAGATGATGACAGGGAGCATAGGATTTATTGTACTGAATCAGACAAGTTTGGTATTCCTTCTCCTTTCCTGAGTCTCGCATTTTTTTCTGCCTTCAGAAGTGACCAGTGTCTGGTGCTTGAAGGGAGATTGAAGAAAAGCCCTTAATGAACTTAGCTAGTTGTGTGAAAAGGAAGGCAGAGAAGAGGATATCTTCTTGACCCCTGCAGCTATCAATTTACCCTCAGAAGCATAACAATAGATTACTTTAACATTCATATTTTTGTTATTACTCACAAAATTATTCAGCCCTTTAAAAATCTTTCATATTTGACTTAATAATCTCCTGCTGAAGTTAATTCCAAGGGATGACAGCACGCTGTGAAAAGTATTCTTTCACATTTTTTGATGTACTTTTATGTTCCATTTATTTCATTGCATATCCTTTATTGATTTATTATGTCATAAGGTTAAAAGTAGGGTCTTATCATTCTGCACTTCATAAAAATAAATAGAAAGAACAGACCATTCAATTTTCCTATGTGAAATAAAACTCAAGCTGTTTTCATTTAGTATATATATTGGAGAATTGAGTTTCTCTACCTTCTGTACCTGCAAATAGAGAACGCAAGGATGACAAAAATGTTTATGTGATCTATTATGCATATACTATTTTTCTATCTATTTTTCTATTATCAATAGGTTGATTGATTCCTAAAGAAATTTCAGGAGTATCTCAGATATTAATGTAGAAAATAACCCTCACCTATCAATTACTTTTTGGGACTCATCATCCACAAGTTTAAGCTTTACTTCAGAGTATCACATGGAAATAAGAATGGGAAATACCACATTTTTAGGCAAAAAGGGGAACATTGTGTTTATTGTGCCATATGTACAACTTCATCAAGAAATTCCTATTTTTATGTTAAGCTCTACATTGTAAAGGATCTGAAATCCTTCATACCATGATTCATAGAATTAATTAGAGGCAACCGCATTTATGTTTGTGAATGTTGGACCGAGATTCTTTCAGCATGTTTTTAGATTACACGTGATCTTGATTCATAGATCATCACACTTTTCTAGTACAAAGTGGAAATAGAAGTCAAGAAATGTACACCCAAACATTCCAAGGCACCATTTCAGTAATACTCAATAACATGTGGAATCTTACTGTTGGTAAGAATCCCCAGAAATGTACATACCCATATTTGTATATTGACAAATACAATCTTAATTAACCTTTAGCACAAGTAGCTGATGAAGGTACTTTGCCGTGAAATCATATCCTGAGTATCTATATTGATTCAGGTAAGCACAGATTTTTTTTTTTTTTCTTCCTCTTCTAAATGGAAGCTAAATTGTATTTACCCACTATCTATATTCCTTTAGGCAACTCTGTGGTAAGAATGGGAGCTGTGCTGTAGGTTTTAGCCTCCAGGTCGGTGTGGTCAGTCAAACAGACTAAGTGAATCCAGAGGAGCTCCAATCTCCTTCTATTTGTCCTGCTAGCTTTTCCCAGGGCATCACTATCTAAGAAAAAAATGCATCCTGTGTTTTTATGTAATGTTATGTTTCTCTCTCAACATTGAAGTGTGTCTGTAGCTGCACAAGATGATGAGAAGGGGAAGACTGGAAGGAGGTGGAAAGGGCTTGAACAAAGCTTCTTTCTCCTTCTCATTTTCTCAGCTTTTTCCATTTCAGACGCACAGCAGTGTGTCAAATGGGTCTTCAGGAGAGAAGTTGCATGCTTCTCCCTGCTCCTCATGCTTGCCTACTTCCTCTCTGTAAAGAGGAAAAAAACTCTTCTAAACCCCAACTCCTAAACCCTAGTCACTTCAGTTTGGGTTCTTTGTATTCCCAGTATGCTGGAGGTCTGCAAATCTGAAGTACTTCCATTTGTGAACATGTAAGCAAGATGGAGTGCCCCAGAAACTGAATTTTTTCTCATCCTGTCTCTTCTGATGTCTCTGAATCAACTGTCTGCAGAACTCTTCTACACAGCATACTTTCTGAGAGGGCTGGACCTGCACAAAGGTGAATTGCAGATGTTAATCTTTTTTTTTTTTTTATAGTATGGAAAGAATTGATGTATGTTTCAGAGATTTCGGTTTTCTTCAACATATCTTTGAATGAGATGGTTTGGTACATTTGCTCAGTACTTCCAGATGTTCATCCAGGTGAGCAGGTTTCTGTTTAAGCAATAGAAGTGTTGCCACTGCTGACCAGCCCCTGTAATCAGTTCAGTGCTCCATCTGCTGCTGGGAACAAGCCCGGTATTTTTAAAGCATTCAGTCATTAAGTAGGTCACCCAGGTTCAATTTCTTTTTCTGCTTGATGAAGGGTATTACCTGTGAAATGTTTTATGTTCATAAAAAAATGAAGAAATTTTTGCTCTGTTTTCCTCTTTGAAGCTGTGTCTGTGTGTATAAATGATTGCAAGGGTCCCTGGCCTGAGAAGGGAAAAAGAATAGTGGTGTAACTCTGCACCTCAGTGCTGAGTAGTGCTGCCACAGAGAAAGAAGGCTGGAGTGTTGGAATGTTTCTATGTCCAATCATCACTTTATTCTGTCATAGGATTGGCCCTGGGAGCAGAAACTGATATTTTCCAACTGGCTGGTGAATGAGTGTCTTTGTGTTGCCTCTGTACAGGGAGTTATTTTGAGGTTGTTGAGAGCCCCTCTTCACTGCAGTGGGTACCTGCATGCCCACCAGAAGTGCTGGATGTCACAGAGCCGTGTCATTAGCACTGGGGGTTGCATTGCTGAAGCTTTTAGGCCTTTAAGAATTAAATTGGATCCAGTCTGTGATGACTTTCACTCACAGACATTTTATTGCTGCTTCTTCTGTGCTGAAGATAATCCAAATTTGTGACATTATTATACTTTGTTTGCTTTCTCCTTCTTACAGAAATTGTTATTTTCAATTCCTTTTTTCTATCATTCTTTTCCAGCAGTAATTATGGCTTACTTGATCAAGATATTCAGAGGTTGGTAGTATGAGTCACTTTTCCTATTCAGTCTCCACAATGTCAAAATGACACTTTCTAAATCTAAACACCTGCCAGTCCTTTGCAGTACCAAAACCAGCTCTATTCTCCATTCCTACCATTTCCAGTCTCTTTTTTGTTAAACCGCAATCATATCATCTGCATTCTCTTCATGAAAGTCTTTTATTTCACATCAGTGTACATCCAACAGGTTACCTCCTCCTGTGCAACCAGTATCTCTAATTGTTAGTGAGAATCCACCCTCTAGTTGCTTTTGTCTGTCTGTAATGTAAATCTCATGCATACAAATATACATGTATATATATTGCTGCATTAGAGATACAGCAAAAAATAAAACGACTAGTTTCCACACCAAAACTACTAAATTGTGTGTTCTCAGCACTTAGAGAATTATAACAGCTGGGGATGGAAGGAAAGCTGATGGGTCAGGCTATTCTCTTCTTTCCCACTGCCAGATTGTTCTCAACAATATATTCTTAACATTGCCTGGCCTATTTTTAAGTGCAGCTTCTTTTCATACTTCTTAAGTCTGAAAAAGTATGAGACAGATTACTCTTTTATAGCAGAATGACTCTCTCTGACTTAATGACAGTTAAATTTATTTTATTTGGTGTACAGAAAGAGATGAAGTGCATTTCATTTTTATAAAGAACTAAAATATGGGTAATATGAGATCTGAACTGAAAAAGGAACTGGTCCAAAGACACTAACAAATTTGTGAATCTTCAGTTTCTGAAAAATGTGTGATGGCTTTCTGGAAGACTATTACTTGGTGTTTTTTGTTATAACTTCTATACTCTCAGTCAGATAACTCCTATACTAAACTACAAATAGGCCAAATACTCAGCTGTTATAAATCCAGTATCCCTGCTGACAGTGCTGCTTGGCCATTTGCACCAGCTTAGGATCTGTGCTTTTGATCTGGCCATATGTTTTTTGATGATAAGCATCACAAATTAGGAATGGATTTGCAGAAAATCTCATTTTCTCTTTTACATCCCTAAGGATACATAGGTGAGCACAAGTTTCAAATATTACCAGCTCTGACTTTGGTATTAATGGCTGCTGTTTCAAAATACACCACTCTGTTGCAAACTTTCCAGTTTCCTGACTACAGGAAATTGTGTTGCAAGTGACTCTTAGTCAGCTACTGCACTGAGAAGTGATACCATCAAAACTAACCAGAAAATCTTATGGGAGCTAAAGTATCAAAAAAGGTACTGAGCATGTACCTTGCCTCCTTAAGTTTAGCCTATAAACATCATTTGCTAAACTTTAATTTTTGTTCTGATTTTATTGGTTTCAAACCAGAAAAATGTATAATTAGAAATGGGGCAACAAATGAGAAGGACGTGGGAGAAGCAACAAAACTGTTCAAACAGCAAAATGAGAGAATGAACACCAAATTAAAAGAGCCAGATCTCCTTTCTATTGTGCGATGTGCCAGTGGCCTGTAAGGACCATATCAACAAAATGAAGTATCCTTCAAAAATTTTACTTTTGTTAATATTAATCAAGTCTTACATTAATAAAAGAAATAATAAAAAAGACCCACTTAGAACTGAACAACATGAAATACACAGGATAATGGGGATATGAAAGAAAGAGTCTTACTGTGAATTGAGTTTATTTTTTTGGTGATTAGTTTAACATATCTATGCCTCAGCTTTTTTGAAACCTGATTAATTTAGCACATTGTCAAGTAAGCCAATACTAAGGGGATAACATCAGAAGCAAATGGCTCAAATATTTTCTTAATTGGGGGCAGAATTCTGAGCAGCAACCACGTAAAGACTTACAAAAGGGTTTATGGCGCCTGGTACAGAGTGAACTACACTGTCACTGTGCAGACCTGATTCTCTCTCTTCCTGACTGGATACAGGATATTTTGCAGCTGACTCCTGGCACCAGCACTCTAAGGGCTTGCATGCAGAGCTGGGACCTAATTAAATAGTGCTGCTGTAATTACGAGCTTGCTGCAGGTAGGAGAGTAACATGCTGCTGGTCAAAGTGTATTATAAACGTGTTTCTACAGGTCAGATTTTGGGAGAGAATAATTACATCAATTTAAAGTCAGAAAATAATCTAGTGAGCCAAGTTTGTGAAAAGCTGGACACAGCAGTCATTGCTTTGCTAAGAACTGCTGCTAAGATGGGTATCAAAAATGTTCCTCAAATGGGAAGACCACAAGATTCCTTCATAATGGAAATTGCTAGGAAACCTAAATAGATTAGTGGGTCCTAGTTCCCCCTTCATATTCTCAGGGCAAAGCTGTATAATACGCACCAGATAACAGCTCATTGTAGGAAGATAGCTTGGTTTTAAAGTAAATGTCAAGATTCCCAGTATTAAAAAAAAAAAATTCTTTTATAGCAGTATGAGCAAACATGGGAGCAGAGATGAGGTGGAGAGGAGGAGTGCATTCTGCACAATGATGGCAGTGTTCACCCTTTACTGATTCAACCTGTACCTCTTCCACTTCCCTAACAATCATTTAACATGCAACAGTGACTGTATTAAGTATTTTTACTATTCCCTACAAAGCCACCCTGGAGGAATGGCACAGCAGACCTGCTAAGGCTCTCAACTTCCCTGCTTTTAGCTCCATCTTAATTAGGTGGTGGAGTGAATGAAATTATTTTGCCATTCCCATGTCCCAACTTGACAAACTGGGACTTGGCACTAGCTCAGACTAAGTCACTCTGTGCAGCTATATATGGTATGTGTTAATGATGCTATTAGTAACACATTGCTGAATGTTAACATGTTAGAGCTTGTAGTTTCATCTCTCCATGGAAGTGACTTGATTAATGTTAGAACTTTTTAACAAAGGTATAATTTCTGTGCCACTGTTTTATATCATCAAAGAAAGAGGCATAATCTTTACACTGAGTATTATTATGTTTAATTAAATAGACTATGCCAGGCTTTGTACTCCCCTATCCACTCACACACATACAGTGTTTTTCTTTGTTTTTTGAAAAGGATGCTATGATTTGAGGGGCCATTGATCACCTTAGTGAGTGCCCTAATGCCTGGTCTGCTGAGGGCTGACAGGTACATAACAGTATATTGGTTGCAGGGTGATATGTCCAGTCAGTGATATGTCACTTCAAGACATCTGCAGACCTAGTATTTTTAAATGAATGCTTGTCAATGGAACGACTAAGAAAGATCTGATGAAAATAGTGACACAATGGGGACACATTTATCGAGGAATTAGCAGGTAGGGTGTTTTTTGGAAGAGAAGATTGTTAATGATTAAATGCAATCCTACTAATTGAAAGTCAAAAGGAGATAAATAAGAGATAACTCCCATGATAATTGCCAAATTTATATATTCAGAGAAACCTAGCACATCATAAATATTAAATTGGATTATTATCTGGACTATTATATAGTGTATTGGGCCAGGGATCCATCTAATTTCTAGAAATTTTCATTATTTACCTTTTCCCACATTTTAGCAAACAGAAAAGCTATGTCTTCAGTGTAAGCCACAAAGAGAACATGATGGGGTTTTTTTTGTTTCTTTGTTTGTTTTTTTAATGAATTTTTTGAGGAGAAGAAAAGAAAGAATAATGCAGTGGGAATGTACAAACCAGAGGAGATCTCAGCCATGAGAAAATCTTTCAAGACAAAGCTTGGCTTCTCCTTTCTTCTGAGCATTAACCTCCTATTAAGTTCACTAGTTTTATGTCAATGTGTAGCTCCATTGACTTCAATTAGGCTATCTCAGATACCCACCCTCCTAAGAGAGCAACCACATGCTCTAAAAAAAATCACCCTGCACAGAAATGTGGAAAGAGTAGTGAATTGGGCCATTTGCGTAATTTTAATCATCAGTCCTGCCTTGTACCTTATGTAATAATTTATGCAAAAAAAAAGGTACCTAATCGCCTTTTTAGGGCCTGTGGTATTGCTACTGATATTAATACAACTGGTTTATGTTCATTTTTGCAAGAACGTGTACAGTTTTATGCACAGTTGTCTTCACTGGACCAGGATCTTGCTCTGCGCAGAACCTGGGACTGTTGTCTTAGTCACTCAGTGTAGCTGAAAAATTGAACAGCTTGAGAAAGTGAGTCTTACCTACAAGACTCTCAAGTATTCTGGGAAATCAGAGGAGAGGATGGTGTCAGTTATGCATCAGTACAGAATCTGTAAAGAAGTTCAATTTATTGGAAGCTGAAAGCTCATTTGGAAACCTCCATGGTGGATTGTGCCACGGACAAGTCAGACTGTCCCATCTGGATTATTCTTGGATATGCTTTGGTTTGGCTAGATTATTTTTGATCCACCAGATGCTTGAGTTCCCATAACAAAGACAAAGTGTGGGAGACATTCAGCAGCTTGGCACTGGGGTATTGACAAAGAAATACAGCTACTGACAATTGGCAGAGCTTTCCTTCATATCCCTGCTGTCAGTCTTGTAATAATCCTCTTTGGCCTTTTGACTACTGAAAAGGGATAATATTTTTCCTTATATTGGATATTATATAGAAGCTAGTAGTTCTAAACAGTTAAAATACAGCTGAGAAGTACCAAGAATTGCTTGAGGGGAGCACTAGACATCTATTGCTGCATGCTAAGCCATTCTATCTTTTTGAAGCATGCCAAGTAAACATGCTGCAATATCGTTCACACGGTTGCACAGAGGTTGTATGCAGAAGTGATATTCTGCAAGCTGAAATCCTGATTCCTTTCTGAATTCCAGTAGTTTAGAATGGGTAAAAGCCCTGCAAGTTTGTTAAGTCACACATTCAATATGTGAGGCTAGGAGTAAAATAAGACCCCTGGCCTCTCCCTTCTTCCTCCTTTAGATACTTTTCTCTGTAACAGTAGGTAAAATGCAGGAGTACCATTGCTATTAAGTGCAAAATTAGCTTTTACAGTTAGCCATGAAAATGAAAGTAATAATTAAATCTTCATATAACTTCAGGTTGTATTGCAAGTGCTTAGCTGAAAAATTCGTCTTTAACTCATGGCCCGCAGCAATCACATCTGTTATATTTTAGGAACAGAAAGCTAATGAGGTGGAATCTGGAGTACTGAGCTTAATTGGGCTTGTTTTGATTAAGTGTATGTGCTGGGAATATTTTACACACTAGTATAAATTGCAAAACAGTCAACATAAGCCACAAAATTTGTAAAATCCATTGTGGGTAGTGTTAGAGAAAGGACTGTTTCCAATAAACAATAAAAGGCAGCAAGAAAATATCTGAGGTTTTAATGAAAAAAAAAAGTGCTTTAATTTGCTTAATTAGTGGCTTTCCACAGTTGTAAGTGCATTTCTCTCATGTTCACATGCATGGAAATGCACACACAGAGAAACACAAAAATGTTCTGTATATTATAAAACTATAACAGCTCTTTGGGCTGAGTAGATTAGGTGACTGGAAAAGACATTTAAAACTGCATAATCTTTATAGAAGCATGAAAAGCTGACATATTCTTCATATGTTACATATTTAGCAGAAATAATAATATTTTACAGCAGTTTTAAAAGAATGTGTTTCAAGGGGGAGATGGTATGTGGAGTTTTTCTCCTGCCAGTCCTTATCACTTTGGGCCATACTCTTAGATAATGTAAACCCACATAACTTCATTGACTCTACCACATTTTACTAATCCACTCTATTTAGATCTGATCACTCAAGTTCCCATATGTATTCAAAGCTTAGGAGTTGCTGGGAAAAAAGAGTACTATATTTCAGCAACATTATAAATGGATTTTTTAAATGGATTTTTCTCTACAGTAAAAAATGTTACAGTCTGGATGTCTGATATTATCGTATCATCCATAACTAGAAACAGAGGCTGAATCTTCAAAGTAAATTACACATGAATAAAAAGTGTTTCTGTTTAGATTGTAGTCATAAACCACATCAACAACAACAACAAAATTGTCTACTGCTTTCATTAGTAGTTCTCCAAACAGCTTCCAAAAATAAACTGCCTCCATCTTTGCACACAAGGGAAGGAAGGCACCAAGACCTGGCTTGCAGAAAGCCAGTGGCAGAAGTCCCTGAGTGGGGATGATCTGTCCAGTGACCACCTCAACTGTCATAGTCTAAGGAGATTGACATAAGCCACATGATATGGGGCATTTGACTGTTGAATCTTCCTCTGGCTTGGTGGATTTAGGATTACAGTGCTGACATATTTATAGCGGTCACATATGTAAATATATTTTGTACTACCCAGACATGACTATTTTGTTTTGAGCCCTTTCAGCTGGTACATATTTTCCCCCAACCCCAAATCCAAACTAAAAATTTAGGCTGAGGTTTTCAAAGTTTTTAAATTCACATGGGATTTATTTATCAAGTTCTTCTATCCCTTTATGGTCTTATGTTTGCTCAATGAATGTTTCATGATAATTGACTAATATCTAAGAAAATGTCAACAGCTAATAACTTCATTTTAGCTCCTTACTAGCTTCATATAATTCAAAACATTTTGCCTGTTATTGCTAGGAAAAGGAGACATTTCTTCAGACAAGTCTCTAAACAATTCCTGACCTTCCCAGTATTCATGCTGGCTCTTCTGTTCTTCAGGTAACAGCGGTAAATGCAGTGAACGTGGAAAGCACACAGAGCTTAAGGACAAATATTCTGCAGCCCTCCAGGAAAATTATGATCGTAATTTTTTAACAGGTTGGATTAAATTCTTCTGTCAAATGAAAATCTCACAGGTGAATTGCTGCTCCTTCCAGTGAGAAAACGGTGTAGGAGCACACATAGACCTCCTATAAACTACTACTAACACAGGCCAGGGGGCTGACTAACCAACAGGAGACTAAGTACAATATTCAGGTTAGGTCTTGATGGAGCAAGGTCTTCACTCTTGAAAAAAACCCTCTGTTTAACACCCAGAGTTATTCAGGGCTTTGGCTTTGCAATTCCTTCAGAAGAGTGCACAGCTCATTGTGACCCCTCACACTGTATTGTCCAATTGGTTCAATAATGACTCTGAGGAATGAGAGCCACCTACCCTATTATTGGCTCCACCTCCTGGGGTTTTCCTGAAAGGGATTTTCATTCAAGTCTGGTCCAGAGTAACATATGCAATTACACTTGGAAGAACGAAAATGTGGAGAGGGCAGCCACTGCAGCTTCAGGTCATGAGACGATTGCTGACTGTGATTAGGAAGATACCCCTCCTCCTAAATGAAGTATAATAGTGTTCACATCTGAGGATTCAGGACTGGCCATTGTCAAAGATAGCCCTGTGACAGTTCATACAGTCTTGGGTTTCCCTCCTCTTAGCCTCTCAAAATTAAAAAAGGAATAGAACACATTGAGAAATTTTCTACCTTCTTATTGAAAAACAAATTGGGGTAAAAGGGAAATTAATTTTAATATTCTGCCATTCTTCTGCCCAAACTTGTGCTACAGCTTCTTCCTTTGAAAGTCATTTGACTGTTCCTTTTTTCTTTCTTTTTTCTATTTCCTTTTTTTTTTTTGCATAGACTGTGTTTCATGTTTCTAATATTTGATATAAAAATTCTGAATTAATTTCACTGTATTGAGCCTACTAAATATGATTTATTTTTTAAGCAGGTTGCTCTTGTGAAAGACTGTAGTCTCTAAGGATTGTCTGTCAGTCACCTCACAAAATAAAGGTTATTATTATTATCAGTGACGAACAATAGCTGATGACTTCAAGTTGAAGAAAGGTCAAGAGACTAATCACTGATATGCTTTCAGCAGCTATCTTTTCTAGTCAGGACTTAAGTGATTGTTAAAGGCATATTTTTCAGCTTTAAAATTTTTTCTGTTATTTCCTCATTGTCTGTATACGTGCGTGAAATGTTCACACAAATCCCTCTCGAGTCTTTTTGTATATGTCAAGTTTCACTCAAGCAAATGAACAGAAAAGCATAATCATTTCAGAATCTGGAGTATGAATACTTGTGACATTCATGAACTGTGTGTCAGAGGGGAGCAAGTAGGTGAGGATTCCTTTTCTCTGTTAGCTACCATGTCTGTGTCATCCCTAAACAAATTTCAGTTCTTTGGCACAGTTCTTAAACCTCGACTCTGTTGCTCTTCTGCTGGAATGCTTCTTCCACCCACCCCACTTAAGACCATGGAATACACTGTGGCTCCTTCTTGAGACCTTTGTTTTAGAATTCATGGACTATAAAACCAGACCAGGTTTTCTGGAGGTACATCCCTATTCTTTTGATCTTGCAAACCATGGAGTATCAGTAATGTATGAGGCTGTTCAGATCTGGGAGTCCGAACAGAGCTGGTGGGACGTGCTGCCTTTGCTCAAAATTCAGTTAAAGCCTGAGAAGTTTATGTAGGTCAACTGTGCCTTCCTTCAAACTGAAGGAGCTGGCCATGCTTGGAATGTGTAATGTAGGTGGAGACATAGCCTGAGAGACACATAGAGAACTATTCAACCAAAGGCTGGTGGCAGCTGAATCCCTTCATTGTTCCTGAATGCGATATTGAAACCACTGAACAAGTCCTTGTTGGTAAATGACTGTCTGAAGCAGTCTGCTTCTTCACTATAGATTTAAAGGTAAATATTACAGCTAGAGAAAAAGAAGGTGAAACTGATTTCATTAAACAACAACCTTCCAGTCTCGCCTCACGTCTCACTCAAATAACTTTTGTAACTAATTATAGTGGAGCTTGAAAATAAAGCACTTCTAGGCTAAAGGATTTTATAAGTCATCAAAATTATCCAGTGCTCAGTATAGCCAAAATCCTATATGCTATTATGTTCTTGTGCCAGTGAGGCTGCCTGCAAGCTAACATCTATAGAGCTGTGAGAGGAACAAAAAGCAAACATTGGTATCATCAAACAATATATTGATGTCCAAAGATATTATGGTAGGCTGAGAAATCAATAATTTCTAAGTGTTTTCTTTTTTGAATTTGTATTAAATTTGGAGTGATTGTAATAATTGGTGATTTTCCTCCTTTTTCAGGTCTGGCAACATATCCAGACAGTCAACTTCATGTACCATCCTGCCATATTACACTTTTTTTTTTCCTTTCTGCTCCTTAAAAGTTCAGAAGTATGCATTAACATTTGTAGACTATTGTGTATGATTGATTGTGTATGATACAGATTTAAACTAACACAGCCTTATCTGTACCCCTCTCCATTTGTCTTAGTTTGGATGACTTTTTTAATCCTTTGGAGTCAAGATTTAAAAACTGTTTTTATTAAAGGGACCTGTCATTCTTAAAAAAAAAAAAACGGAGCTGGATTCCTTTCTCTGCTAATTCCCAGATGATCTGTGTCTTGCACCTCTATACCTGAGCCTCTGTTTCTGTCTGTACTTCCTTTACTCTAAATATAACATCCCAAATATACTTTTTAAAAATTCTTTCTCTTTTTTTGTGTGTTTTTTTTTTGTAAACTTTCAGGATACCAAATGCTCCATGCACATTGCTGTAAGGAAAATATTGTTTCTTATGTTTAGTGACCTTCACCATGTAGTACAAGGTCTATCTGTTTACTTGGGATTTCTTCAAATCAATAGCTCCCTACTGCAGACCATGCACCATTAGTGATTCATGAAGCACTTGCTGGAGGTCCATAGAGAACTGCCTAGCAAAGAACAGGATCCTCTGCATTTCCATCTGCTATCTTACATTAAAACCAGCTAATATTATATTAAATAGTTTCTGAATGCTGCTATTCAGAGAAGGCAATTGCTGCTGTTACACAAGGCCAGTATCTAGTTGTGAAATATTCCATGTGTGACTTTGTAGGGACTGAAAGAAGGAGTCAGGGAGTTGAAATGTGACCCACACCCCAGAACAGTTTAAGAACACTTGAACACTTGCTCTTCACAACTTGTCTGCCTCAGCTATAATCCTCTGATAGGTCTGTACAGAATATCCTTTAGAGTCAAATCAGTTTTATGATTTCTAAACTCTGATGGCTTTAATTTGCTGCAAGTCTTTCCAGAGATTATGATACTTTGTACAGCATACCTATAAATAAGTTCTATGACAGCCTCATTAATCAGGCTACATTTTAAAAGCATTAGCCTTTTTCCCCTCTGTTGAATCCACAGCTCATCTTTCCCCAATTATAATTAGTGTTCATTAGAAGCAGTACTTTTTTTGCAAACTAGAGAGTTACATTGGGCCTGATGCAGACTTCCTTCATCCTCCAGCTGATGAACCCCAATATTAGAGAAGTGTTTGAAAACTTGGCTCCACATTAGCAAATTATAAATGGACTATTTTAAGCAGGGTAAGCCTAAAGAGACCAGTTACAGCACTGTAAGGCTTGATATTTTTAACTTCAAGATGCCTGGTTCTGAGAATGGAGCATTAATTGGGCCACCTTATTTATCTTGAGGAAAGTAGGTGACACAAACAAAAAGATCAAATGCCAGCCCCCCTGAAAAAACAAACATGGAAAACTGGTCAGCACATAGAAACCTTGCTCTTCCTATTAATGAAAGAATATTTTAAAAATATTGATTTTTTTATAGTGGTAGAAATGTCCCCACTCTGGACAAGAAGGAAACTTTGTAATTTGGATTTTGGACACAGTGAGGTAAAGATATCAGAGATAAACCTACTAGAGAAAAATATGATTCCTAGGACTTCTAGACTCCTTGCCAAATGTTCTGAGCAGTAGGGTAGTGTGTGCATTAGCAAGAGTTATCTCATGGAAACATTTACAAGTTAGTTATGAAAGTCCAAGTCTATGGTTTGGGAAAATATTTGGTTTATCAACTGGAGTTTAAAGCATGTACTTGACAACAAAATTTAGAAAAAATCAGTTCTTTCAGTGCATATGGAGGAGGGAAATGGTACAGATTGGAGCTTGAGAAGATTAATATACCTTGCGCCACTACTATTGTGAAAAACATTATGTTGCATTGAACTTCTTCCTAAATTCATGCCTCTATTTCTCTCTTCATCCAGTGGAGGACAGATATTGTCACAGACTGATTCATGAGGGATGTTCTTGGATGAAGTGACCTGCCTGCAGAGGTACTTGACTCCATCATTAGCAAAGAGATTTTAGTTAAATAAAAAGGTGGTTTATTTATAGATATGCTATGTGAGAAGAATCCAGTCACAGATTTGAAAACATTAAGATGCTTTAGAGGAGAATCTACCTGACTGAACTTTCACATCAGATTAGTTTCTCACTTCCCACCAAAACATCAAGGCACGTGCAGAAGAAGTACATGATCAGGGAAATCAGATACTTTTAGAAGTCAGAAAGAAGACAAGTGAATGTTTTCAGGACCCTAGTTTTGAATCTGAGTAGGTCAAATTTATTTATACTTTTTAAATATTATACATTTTCTTTATCTGCCCAATGGTACCAATGTCACAAAGACAGGAATTTCTTAAATGTCTCTGAGTATATCCAGGTCTTGAATTTTTTTGTGCTAATAATGTGAGATAGAAGTAGCAAAAGTTTTAGATACAAATCTTTGTCTGATAAATTTTGTGGAGGAAAGGAGAAAGTTGCAGGTTCTCAGTGGAAATAGAGCACAGTGTGTGTCACACAACACTCTGTATCAGTGACAAGAATTTCTAAAAAACCAGTGAAGGATACTGAAAGACATTTCCCACCAGTACTCTAACTGGAAATGAAGTTAACTTTCACACCCATCTTCCCTTCCTTTTATATCTAAACATATCCACAGCTATAACACACTTCTCTTTAGCTAACAAATGACCAATCTTGACAATACATTCTGATGTCCAGTCTCACTGTGTCTTCACCTAACCCAAAGTCTGTAGTCTCCTGTCAGGTTCGTGCTCCACTGGAATCCATTTCATACTTGTCAGGGAAAGCAAATAGTACTTGTATCCCTCTTCTTCTTCTTGAGTGGCAGGGGAAATAATGAGCAGGATGCTAGAACTCAGGTGTGATGAAGACCAGTGGCTACAACTGAAAAAATTGTGAAATGTGCTCATCTGGAAATTTGGCTTATAAGTGTCCCTTTTCCCACCCCATCACATCAGGTTGTGAAAAGGTTAGGTGATACTATGAGAAACAATTGAACAAGAAGATTAAAACTACTCTCTCTAAAGAAAAGGATTTTGTATCTCTTTAACAGAACTTCTTAATATCAAGTGGTGAAGTTATTTGCAGGTCTGTGACAAGGATTCCTGCTCCCCCAGAAGGACAACTCTGTGAAAATGGCACTCTGCTGTGAAGAGGACAAGGCTGTTGCAAAAAGGACTGATAAATCATTTTTAAGAGATGAAGGAACTGAAAGCTAAACAGAGCTAGAAAGGGTCAGAAAGGAAAGGATTACAATGGAGGTCTGAAGGGTCTTCCTGTTTTGTCAGCTTCTCTTTTCAGTGTTAAATTTTGTGGCAATGAATATAGGAAATTGTTTTAGTTGGTTTTATTTGAGGTTAAAATTGCAAGGTGACTTTGTCTTTCGTATGAGATGTGAGAAAATTCATGTGATATGTGCAGTTTGTGATGACTGAGAATGTTTGATCACAGGAAGGGATGGCAAGGGGAGAGGGGAATTTTCAAGGTCAACTTTAGAAACTTTAAAAATTAAATATTTTGAAACCAGTCCCAGAATTCTAATGATTGTATTCTGTACAGTTTTATTATGGATTATAATTTGTCCATGGAAGTTTTGCTGATGCTTGTACTTGTCCATTGCTGTAAATCAAGTAATAGGCACAAAGGGATTAATGATGACCTTACACTATGCTCCCTTTAGCTAGATACCCTCTGTTCTTGCCCACCCTTCAGTCAGGATGTGGGCAAAGTGAGTTGTAAGGAGATGTTGTACTTAGCACCTAGCTAAGTGTACATTGTTCTGTGCTGTGCCATGCCGTGTGAGCATACCATGTGTCCACAGGGGATAAACAAGCTGTCATTGCAACACTTGAAAGTTAACAATCCTTTTTTCTCATTAAAGCTCTTCAGCTCAGAGACAATACTGATTGGAGCAGGGTTATGCTGCTGCTGACTTCCAGTCAATTGTTGTCTCCATTACTTTGGATGACCTTCCTTTACCTTGCTTTGACTTCCCCTACTTGAACAACTGGGAGTTGATCTTCCTTCAAACATCTTCCTGTGAGTGCCAGAGGATGGCAACAGCCTTCTAAAATTCATTGGGGAAAAACAGTGGAGAAGATTTTCGAACTGCAGCCTTGAGCAGCAGGTGCTGGGCTTTTACAAGCCCCAGTGAAATGTGCAGCTGAGCAGACTCTGGAAGAACAAAGCCAGTCTGACATGGTTTTGAAAAGTGGAAGCTCCCATGCACATTGCAGGTATTGAAATAAGAAACAGGATCTCTCCAACAAAATATGAAAATGTCCTTTTAAAGGAGGAGGGAATCACTTCCTGGCAAATACCAGAAAAATTACATGCTAGAATGGCCAGATTTTCTCCAATGACTATAAAAAAACCCCTACAGGATTGCTTGCGTAACTATTGTCAGTGAAGATGTCTTTACTGTTGATTTCAGTGGTGAGCAGATTGAGATTAAATCACCTACCTTTAGCAGTCTGCAGGCACTGTAATTCCATTACAGTTAGTAGCCACACAGCTACATCTGAGACAACCCCAAAGAATTTAAGGCATCCACACCAGACTAACACATATGAGAAGGGAATTAGAGGAAACATCCTCTTGTAGAACTCATGACAGATGAAGATAGGTGGGGTCTTCTAGGTCCTAGGTATTTAAGCTATTGCGTTCCACCTCCCAGAATGCGTTTAGACTGTTCCTTGTGGACTTGAATTTAGGTGTCAGTAGTCTCAGCAGGATCCTATCCATAAAGTTGGATGAGATGAAATCCATAAAATAGATCTGAAGACCTATGTCAGCTCTCAAATGTGATATGTGCTCCTCACAAGAACAGCAGTATTTTTGCTGTGTGAATTTCTGCTTTTTTATGGAAAGATGTGGAACTACTGGAGAGAGTCCAACAAAGGGCATGAAGACAACTAATGGGCCTGGAGCGTTCACTCAAATGAGGAAAGGATGAAAGAGGTGGGTTTTTTTATTCTAGAGAAAGGAAATTATTTTAAAGCTACAACCTCTCCCACTAGCTAAATTGCTTTGTAGTGTATTGGGTTTGTGTGGCCAGGTTTTGGGAGTGGGGGTGGTTTCTGTGAGCAGCTGCCACAAACTTCCCCCTTGTACCCCAGAACCAATGCCAGTTGGTTCCAAATTGGACCCACTTCTGGCCAAGGCTGAGCCAATCAGCCTGTGATAACATATTTAAGAAGGCAAAAAAAGTTATTGTACTGCTGCAATTGCGCTCAGAAGAGAGGAGTGAGAATGTGTGAGAAGAACAACCATGCAGACACCAAGGTCAGTGGAGAAGCAGGAACAGGAGCTGAAGCAGAGATTCCCCTGCAGCCCATGGTGCAGCCCATGGTGAAGCAGCTGTGCCCCTTCAGCCCATGGAGCTCCTTGTGGGAGAAGAGATCCACCTTCATTCCGTGGAGGGCCCCACCTTGGAGCAGGTGGATGCCCAGAGGAGGCTGTGACCCCATGGCAGGGACCTACAGACCTGTGGAGAGAGGAGCCCCTGTTGGATCAGGTTTCCTGTCAGGACTTGTGACCCTGTGGGGGATCAACGCTGGAGCAGGTGGTTCTGGAAGGAGTGCACCCTGCAGAAAGGAACCCATGCTGGAGCAGCTCAGAAAGACCTGTAACCCATGAGAAGAACATACACCGGAGAAGTTCATGGAGAGCTGTCTTTGTGGGAGGGACCCCATGCTGGAGCAGAGGAAGGTCTCTTCTCCCTGAGCAGCAGCAGGAACCACGTGTGATGAACTGACCTTAACCCCCATTCCCTGTCTCCCTGCACCTCTGGGGAAAAAGGTGGAGGGAAAGGAGGAAGGAGTGAGAGAGGGTTGTTTTTAATATTTACTTCTCATTATCCTGCTCTTATTTTATTGGTAATAAATTCAATTGATTTTCCTAGAGTCAAATGTTTTCTGCCCAGTAGGATAATCGGTGGATTATCTCTCTTCCCATGCTTATTTCAACCCATGAATCCTTCATAATATTTTCTGTCTCCTGCTTATTTGCAGAGGGGGGTGACAGAGAGGCTTTGGTGGGTACCTGGCATCCAGACAGAGACAATACAGTGCAAATACCACATTTTTCACAGGGCATTTTTAAATCCTATCCATTATAAAATACAGATTAACTTGTACAAGTGTGTCTGTCTCTTGGCATAGTTTTTCAAGATAAAATCTCCCTGAGGAGGAAAAAGTGCTGAACATTTCTACAGTAATCAAGGCAATTGGCAAATCAATTATACCACAGGCATCTTTCCTCCCATCTAGGACAGTTTGTTTCATTTTTACACCATAAATGTGCAATCTAAATCAACAAATATATTTGAGCTAAAAAAAAGAAAAAGCTTTTGACCAAAATTCAGAATGTCCTGAACACCAGATTGCTTGTGCTGCCACAGTTCTAGATGCTATGATCAAATTATATAATCTCAATGCATTGAGATAGTTTGGATCATGTTTTGCTCCACAGATAGGACAGTATAGCCTAACATTTGTCCAAATTGCCTTGTAGCTACAAATTCAGATTTGATTTTTTCCATTTGCCCATTTGTTCTGGATAAATTGAAGCCAAAGATCCTTCCTTCTTAACACTTTCTGTATCAAATTCAATTTGTAGAGCTGTGTCATAATGGACTGGCCATAAATGGTACAAATCTGCCAGTAATTGGCAAGCAAATGCTGCCTGAATTTGATTATCCTTATTTTTATAGAGCTCAGGTCTTGCAAAGTCAGACATTTTGCATATGAGTGTTGAGGGCGTTCAATTACCTGCAGGACTGTGGACTAGTAATTCACATGTGTTACCTGACTGACTCCTGAATTTACTAAGCAAAGGTGTGCTTAGCATCAGTTCAAGTCAATACAGGCAAATCTTCATTTTGCTGCTCTCAGGAAAAAGACCTGGGTCTGTCATGTTCATGCTGTGGCAGCAGATGAAGCAAAAGTGGTGGAAGGAAGAAATGGGGAAGAATATTTCAGAATCAGCTTTGCTGGTTCCGCTGCCTCCACAGTTCCGCAGGTAGAACTGTGACTTAGCCTTGAGGAGCCATCTATGTGATTTTAAACATATCATTTCTCACACCATCCACCTCCTCTCACAGCTCTGAACTTTCTCCAATGCTGGCAATGATAAAAAGTAACCTAGCTTAGGAACTTAGTAAAGCAGGCATTAGGGATTTTTTCACTTGTCTTTTCTCCTATCTATTAGGTTAGGGAATTGCCCATCTTGCTCATGTGTGATATAACTGTCTTTATGTGTCCAAGAACCACACACACAAAACATCCTGTGCTTCCCATGGCCAGATAAATTTAAAAAGCACAAGTGTCCTACAGCCAAAGAAAATAATATCTGTGTTTTCAAAGCAAAGAACTACGTGGACAGAGAAAGAAGTTAGGAAGCTTGCTAACAGCATCCCAGGAATTAGTAATGGGTAATGAAAAATCCAACCCAACAAGCATAAGCAAGTGCTTGTCTACCTAAATTACCTTATGATTCAGATATTGGCTGTTGGGTTTGTATAAACATATGTATTCATATATTTTAACATAGAACTCCTAAATTATTTTAGTAGGGGACGCTGTAGAGAGCTTATTTATTGGCAGAGCGCCTCTGTGAATGAGCAGGCTGTGGGAGACTTAAGTGTGTTCTGGGTAATGTAGTCTGATTTCTATTTTAATGGACTGAATAACTAGGGCAGGCACTTATGTTAAATGGCCCGACTGAGAACTCAGCAGCCATTTGAGGTAAGGGACTGTTAAAGATAAAAGTAATAATCTGTAAGAGTCTAAATCTATTGTTCTAAAAGAGGATAAAGTGTGTAGTACCAAAGCCCAAGAGAGCAGGTTCTGTATCTGACCTGGATGATGATTTGCTGTGTGATTTTGCACAAATTTAGGGAATATTCCTGGGTGATGATTTAAATGTCCATAAACCATATTAATTTATTTTTCACTTGGGAAACCATGGAAAGAGAGATTCTGGAGCTTAACTAATGTTCCCAAGGTGCTTTAAAATTGCTGGATGTCCGCTATTCAGTAAATATAACATTTTGAGAGTTAAGTTTAATCTATTTGAAATAATTCAGGAAGATTTCCACTGAAGCCCACTGAGTTGTAATGGTGTAATGGCATCGTGAGTAAGATCACTTTTTAGTCCTTCATTAGGAAGAAAAAACCTAGCTCTCCCCAGCTTTCTGTGTTGGGTTGCTGTTAATGCCATTGTGCTGGGTTGGGACATAACCTCAGGTGAGCACTGTTTTGTATCCTCTTTACAGAGTCTACACAATGTCCCCCCAACAGGCTGTAGCTGTTTGCAAAGACAAGAAGAAACTTAACCAATGATAGCATGTCTGAATATGTGGGTTAAGCTATGGGCTAAAACCATGTAGGTTTAGCCTACATGGCTAAACAAAAAAGGAGAAAAATCCCAATAATTTTATCGAGGCAATACTGTATTTTAAGACAAATTCAGGATGGAGGAAAAGTCAGCTAAGCAAACTTGACTTACAGAAAATGGCATTAGGTTTTTTCCATTTCTTCGTATTTTAAATATTTTTCTCCAAGGCTTTTAGATTTCAGTCTCTAACTCACTGAATCTGAGGATAGTTTGATTTTTAAAAAATTGGAATATAGCATTTCAGTCAAAAGTGATTTGTATGAAAGTCCATACAGAGTATCATGGAACTTTTAAAATATAAACATTTTTTAAAAACCTTGAATGGAGTTTGGAGTTTTCCTTGATTTTCCTTCATGAACTTTATGTGCTTCTTACAGACAGAAACTAAAACTGACTAAAGTAATTTAGTGAAAAGATGATCTAGTGAAGTACTTTTTTTTTCCTGTTCATTTGTGAGCAAAAAGAGGCTTAGAACATGGTTCCCAAGAAATTGAATTTTTCCTTATGGTCTGCAGTGAGTGAGAGCCTTGCTATGTGTGTAACCCAGGCACCTAGATATGGTGGTACTTCAGCTGCAATGTCAGTGGGAAATGCATTCCCAATAAATTCATTGAAGTAAAGCTATGGGGTGATGCAGAGAATGTGTGATTAAATTCTGGGTGCCTAGAAGGGCAAACAGTGTTGGAGAGTGGGTAGGTTCACTGCTAGAACATGAGTGCAGGTCTAGGTTTGTAAGACCAACTCAATAAGTTTAAATAAACTGAGTTCCTACCTTTCTTCTTTTATTTTTTCTCCTCTACATGTCAAAAGTAAAAATGAAAGTAAAAATAAGCATCTGTTTTAAATTTCTACATCAGGTTTGGACTTCTATGGGCTGAGTGATTCACTTTGTCAGAGCTACTACAGCTCTTATTCAGTAAAATATTCGTTGAATCTAAGTTAAATCCAAGTGCTATACAGCCTGCTTTCCTGAAAAGAACACAACTACCTTTCAAACTGAGAACTTAGATGTAAATTCCAGACAATATCAGCCCCCCCAAAATGAATTAAATGTGTGAGAACATTTCTGCCTATTTCTAAGTAATCATGAAAAATTAAATTATTTCAGAAAGTATCTGAACCAGCATGCTTTTGGGATAAATGCTTTTGTCATAAGCCACAAAAGAACAATTATAGCCTTTTGTTTAAGCATAGAGAATATTCCTAGTAGTCCCCATCCTCTCCTGCCCCCAAAGTTCTTACCCAAAGGTTTGGGGTTTGTGTCTTGAACTTTTTCTGAGCCCTCAACTCAATTTTTTCTGACAGATATATTCTCAGGTCTTTTTTAGTCTCCCTCCATTCACTGAAGAGCTTTGTATCTGTACAAAGTCTTAAAGTGTGTCTGGAATTAGTTACAGTACTGCTTGTCTTTTTTATCTTCCTTGGTTCCTGCACAGAGGGTTGATGTAACCTTACTTCCAGCACAATCAATGGACAGAGAGAGATGCAGCATCAGGATGTGGTGAAAGCACAAGCATCCCATGCCTGTCCTGCTCCATGGAGTGCATACTCCTGGTGATGGAGACTGAAGAAAAAAAAAGGTACATTTTTTTGTTTTTATTGTTTAAAACATGACAGTTTTATGTGCATTGGGCTCAAAAAACAGTCTGCAAGGGGTAGGCAATCTTCCATATCGCTGGTTTCAAAAGTTCTTTATTCACAGCAATTTTTTTTCTTTGAACCAGCTGTTCAAGTGATGGAGCCTGGACAATACCTTCTGTTGTTTTCCCATTTGTTTACATCCCTCCAATTTCACATATAACAAAAATGTCATCAACAGCAGTGTTTTGTCCTTATCATAGGGAAAATACAAGCCTGTACAGAATTTATTTCTGTCTCTGGAAATAGACAGGAGCCTGAGGCAGCATCTATACCAGTAAATTGAATAGTGAGGGCAACACTATTTTGACCCTGAGGCTGACTGACACCATCTAGTCCCATCTATCCCGCTAGACTCTCATCTTCCAAAACTAGGAGGTTGTGTCTCAGCTTTCTAATGGGGGTTGCCCTTGCTTATTTCTGACCCCCTGAGCACCCCTGGGAACTCCATGGGATAGTGTTAACCCAGACCTGGACAAAAGCATGCCAAGGGCTGGTTAATAAGCTAAAAGTATGGATGGCTGAACCTCCTGGTGTCTGAGCCCTGGTGCTGTTTCATTCACTCACATAAACCTGCCTTGATGCTCTTCTGTGGATTTCAGATGTTGCTGTCTGTTGCCTCTGTATCTCACTACTGAGCTCAAGTTCTGCAGCCAAGGGTTTGGAGGTGGGGAGGCCAGGAGATGGCTACAAGGCAGATATTAACTACTATTTCAGAAAATTATTGGGATAACACAGGGCACACAAAAGAAGATGCAAATAAGGCCCCTGTATTCTCCCTTTAGCATATATCGATGTTTGGCTTGGCAGTTCTATTACAGAATTTAATTTTCAACATAGAAGAAAGAAAAATGAAGGGAAAGAACATCCCAAGACTCCTAAAATGTACAGTATGTTTCTATAAAAATGTGCAAAATTATTTTATCTTTATATTAATTATTCCTGAATAAACTAGTACTTTTTCATATGCAAGAAGAGCTTTATGTTATAGATTGGATTCTACTTGCGTGATCTACTCACAGATCAGCTTAGGCTGGAAATGACCAACCTTAAAGGTCATCCTGTTCCAGGCCCACTGCCATGGGAAGGGATTTCACTAGAGCAAGTTGCTCAAGGCCCCATCCTGAGCTGGCCTTGAACAGTTCCAGGGGTTGGACATCTACGAATTTGGGCAATCTGTGCCAGGGCCTCACCACCCTCACAGGAGAGGCTTTCTTCCATGTCCATATCCAAATCTACTCTCTATCAGCTTGTTGCCACTGCCCCTTGCCTGTCAATACTGGAAAAAGTCCCTTTCCAGTTCTCTTATACCCCCTTTGGGTGCTATAAAGTCTCTCTGGAGCCTTCTCTTCTCCAGCCTGAGCAACCCCAGCTCTCAGCCTGTCTCCATAGGAGAGGTGCTCCAGCCCCCTGATCATCTTCTTGGTTTCCTCTGGTCTCACCCCAACAGGTCCATGTCCCCCTCCTGCTGGGGGTCCCAGAGATGGATGTAGTACTCCAGGTGGAGTCTCACGAGGGCAGCGGGCAGAATCACCTCCCTCAATCTGCTTTTGATGCAGCTCAGGACACTGTTGGCTTCCCAGGCTGCGAACACACATTACCAGGGCATGTTCAGCTTCTCATAAACCAACATCCCAAGCTGTTTTCTCCAGGTCTGATCTTAATCCATTTGCTGCCCAGCCTGTATTTGTTATTTGTGACTGGGACTGGCAAAGAATTGGCAAAGAATTGGCAAAGAATACTACAGCATCACTTTGTTAGGAAAGATGCTTCTTTTTTTCTTTTTTTTTTTTATTAAACAGACTTCTTCATAGGGGTGCATTGTGACCATGAAACCATTTGGAAAAAATCAGCTAAAAAGGAAGAAATACATCAATGTTTAATAATGCTCTATTCAATGACAATATATGATTTGTACTTGATCATAGCCTTGAATTTCTATTTGAAGCATGGGTATACAGAATGAGAAGCACTGGAAAGCTGTAGATAATTTTGGTCCAATTATATGGTAGAAATTTTAATTTCTGAAGCTAAATTGAAAATAGGAGATAAGAATATAGTTGGCTTTATTTCTTCTATTTAAAAACTGTAAAATAACCCTCTGTCTAAATGTTAGAAAGGAAATGAGACTGTTCAACTATTAGAATTTAAAATCTCAGTGAAACATTGAAAGAGAGAGTAGCAATGTGCATTGAGCCTTCACATGTAGATTGTTCAGGGGAGTCATGTTTCCACTTAACTGGCTTACAAGGACATGAAAAGCAACCAGTATTTAATTTTTAAAAAATGAAGAACTCACTTCTTTTATGTTTGACTTCCTTTGGTTTCATGCTGTTATTTGTATGTAGACTTACCTACATACAAGAGACCTAAAAGGTTTCTTGAATGGACCAATAGTGCTAGATCCTATTAAAAAATTGAGATAGAAATGCCATCTCTGATAATATTAAATTTAAAAGTATGTTTGTGCTGCATACTGGATGTCAGTGAGACATCCTCAAATAACTCCAAAGCCAGGAAAAGGACTGACTTGACACAAAGGGTGCTGCTAATGAGCAGGGCTTGTTCCCTAAGGCACAACCTCACTCCAGCACCACTTCCATTCCTCATTCTGGAGCCTCTCAAGAAAGCTGCAGTCTCTGCTGTAGGCACACCAGTCCATGCAGGGCTTTGGGCACCAGGCTCCACACAACTGCCTGGAACACCAGAGCTGTGCTGTGAGCTTGAGTTAGACTGTTCCTCCAGGGCTGGAGCTGAGGAAGAAGGTACGAGACAGCAGATGGTTTCTAAACAAACAAACACACACAAGCACTCCAGAAAACAGATGGGAGAGCCCAAGCAGGGTGAGCATTACTGGGATGACGCGGAGCAGTCTAGAGCAGCAGCTTTGCTGTGCATGTTCATAGGCTGGGTAACTAAGGCACTACAGACGAGAACAGCGAGAAGGAAGTTACTGCTTTTTTGGAGGATTTGATAAGAACTACTGCACTAAGCCTGCTAAGCTGGAAAACAGTGGAAATTCTTTTTATCAGTAATGTTTGAAACTGATATCCAGGTGAATAGAAATGAATTGTTACTATTCCGAGGTTGAACTAAGGAAGAAAAGACTGTTTCATTCTTTCTTGTTTTTTCATTCAGTTCTACCATCCCTCAACTGAGTAACTTCATGGCCATATAACTTTCAAAAAGATAAAAGTTTTGCTTATGAAGAACAAAATGAACATCTGGGTTCAAAATCCAGTCTAGATTTAGAAATGCAAATCCTCATCTCCTATTTTTTTTCCTTTTCTTACACAAAGTAGTGTGGAGATTGCCTACCTGTGCACTGAATGATGGTGCTAAAGAACAAAAAACAAGGCAGATCTGGATTGCCCACTTTCCTTTGGGTGTTTCTTGTTTTTTAGCCCATCTCCATGAATTTGGAAATGCAAATGTGATTTAATAAAGGACAATGGGTGTCTGTACTGTGTAGATGCGTGAAGCTGAGAGAGATGCTGGTGGAGGGTGGATAATTCTAATCAAACTACTCACACCTTGCCCTCCTTGACATGCAATACCACTTTAAACAGCAGTGCTCTAATAGAGAAAAGAGCTACTGTACTTACCCACTCAATAATTTGCATAATTTTGAAGAGCTGAAAATGTCACTGCTGTTTTATGATAATTGTGGGGAAATGATTAGCTATAGCATTTATGCATTCCAGGGAAAAAAAAAGAAAGTATTTTACTATTCTCTCTTTAATATTAATAAGGATTAATAAAAAGAAAAATAAAATCACCTTGGAGGACAAACATTATGTATAAAATAATGGGTGTCATATGAAGGCACATGAGTCATCCATCCATTTGCTGTAGCCTGTCATGTCTGGGGAAGTCTTAAAAAGACAACCTCTTGACTGCCCCTTCTGTAATTTCAAATGCAAATTTTAGTAATAGGAATAGCTAAAAATAAACCATTATTTTCTTCCTTCTCTGCTTTGTAGCTTTGATTAGAATATACCAAATTTATGTCTCCTGTAATTCAAGCAATTTTTAATTGTGACAAATATACATGAGGTGCTCATCTCCTTTCCATCATTATTCCTCCAGACAAACCCTTTGAGAAGAAGATTAAGACATCAGTTCTAGGTAATGGTTTTTAGTCCTCAAAGATCCTTGAACTTAGCAGGTTCTGTTTCTGTAGAGATGCATAAAGTGAAGAGTAGGTCCAATAGAAATCCTTGCAGAGGCGCAGTTTCATTGAAGTCCCTGTCCAGAATCCTTTGACTTTCTCTGCCTTTTTCAGACTCCTCTTTTTCTCATACTGCAATAACAGCACAGCTGAGATTTAGAAAGGTCATTTTTACAGTACTTGTGAAAGCCTAGACTGCTCTACATTGCCCAGCTCCGTCTGGGAACCCAGCCATGAATTCCAGTCTCAGGATTTTCAGTCTCTGTGTGATGTGTCTGATGTGTTTCTCCGACAGACTCTGTTCTGACAGTCTGTGCAGAATGGAGTTTTTTAATAGTTTTCCTCCCAGTTTAGTGAAACTTCTCAGTTACAGTCTAGAAAGGAGATGTGAAAAGAGATGACAATAACTGCTAAATATATGATGTTGAATATGAAGATGAAGATCTTCTTTACCTAGCACAATTTTTAAGTGGATGAAGTATCATGTATTTATATGATATCTCATTCCAAAACACCATAACATCTATCCAAGGCCAAGTAAGTGTTCCAAAATATGACATATTTTCTCTAGAAAGCTCTAGAGATATATTTATTTTTTGCTTGATCAGGAAAATATTGTCAGGGATAGCTAAAACATCTGTATTTAAAGGAACTATTTCTTTTTATCCTTTATTAGAGGAGAAGACTAAACAATTACTGCCTTTTTTAAAATGTAGGTGAAAGAATAAAAGGTAGCCTGGACTGGCATGGCAGAACTAACACAGCCTCACAAGGAATGGGCACCAGCTGGTGTACTAAAATGTACAACAACCCAGAGGATCATCCACCATTCCTTGTAGAAGGGACAGAATTTCCATACCTGCTCTGCAAGTTACAATGTCTTGCTAGAAGAAAAGCTGACCATGTCATCAGGAGACCTAAGAGTCACCTGAAAGACATATGTCAGAAAGATATATCTTCCACGTGTACTGTAAAAGTTTACAAAGAATTTTTTTTTTATACAAAAATCCATATTGTTGCAATGCAGTGTAGAATTGTGTATATTCATCTGCACTATTCTGTGGTAGTGTAGCCATCCTAGTGTGGCTCAACACCCACAAGAATTGACCTTGTCTCTCATTATTTATGTCTACTATACTCACAATCACTAGAAGACATTGGTTACAGCAGCATATACAGATCTCTCACTAGCAAACTAAAATCTTAAATTTGGTTCTCTGAGTTTTTTCACTGCATATTTTTTCCCAATAATTAGATGAGAGCATCCCTTTTTAAAAAATGTCATGTTTTAACCCCACCCAACAACTGAGTTCCATGCAGCTGCTGTCTCACACCCTTTCCTCACTGAAATGAGGAGAATTCAAAAAAAGAGGTAAAACTCGTGGGTTGAAAGAAAAACCTTAATAATAATAATAATAATAATAATAATAATAATAATAATGAAAAGGGAAAAGAGAGAGGAATAAAGCCTAAGAAAGACTTCTTTGGGCAAACTTCCAGTGGCTCACCACCTCCACAGTAAAGAACTTTTTCCTAATATCTAATCTAAATTTGACATTGAATGTTGTAGTGCTTAAAAAAGCAGGAGATACAAACTCTCACATCAGTCAGATACCTTTAGGTTATCACTTTCACCTCATACTTGTTTTTCCTTCCAGTAGTTGTGACAGAGTCTAAGTCACAGCTAGAATTTTAGTTTATCTTCCATATACATAACCATTTTCATAAGCACTTTCTTTTTCCAAGGTTATAATTTTTGAGACCATGTTTTTTGTCAATTTTTCTCCTTCAGGATTTTCTACTTAGTAGTTCATGCTACATCTTATTTATCAAGAAAGGCTTTGTAAATACTTTAAATTCAGGACTTTTCAAAGAGTATCAATCTATCTTGAGTTGCTTTCCCACCCCACAATCCCCTGCCCCGGTATGCCCAGGTCTTTTATACCTCATCTGAGTGAGCATTTCAGAATGAAAAAATAATGTATACTGATAACAGTTATATGCTAATTCATTAAGGTCTGACTTTACCTGAGTGCTAAATAAAGGAAAAATATTTGAAGGATAAAGTAAGGCTTGCAAGCATATCACACACGGGTTCTTCCCTAATATATTTCCCGTCTATCACACTTATTACTGTGAGGTGGGCTGACAGGTTAATTATGTACTTGCAGGAGAACTGATACAGAAGATATTATGATCTCAAAAGCAAACATTTATAATCATTTTAGCTAAACAGAAGACAGCCTCACCTTGATGAAGGTCTGCATTTAGTGAACATTTTAAGGCAGCAGTCACTGCACTCTCAAGGAAGATACCTGATAAGCTATCCATCAGTAGATTCGAAGCCAGCAGTATATAGAATATGCTGCAAGAATGTAACCTATTCATATGGTAGTACATGGGGAAAAAAGGATTGATTTTTTGATGATGCCATAGGACTGGGATTTACAAAATTCCATTTTAATTTCCAGGTTAATTTATTTCCAGATTACTTATGTGCAGGCCTTTCACTGACATAGAGGCTCCTGAGTGAAATTATATGTGAGGGGTCATACAACATGGGGAGATCATACTGAAAGCATCTGATATGCCTGATTATTTGATTCCTATATGAATATGTGCCCTACTATCTGGAAGGTACGTTCCTGGGTGTATCAGATCCTCCCAGATGGGATTGTGGTTCCAGTGAGAAGGATCCTCCTAAAAAGCACATGTGCTTCTACTGTGGTGGAGTACAAAATTTTCTGGCTGTTCTGGGACAGGTGAATGCATCAGTGGTTCTGGCTGTTCATCTACATCTAGAAAAGGTTTTGCCAGATCTAGAGAATGCTGTTCATGTGAATACATAGGAATTTTCTGACTTGTGGAAGGGGGTAGCTGGACAGAGGCAAGAAGACCTAGTCACACACTGAATAGATGAAGATGTAGCTGCAGTTGTATCATAGAGATCTTTATGTATTTTATTTAAGAAGAAATCCCAAAACTCCATTAAATCCTGATATTTTGAGGTTTTTTGAGTTCTCATTTTAGGTCTTTCCCTCTCAATTCATCTGTTTTTCAAATGAGCTGCATTTTTACTCATGTTTCTCCCTTATCTGCCTCCCATAATTAACACGTGATGTCAGTCATTCTGTACTTTGTGATTGTTCATTGCTTACTACAATCAAACCCAGACAGTAATTAAACATTAATGCCTGGATATCCATTCACTTCTTTTTCTGCAAGGTTTAGAATCCATCATGTGTTTTACCTTTCACTGTACCCCAAAACTTCAAGACATGTTCTATTTCAGCTGTTGGGTTTCTATCAGCTTTCCATAAAGGTCCAGCAGGCTGTGCACAAGTATTAGTTCCCTCACATTGATCTGGTTTTAACACAAGAATAAAATATTCATCAACTAAATTATTCAAGGAGTAATTGTTGGTATTTGTTGAATAATGTATTCTGTTCATGGTGTCTGAATACTACAAGAATGAGCTGAATAAATTATATGCCAAAGCAACAAAATCACTGCCTTGCATTTGTTGAATAGCATTTTATCTAAGCTAAATGTGTTTTAATAAAAACATAGTATAAGAGAACAAAACCTTTTACCTTTTTTTCCTTTCTGACAAAGAGTATGGCTTTAGGTATGTATTGTAATAGTCCTTAAACTGTACAACAGATGTTGAGTACTGACAGCTAGAACAATAATATCTTGTGTGGTGATTTTCAGAGACCACAAAACACAGTATTTCTTCCCTTCAGAAAACATTTATTTTATTGCTACTTGAAAGAAGCCTAGTAAGTGGGCCACAGTAATTGTGAAAGTAACTCAAATTCTGCTTATTCAGTATTAAAGTTTATGTGTTCTACACATTCAGCTATTTCATTCCCTTGCTTACTTGCTGGGATCACATTCTTCACTACATGAACAAATATTGTACTACTGAAAAAATAAACGTGCTTCTATTTAAGGGTAGCACTGAACAATTCCACATGGACAGAAAAACCCAATTTTCAGCAATGAGCTGTTTCATCTGAGAAACCTGGGAACCATGAAGTCTGGTCTGAATAAATAATATTGATATACAACAGGTGCATGTTGAACAGAACTAAGAGATGACTGTGCTTCAATTTGATACTGACTTGAATAATTACAAATGTGATCCCAACAGAAAAAGTCTGGCTGTTCAGTTCAAGCTGCTTCCATGTGGGTGGGAGGGATGTTAAAAAGGAGCAACTCTATTTGAAAAAGTTTACACTGCCATTGTATCCTGACTAGTATTCATTGAGGCAACATTTTAACTTCAAATGGCTGCTGACGCCTCCATTTAGGCAGAGGTGTTTTTGGTAGTTCTAATATACTGGTCTGCTCTCCCTCTTTTGGTTAAACTACAAGAGAACACTGTACCAATCAAATCTAGTCAATAAAATTGCAAGATACCCACCTTTAACACTTACCTGGAAAGCAGAACAAGAGACGGTGGTATGGATTCTATGGGTCCTGCATGCACAATTCACAAGTTACTGACAATTAAGAAAAGAGAGTTCTATACAATCTTTTCATAGTCACACAATAATTCACATTGCATTGACTGTTTCCTACAAAGATAATTACAGATTATCTTGAAACATGGAGTTGAAATGTGCTCAGTAGGTGCATATCTGTATGGATGAGTAGTACAAAAATTTTTTTCCATTTGATTATTTCTTCATTCATCAATATAGAAACACCCAATGTCAGTTTGTTACAGTGTCAGTCAAAGGACCTTGAAAGCTTACTGAAGCCAGAAATCAGTAAAAGTAACCTAATTAAACATAAATTAAGCACATGCTTGCAAAGAGCATTCACTCAAGAAATGGGTTTGATTTAAGCACTCACTTAAATATTTTGCTAACTGGGTCCTAAATAAGCAACTGTCACTTTATAGAAAATCATACTTTGATTGGTATCAATAGCTCTGTCTGTTATGGAAGAATTTATCTTCCTTTTAAATATTCTTACCAGCACTGACTCTGTGAAATGCTAGTTTCTTCAGATATCTCTTCCCTGCCCTCACAACACTGCATGAGAACAGCTTACTAATTACAAGGAATTCAATTCCTGTTGGTGACTTCAGCCTTGATTGCTAAGAGATTCGGACGCTGTCACAACCCAAGGTAAAGACTTTACCTGGGGAGAGAAGCATGAAAATACTGCATGCTATAAAAAGGAGAAGAGAAATATTGACAAAAATAAAGCAGACTTGTCTCAGAAAAGATTAGGGATTTGAGTTTTTAATGGAGTCCAGAAGATTAATTAACTCTTACTTAGCTTTGGGAGAGAAAGAGAAAAGCTGTACCTGGATTAAAGACAGCTACTTCGTTGCTTCTTGCAGCACAGACAAATTACTGCAAAAGAATACTAATATCTCTACTATTTAGCACATACATATGTTACCAGAACTTCCCCATCATGTCATTCTTTTGAATGCAATAAATGTAGCCCCTTGTAACATTCTACCAGGTCAGTGTAAAATGGTCTTCCTCACTCATGAAGACCATTTCTCTTTTCTCAGACCATGATGAAGAAATTGAAATTTTTGTTTCATCTTTTTGGCTGCTTAATAAGTATAAATGTTAAAATGCTTCTCTTTTAAATTTAAATTAGATTTTGATTTTTTTTTGTAGAAAATTCACCTGTAAAAGGTTCCCAAGAATGTAGTCAAATTTACTTTCTAACTTGTAAAACAGTTCATTTTCAAATGTGTTTGAGAGGACAGCACACTAAAGACTCTTCTGCCCTTGATTTAAATTGTTGAAATCCAACAGATCAGCTTGTATTTTGCAGTT
Source organism: Camarhynchus parvulus (assembly GCF_901933205.1). NCBI lineage: Eukaryota > Metazoa > Chordata > Aves > Passeriformes > Thraupidae > Camarhynchus > Camarhynchus parvulus. The sequence continues at coordinate 71,711,538 of NC_044573.1, read as the reverse complement.
ATAAATGAGTAATAAATATGTTCTCAGAAGGAGAATGTGAGTTAGTCATACTGGAAAAGAAAACATAATAAAAACTTATGACTCTGATGAGACTGTGGTGAGTGGAATGAAGAGCCAAAGGAGAAAGATAACAGTAAATAAAGTGAAATTATGAAAACAATATTTGGAAAAAAAAATAGTAATTAAGAAAAAAATTTCTTCTCAGCCACAAAATAATTGGTAGAGATATACTTGAAAAAGGAAAGCTTATAGAGTTTATGTTCCAACCTGTCTTTTAAAATCGCCATATAAAGATGTACAGATGCTCCCATAATATGAAAGCAGTCATTTAACCTTGCATTCCTTCTCTCTACTTTGTAACTGCACTTGGTTATTTAGAAATCTGCATAATATTTACATAATGAGACTCAGACCCTAATATGCCATACAATTGTTCAGCAAACTTCCCTCATAAGCAATTACAGACAAAGAGTGAGAAGGAAAAAAAAAGAAAATAGAGAAGTCCTTGTTTCTCTTATGAAAAACCATCTAAATGTCCAAACCTATCTCTTGGCTGTTAGCTTATGCTTTTTCTGCAAGACTTTCTAGTGGCCTAATACAAATGTCTGTTAATTGAGTCTCTAGCTTATTAATTTTTCAAAATAAAATTGCAATTAATATTTTTGAAGATTTCCTATGCTGGACTATACTAGCACAAGTACAATGCTAGTTAGGTTCTACAAAAGTATGGCAAACTGACAGAAATTGCAGGTATTCACACTGTGTCTTTGTCTGAAGTCTATGGAACCCTACAGAGAAATTCACCTGAAAGTCTTATGGGTCTAACGTACATGTAGGGAAGAAATTGAACACTTTTGAACTATTTTTTTCTCTCTGCCTTCTGTTGATCTACATTTTTTCATGGTCATTTCCTGTAACACACTGTATTTGAAAAGGAAGTGCCGTGTCATAAGCATAATTTTGTTCTATATTCTCTTCTCATGACCTCATGAAAACAAGGAAAACGATAGAGGGATCAGTTTTTAAAGGGATTTTGATTTATGACATTTTATTGCAGACTTTGTTCTTGGTAAAAAACCCAAAAAAACTGGTGATACAGGCTTGAAACATCTGAGCTGCTGTGTAGGCAAATTATGCTCCTCTTAAGGTTAATCCCAATACAGTACATGCTCAGTAATCTAAGAATGTTTGGCTAGTCTATATACTGGTAAAGCTTAAAGGACTGTTTGCTCATTGCCTTCAGTCTTCACCACATGACAAATTCCTTTGTACTAGTTGCTGCCCACCAAAAACTTCCATAATTGTAAATATTTCTCCCCAAATACAAGAAGAATACTTCCTTTTTAGTTATGACCACATTTATTTTCTTTAAAGCATTCATATGAGAGAAATTCTGTTTGTTGGAACAGTTGTCAAATGTGAAAGTGCCATGAATATTCATACAAGCATGTATTCACACAAACATTGATATCACATGTGCCTGCATGACCTTTAAGAAAGCTTTCTGTGGGCTAAGAACTGGAAGAGGAAAGAAGTGTTTTGGCAGAGAAATAACAAGTATGTCTTTCTCCATAAAGCCTGCAGGAAAATGAGCAGCTGTTGTGGAGGAAGTAAAGGACAATATGCAAAACAACCATCAGCATGAACATGGATGTTCACCATGTGATACTTCAAAACTGAGAATCAGCATGTTTATTTGTCTGTGTACCTGAACTCAGCCAGGAAAGAGAAAGAGCACTTAAGGTACATTCCCTGTTCTCATGTGGTCAAATGAAAGAGAAAAGAGGTTGTAGCTCTGCAGTGGATGGCTATGATCTCTTCAGAAGGGATGGAAAAGGAAGGAGAGGTGGTGGGGTAGCTCTGCATGTCAGAAAGTGCCTTGGTTGCCCAGAGGTTAAGGATGGTGACAAGAGGGTTGAATGTTTTTGGGTAAGAATCAGGGGGAAGGCCAACAGGACAGACACCTCGAGTGGTGCATCCAGTTTTGGGGCCCTCATTTCAAGAATATTGAGCTGCTGGAGGAAGTCCAGAGAACAAAGCTGGTGAAGGGTCTAAAAGAAAAATTCTATGAGGAGCAGCTGAGGGAGATGGGGTTGTTTAGCCTGGAGAACAGAAGGCTGCATATTGTGCTCTGCAACTACGTGAAAGGAGGCTGTAGTGAGGAGGAAGTTGTTTATTTCTTCAGAGTAACAAGCAATAAGACAATAGATCTCAAGTGGTATCAGGGCAACTCTAGATTACATATTAGGAAAAAATTCCTCATTAAAAGGCTTGTCGAGCATTGTAACAGGCTGCCCAAGAAGTGGTTGAGTCACCATCCCTGTAGATATTTAAAAGATATGTAGATAGCCATGGTTTAGTGGGGGACTTGGCAGTGCTCTGACTGGTCTGCAAAGTACAGGTGAAGAGGTAAAAATCTGTCCCAACTGTATTATTTGATGGCTGCAGTGGATGACTGTAAAAATGCCCATGTATTTCCTGGAAATGTTACATTGTTTTCTCAAGAAAGAGCCTTCAGTGAAGGAAAATGTTCATTTATAACATTCATTCATACAGCTGCATATATTTCCATACATTCAATCACTATAAAAATACAGTGTTGAAAGACAACTTGAAGAAAAAAGGAATTGAGTGCACTCTAATGCAATTATTTCGAGTAAATGTATGAAGAAAAATATGAAATTTAAAAACTTCTGATTCCTTTCTCATTCATGCAGGGATGGAATCAGACATTTTGTTAATGCTCTTGCACATATCATTAAAAGGCAAGATTAAAAAAAATAAATGGGAAAACAGAGAATAGGAAAAAGAGGAAGAGGAAATTAAAAAGAAAAGAAGCAGGAAAGGGAAAAAGGAAAGGGAAAAAGGGAAAAATTTACAGTTCTTTCTTTTTTTGTACTCCTGGTTATCATCTAATTATAATCTCAATCTCTCCTGTGCTCCTTGGACAGCTACGTCTCACAAAAAACGCTGAGATCTCTACTGTCCTATAAAACTTCTGTCACAGGACTGGCAGAATGAAATGAGCTCTGGCTTGAACTTCCAGTAAATTTTCCCTAAATGTCGCATTTAAAGTCACAGTTTCAACACACTCATGGACTCTTTAGGCACCTAAATGAAACTGTAATTTTCAGTGTGATATAAACATAGCAGAGGCTGCAATCTTTGTTTCAAAAATGGATGATAGCAAAAGTAAGTGCATCCTGAAAGCTGTGGAAAAAATGGCCATTAATTGGTCCATAATAAGGCCCAGACATTAAAATCCTGAATTGCTTTCAGAAGGGTGAAAGCATAGGAAACCTTTTATTTATCGTTCTTAGTTGCTTTAAAAATTCATTCCCATTTCTGGTTGTTAAGCATTAAGTTCTCATAACTTCTGAAAATCCTGGAGTAGTTAATCAATCACACAAACCAAATGTTGACTGCTTGCCTCAAACAGCTCTTGAAAAATCCTTATTCGACAGGTTCATTTGACATTTGTTTGCAACAAACATGTAAATGAAGGCTACCACCTATATGGACAATAGCTTTAAAGAAAAAAGATAACACTGAGGGAAATGACTGATTTGTAGGCTATTTTTTCTGTCATAGAGAACAAAGTAATATCTACATATTGTCAGTCATGTTGATTGAGGGTTAATTTGCCTGCAATTCTTCAACAGATGACAGGAAACATGAAAGGCATGTAGGTAAAACCTCAGCATATCATATGCACAAGTCTCCATTATACATTCACGTGAACACAATTTACCTCTGACCTCAAAGGGATGTGGAAAGCAAAGCATCTTTCATTTGCAATATATCATATCTCCAAGCTGTGTGGTGCCGGTGACACGCTGGAGGGAAGGGACTGCCATCCACAGGGACTTGGAGAGACTTGACAGGTGGGACAGTGCAAACCCCACAAAGTTCAACAAGGCCAAGTGCATGGCTGAGGCAATCCCAAGCACAAGGACAGGCTGGGTGGAAATGGATGGAGGGCAGCCCTTGAGGGAAAGGATTTGAGGATTTTGGTTGACAAGAAGCTCAGCATGACCTGACAATGTGTGCCTGTAGCCCTGAAAGCCAACTGTGTCCCAAGCTGCATCAAAAGCAGTGAGGCTGGAGTAGGTGAGTTTTATGGTACCTCTCAAACCAAATCATTCTATGATTCTATGAATCTGTGAGCTCTGTGCTTTAGCACTGAAAACACAAGGTTCAACATCAGGTGTGGTCTTTCCAAACTTTCTGGCTATCACATGGATGTGGCTGTGGAGCTCTGAGTGCAGCAGCAGCTCTGCAATCTCTTCCTCTGCTCTTGGGGGTTTGACTGCTGGAATTCAGGGCAGGTTCTGACATGGTGGAGCTGTGTAACCTTCCACAAGCACAGAGTTTTTGTTCCTAATCTGAACCTTTCTCTGAAAGGCTCTCTCACTCTCCAGGTACAACAGGGAGCAAGTAGGACACAGATAATCTGCTGTGCTGTAACAATTTCTTAAAACAAGGGGCATGAAATTAAAAGTCAGAGAATTGCTCCTAGAAATGTTTCCTCTTTAACACACAGGAAGCTTATTGACAGTAACTTTAGAAAGCAGCTTCTTTATTTTTAAAAACTGCAGGGAAAAAAAAGGAGAAAGATGCCCAAAAAATCTTAGTGATTCTCTTAGAAGACCTTAGCGGATACATTAGCGTTTTTGGCATATAGGAAGGAGACACTGTGTTCATCAATAAAACCAGAAATTTTGTTTTTTGAAAGATGAATATCATTATTCATCCAATATTACTTTATGGTTTAATTTGTTTGGCTTTTAAGATCAAATGCAAATTATTATGTCTTCTGAACGCCAAATCAAAATTTTCATACATCTACCAAAACTTTAATGAATTTAGAAAAGACATATATAAATTTTTCTTTATCAAAGCTTTTATGTGGTTGTCAACCACTTATTCTTAGTAGAAAACATATATGGGGATTTAATTTCCATTAGATTATTATTTCAGTACTTAGGCCTTTCATTGAAATATGTATGATTTGTCTATCATCTGGCCTGAGTACAATGCTGAACACCTTACTCAAATGAAGAGATTCATACTTAATAGCAAGGTTTTTCCCTGGTTTAGTGTAAGCAGAATGCTTCCAGACATGTTTCCTCTGCCACATAGACCATTGTAAGTTTTAAACCCTACCTGCTGTGAAAACTGTTTATGCTACATTTTCTATAAATTCCATCCATCCAAACATCAGTGACTTTAAACACATCATATTAATAAGCATAAAAGAAGATGGATAATAGGTCATGAATAAATAACACTGCAGAGAAAAAAAAAATGTTCTTTTGCAACCAGTGAATATAAAATATCTCTTAGCAGTATGAATATAATATTGTGTCCCAGGCTAAAAGGAAGGAAAAAAGAAATCACATTTAATAATTCGTATTTGCTTAAAATTAATCCTTAATACCACATAGTATATAAGGCATTGTGGCCATACATTCACTTCTAGGCTTGATGTAAACCATGTCATTTCAGATGTCAATACATTGAAATTCTGGTTAAGTTCAAAGCAAATACTGAATATGTAATTGTAAAAATTTTGTAAAGTTTCTTCATTCCCGTGATAATTGCATCTGCTGCAATAGACTATGGGAGGTAAAAAACCTCCAAAATTAATGCTAATCACTAAAAGTTACAGTTTGAAATAAATATCAGATTTTTTCAATGCAACAGGGGTTATGTACATGGGAATCCTTCTGACTGCCACCTAAAATTCCATGGAACTTGAAGGAATGCCTTGGAGATTATCTTTGTCTCATAGCACAGAGAAATCCTACACAGCCACGAAGCAATAGATAAGAACTCCTTGCAAATAAAAGTAGGGCCTTCAGCATGTTTTGACAACATTTATATTTCTTCAGAATGTAACGAAATGTTCAGATTGTCAAGAAGAAAATTATATATTTAGTGAAAACACAAAAAAAAGTAGAAAGGAATGTTAATCCTAATGTAATTAGTGAATAAGAATTAATGCTTGGATTCCTTATGTAATCTAAATAGCTAACTATTATATTGTGTGAAAAAAAAAATCATCAGACATGTCGTTGGAATTAGATTCTGTTTAACTCTATGTACATATGAATTGATTCAATATCCACATTTTAAAAGAATTAGTATAAAAAATGTTAGATATAAGAGGAAAAACTTTTCTGAAGGTGTAATATGGACTTCTGATACTTCCAGAAAAACTCAGAATTCAGAGAAGATTTCTGCTTGAATGCTAGAAATAGATCCAGCTTAACTTTTAATGGACAACTGACATAGAGACAGTTCCAAATGTATTACTGAGCTAAAACAAATGCAGCCGAGATGCATGCAGAATTCTTCAAAGAGTGGAATGAAACGCACAAAGAGATGAGACCAGTTTTTTTACAAATGCTGATGTCAATTATGATTACCAATGCATGTCAACAGGGAAGACATGAAACTGCAAGAAGTGAAATCTTGACACAGACTTTGTAATACTCGGTTGTTGTGCTTGAAATTATTCCTGAATAGAAAATTATGGATAAGCTATTATAGAACTTAGGTTGTGTACATGGACATGTCAGGAGTAAATTGACTCCAATTTTGACTAACAGAAAGCTAATGGGATAGCAATTTCTGTGAGCCATATGGGCACATGAATATCTTCTAATTTTGTTCTATGAATATTATCTGTTCATTTGCATGGGCACATTGTGTTATAATTATTAGTGGTGCTTCTGGATGAAATAAACAAAATATGATTATTGGAAGGTTAAAGGAGAAAAAAAGACAGTGGCACCCTCTCTGCAATGTAAATTATGCCAATGAATCAGAAAGGACTGTGGCACACACATTTTTTAAAATTCATTATCTGTGAAGCATTGCAAATTGGGCCTCAGGTGTTTTGGTGTGAATTCAGGTGGAAGATTTTCAAGAAGGATTTAAAACTGGATTTCATTTCAGGAAAACATATCTGCTCATTTGATATAGCCAGTTTAACAAAGAAAACCCCATTTTTGTGCACTCTTCTGCAGGCCTCACAGCTGACTTAGAAACTGTTTGCCACAGACCCATATGATCTGACCTCTTCCCTGTGGAATAGGCCATCATGAACTATAATGGCTGACAAACAACAACACTGAAAAAAAATTTCTGCTATGAAACCTAAAAAGTAATCAGATGCAATATTAAAGATATCAGCTATATGGGGGGGAAAATTCTGGGGAAGGCAGTCGCTAAGTGTCTAAGGTACTGCACAGGGTGACATAAACCAACATGAGTCCAAGCATCATGTAAAGAAACAGGAAAGAAAATGGACAAGTACAAAAATATTTATGCACTTGTTTAAATCTCACTGGCTTCAGTAGTAAATTATTAAAACCTTCTTAAGGAGATGATATTACTAATATATTTAAAGTTTAGGTCATACTTATAGGCTTTGCAGATTCCAGAGAAGCCTTGAGAAGTCCTCCAAGCCAAGATGTTTGTCCTATTCAAAACAGTGCTATTCAGACTCCCAGTTAAAGATAATCAAGGTCTTGTACAGGTAAGCTGAGATAATGCATTAGGATTGAATTTGTAATAACACATCCATCTTCAAGGAAATTTCAAAATATATTTAAAAATTGAATTGCACTTAAACTTCATTTTAAAAGAAGTTTTGAAGAGTAACAGAAGTTATGTGGGGAAAAAAAAATACTCCCTCTACTTAGCAAACTCTTGTATGCCTAAATAATTTAAACTACTTATAAATGAGAATGTCTTCTGTGTATACTTCAATTACAGCATTTAGTATATTTTCTCTCTTTTTTATGCAGCATGCAGCAAGTACTCAATATGTCTCCAGTGCCTATTATCACTGTTCTTGTATAATAAAGTTCTTATCTGTGAGAATATGACCTTGACACTGCAAAAAAATATCTTTTAAAGAATAGCTCAATTAAAATCTAATACCTCTGTTTAGGATTTGATTTCATTACTATTCATAAGACCATGCAACACTATCTGAGTCATGAGTTCTCATGCAACTTGAATACTCATTTCAAAAGAGTCATTACAAAAATAATTTTTATTCTTCTCTCTGCCCTATTGATTTTCAGTCACCATGGAGCTTTCTTTGTTGACTTTGCAAAGGTCTCTGTTGAAAGTTCATACTATTGTTGTGATAATAATTGTTGATCAGGGTCCATTTGGAGCAGGTAAATTTAAATGCAAGATAGGTAGAGGTGGGTAGTAGCAAAGATGAATGCAAATCACAGAATTACAGAATCACAGGGACTGTAAACATTTTTTAGTTCCAGCCCCCCTGCCATGGGACACCTTTGAGCATCCTTCCACTACCCCTAGATGCTCAAAGCCCCATCCAACATGCCCTTGAACACCTCAGGGATCCACAGGCATCCACAGATTCTTTGGGCAACTTGTTCTAGTGCCTCACCACCCTGACAATGACATTTTTTTCATGTTTCATGTAAATATCTCCTCTTCTAGACTAAAACCATTCCCCATGTCCTATCACTATCTGCTCATGTGAAAAGTTACTCTCCCTCCTTTTTTTATGCCCCCCCTATAGGTAGCGAGGTAGGTCCCAGTGAGGTGTCCCTGGAGACTTCTTTCCCCAAAGTAGCAGTAAATGGGCTGGAAATGCAGCATAATCTACACAAATGTCACTCAGGGGTGTGAAGTTGCACCCCAAAGATGAACTTTGGATGTGTCACTTAACCTGAATGTCTGTTTACCCATCTCTAATGGAGGATAATAATTGCCTACCCTGTAGGGAATTATGGTTCTTGATCAATTAATTTTTGCAAACTGTTCTAAGAGAGGTAGACAAACAGCCTCACACACATGAAATGGAAAGTAGCATTTAAATGAGCCTCAAGCTTGTCTTCAGCATTATTGGATTTGAGTTGGCATGGAGAGTTGTACTTCTGAAACATTTCTTTCTTGGATATAAATTTCTCTTTCCTTTATCAGTGAATTTATATTTCCTCTCTTCTCTCTTTCTTATTTCAAATCAATAAGTTTTTTAAAAAAAACAAGAATATCAGTTCACAAAACAAGGTCAAAGGCTGGAATTTTCTAGAAGTGTCAAGTATCTTTAACAAAAAATAAAAAAAGGGGGAATAAAATAATCTGAAAATTTCAGGCCATGATCAGGGAGCAAAAGAGAGAAGGAATACTCACAGATTTAGGTAAATATCAACATCACAAAAGTTATTTTGCATTAACTGAGCATCTATTCTGAATGTGAAAAAGCAAATTAATACCACAAAAGTCCTACAAATCAGAAGGTGATTCAGATAAAATAAGGCCAAAATGCAAGCTGTCAAAAAGCAAGCTTAGTCCACCCTGAGGTCAGAACGTGAACATGATTAACAAAGATTTTTGAAATATGCAGAAAAGAAAGAAGAAATGTTAAAAATTATATGTTATCTAAACCTTAAACAAATACCTTGTTTTTCACTGAAAAAGAAGATGTCAAACAAAGAAGGTAAGCAGAGGTTGCACAATTGAGAAAAATATGTAAAAAGAAAATTATAATCTGAATTACTATACCCAAGCTAAACTAAATCTCATGCTTGAATTGTAAAATAGATAAACACCATTGCAGAATTCTGAAATAAGTGGTATACTGGATAAATTGTAAAATTTGTACCAATATTCCTTATGCTGAGTAGACAAACACTTGATTTGAGAACTACATATATGATAAATATTTACGAAGGGCAGTAATTCAGGTTGGTGAATAAGGTGCTGACCTTGGTCACTTGGAAAACTAGCAAGTTCTGTAGGAAAAAATAATTAGAAAAATTGAGATGTGTAAGAAGGGGGAAAATGTAATGCAGAGGAATTGACAGTCTGACATGACAACTTTTGCTTGTAAAAAATAATTGGTTTTCTAGACAAAGAAATTTAAAATTGTCCCATATATTTTCAGCAAAGCATAGGAAATTGGTGCTGTACAATAGACTACTTGCTAAACTGGGTTTAAGTGCTAGAAATTTAGTGGTGGAACAGAAACAGATTAAAGGGGAAATTCAGAAATAAAAGAGGTGAATTTTTTTGTTTTTCTCAAATAAGTTTTGATATTAAACTTAGCAGTTATCTGCTTTAATGACATTGCCATAAAAATATGCAGCTTAACTGAGCATAGGGCATTATTACAGGTAGTGCAAAACATGAGCAGAAACAACACTCCATGCAGAGATCTAAAATACTGAAATAAGCTCTGTGCTAAGACAATTAATAATATAAAAAAAAATATGAGAAATTTAGTTGCTACTAATGAGAATTAGCATCATGAGCAACATTTGTTGGGTGAAGACAATGCTTTTAGTTGATGGCTTGTTTGCATAATCAGTTTGAAAACTTATATTGTATCAGTCAAAGGATATTTAGTGTGATATGCAAGTGTTCAAGCAGAGCATAGCCAAGGCTTTTTCTTTGCCTGATTGTGTATGACTCATTATCAAGAAATAAGAACTCAATGACAGAAATGTGAAGAAAAGTTTGAGGAATGATCAGAGCAGAAAAAGTAAAACTGAATAGAATGGCTTGTTTAGCTAATCAGACACCAAGGCCATAAGATTTTTGAGGGTGAAGATGAGAGATGCTTGACAGTGACCCAAGCAGCTCAGACTCATCCTTTATTGCTTTGCACTGTCCATATGTAACTGGGGCCTGTACAGCTCTTTCTGACAAAACATAAACCATTTTTCAACTCTGCCTTCAGCTTTGGATTGGTTGAGTCACTTTCTTCTACTAGTGAGAAGTTCCAAAAAATCAGAAAAAGTCTAGTAATCAGGCTGCCCAGCAGAACTCGAATTAACAGGATGACAGCACAGTTTGGACATATTTTTTGTTATTTTATTCTTCATGGCATAAAAAAAAAATGTCTATTTGCTACATTATTTAGGAACTTGGGTATGTGATGATCTCTGCCAGGCTTTTAAGTTGCATAGGACATGATAAAAAAGTTGCCCAAATTTGACATTTACAAAAATTATAACATTGTTATTATTAAATACAAAATTGACATGAAACACTAAATGTCTGCAAATTTTTTTTCTAAATTTGAAGGGCTGTAGCACTGAAATATTCTTCCTAGATGATCCTTAGAGCTTAGCTAGAATTAATGTTGCCATGATTTTCATCTGATTGATAGCTTGACAGTACCCATTTCTGACATTTCACTGGTGTTATTTCATTTTGGGTTCAGTGGTACTTGCACAAAGTGAAGAGTTTAAAATTATTTCTGATGTCTCAGCAAAAGGAAGGGTCAATAAGCTGCTGGGAAGGAAATGTACAAGTCAAATGTGCTGCAATATACATTGAAATCATCTGGAAACAAATGGAAAGAATACACTAACATAAACTTTTAGCTGATGACAACAGTTTCAGTAGTGGAAAAGATAACCTAATTTTTTGGAGTAAACAGCTGAAAAGTTTCTGCCTAAAGAGCATTCAATGCAGCTTGTCTTAAAAAAAAAAAGTCTATCCTAAGCAATCAGCTTTTATGCCCCTACAGAAAAAAGTCCTTTTCAAATGATAACTGAGTAGTATCACTGCATTAAGTGAGGCTGCAACACTGAACTACTTGCTTAGTTGTTTCAGGTGGGTCAGCAATTGGAGTTTTTTTTAAGAATCGTGGGTAGACCTGACAAACTGCAGCTTAGTATCCAATGACTTAGTGAGAAGGTTGTTACAACCTGGAGGAATCTTGGTCCTTAAGAAAAATATTGCTGCCAATTTAGATGAGATAAGGGAGGAAATAAAAAAAAGACTGTGAGAAAGTAAGAATTTTACAAAAGTTCTGCATTTTCTGGATGCCCTCTCCTAGTAACTATGAAATTCCATAGAACAATGATTCTTAACATATGCATAACACTTGCAAAGTTTTATTAATGATATTTTTGCCTTACTAGAGACATAATACTGTATCATATTTATGGATTTTGACTTCATATTCATATTCTTCATTAATTTTTATGCAGTCTTGGGTTAGTTAATCTAAATCTCTATTTACATATTACAGAACTACCATAATTTTATTTCTCTCAAATCACAGAGGAATTTTTCCAATATGATGGGAGATTGCCTGAAATGAAAATGCTGGTAGTACAAAAGGCACCTGTAGAATAGTTTTAAATAAAATTCAGAATGATTTAAATCCTCCAATACTTAGTGCTCTAAGTATAAGCTCTAAAGATAGAGCTGATGTGTCTGTTTCTGATAAAAATACTAAGCAGGATGAACTCCCCCATTTTTCAATACAAATTTTATATTTGGATGTATTTTTGTTTTGTTTCTTCGAACAATGATGAAAAAAGAAACCTGTCTACTTTCAAAATCCTCAAAGCATTTTCCCGTTTATCTTTTTTTTTAAAGCTAACATCTTAAAAATCATCACAGAGTTTGTGTGTATGTAAATGTCTGCCTGTCTGTCCTTCCAATTCCTTTATGAAGTTTAATCCTGTTGATTGAGCTCTACAGGGAAAGTAAACATTTCAGACCTATGAAGTTCCTCCAAATTTAATTAAATATAGCAGCTAGGTAGAGCAGAGAAATCTCTCTCATGCTGCCACTCAGAAAAACGCTTCAAGATGCTGTTATTCCTTCCCAGGCAGTAGGCAATCTTCTCAGAATTGCACCTGAAATGCCTGCAATGGTGAAAAACCTTCATTCAAATCCCATACATTCTTAAACAAAAAAATTAATAATATATGCTATGCAAAACTATAGTATTTTTTCCTTAATTTTCACATTCCTGGTTTTACAAGTTTTCTTTTGTATTTTGTTATTTCAGTGTAACCTAATAAAGGGGGAATCCCAACATCTGTGCCAACTTTTCTGATTTATATTTTTTACTGCAGAATTCAGAAGGAAGTCAATCTGTGTTTCAAGATGTTAAGCAAGTCAAATGCTTTCAAGTTCCTCCCTTTTTGCTATGCAAGTCTCCTATTTCTATCATTCAGTGCCATCAGCAGGCTACACTGAGGGGGCTGGTTATGTCAGCCTGAAGCCAGTCTGCAAAGATAAATCCACACCATGTCCATCAGTGCTGAGGCTAGAAAACAGTTTGCCAGCCCTCAACAAAGCTGAGGCAGCTCATTTTACTTTGGTTTACTAAAAAACACCTATAAGGTAGACAGAGAATTATTTTTTTTTAAGAATCAGAGAAAGCCGGCTGTGAACAATTTCAGACCAAGATATGGTTTTGAAAACAATGTGTGAAAGTTTGGTCTTTTAATAAATAAATAAATTAATGAAATTAAAAGCTAGAAGGAACTGTCTTTCCATCAACAGCACAGAAATGCACAAAATTAAACACTTACCTCTATATACCAGACTTTTAATGTGTAAATGGAAATAGAATCTACCTGGGGCTGATGTTACAGTCATTAGTATGAAAATAGATGTTACTGTAACACAGCAGTGGTTGAAACCTGGTTTGGTGTTGCCAGAAGTCACCATGTGATAGCAGCCCCCTGCCCAAACCGTGCTGAACATCCTCCCTGCACTGTGACTCCAGGGAAAAAGGTACCCCCAGTGAGGAACAGGCAGGGGTGGGAGGCAGGGAACCCAGAGTGGGTGTCTGTGGTCTCACAGGGGATCTCCCTGCATGAGCATCAGAGTCTGCATGGAGCAGCACAGGCACACACCCAGCTGGAGCATCCCCATCTCCCATGAGAGGGGGATGCAAGTAGTGATTGCCGTCCCCCAAAGAGAGGGATGGTGGGCACAGCATGGCCTGTGAGGTGTCTGGTGAGTGAACTGTCTGCATAACTGTGTAAATAAATGTGTGTGTGTGTGTGATTATACACTTCTGAATTGGTTATAAAAGATGTTTAAAAAATAGTCTCTGTATATTAACATTTTGTAGGTGTGCAGTATACCCTAACCAGGACAATGGTTTATGTGTTGATTTGCTGATATTGATCCTGAATGTATAGTTCACTGATTGCCAGTTAATTACATGCCATTAGTAATTCAATTAACTGCTTCGATCCTGATCTGATTTAGACAATATGAATTTCTCCCTACAACATAGGGAAGCTAGACTTGATTAGTTTAGCTTGGTGTGCAAAAATGTATATAAATGATCCTGACTGAAATACACATTCATTCTACTTTTTATTTGAATGGAAATGTACATTACTAGAGTCGTAATTTCTTCCTAATTATATCATTACTTTGCTATGCAATATAAATAAAACAATCCTTGAAGCCAGAAATAATTTTTAAATATAATTAATTGACCTAGTACCTAAGGTTGAATCAAGTAATTATTTTATTGACTATAAATCCAATATGTGCTGTAATGACCCTTAGCTATTCATGGCTAAGATCTCATAATCTTACACTCTAATGAAGAATCAATGCCATTGCTTTTAAAATCTATTTCCTTCTTTTCAGAGACGACAAACAGTGAATGAATTTTTAGGACCTGCACTTTCCACATAAAGTTTGGAAAAAAGAAAAGCATTTATAAGTGGTCAGTAACCCTTTCCAGCTCTACAGAAAAACCCTGCATACGTTTTTATGCAATATTTGTATCAGCAAGCCTTACACACACATTTAACTGCAGAATTTTATGCAATCCTCCTTCTACAAGCCCAGCACAGAGACAGATATATCTAGAAGACCTGGAAATCTCTCTTTAAGGAGTTGTATGATCTGGACACTGAGAAAGCATGTAAAGTCTGTCTAGCCACTCTCATGGTTGTCTATAAAAGTATCCAAAATTTTGGAACGCAGCAGCGAACTTTGAGGAACACTGCTTGTTACTGAGTCAATGGGCAGTCTTGCGCTGGATAGGGTAAAATGCACAATTTCTTCTGTTAGAGGGAATGGAGGAAAAGAAGTAGCAAAAAGTTACCATGTCTGTGGTATCAGTCAAAGCAAGCAAAGGGATGGTTTGGGATACAGCAAGTCGAATGATGTTAGGATACATGTGGAAAAGATGCTGACATATTCAGAGGACTCAATCCTTGGAATTGAATGTATGGAGAACATTTCCACCTTGGTTTCATCCCTGACAGGTTCTTCATTTGTAGATCAGCTGCTGAGAAAATTTGTACTTTTGAAAGGGTTTTGAGTTTCAGGAATATCCATTTTCCTTCTCTGAAAATTAGCACTGCCCCCAGGAGTAGGGTAAGAGACAAAACCAGTAATGCTTATCTCCATTTTTGCAAGGATTTGTTTAGCTTCCAAATTGTCAGAAAATACCACTTGCTTTTTTACTGCTAGTTCTCCTGCATGTGGATAAGAAACTGTATTATAATTGGTAAAGCATACAGAGCTGCTGATGCTGGGACATCATGGCATAGGAACTTAAATTTGGCATTAAGGGATTTACTCAGGGAGAAATAAAAAAGCTGGTATGCAAGATCAGCTGCAGTTCAACTGGAAAATGCCTTAAGCCAGGTTCAGAACCAGTGGTTTTTGGGAAAATGGTGCATTTAACAACATCTGGTAGGATAACAAATTAATAAGTGCTGTGGATGGAGTGATACTCTTTATAATGTTTCTTGATATAAACCAGCAATTTTAAATTGTAATAGTAGATGCAACAGTGATTTGGCAAAATTCAATGACAAGGTACACTTGATTATTTTGTAATTAGAAAATAAAGTCAGACAAAATTGTCAGGGAGAAACTTCCATTGAGTCATGAGGACAAGAAAGAGCCCCCTTGTTAAAACTCCTTCTTGAAAAGAGAGCTTAGGTCCGAATGGATCCATGGTACATGCTCTAAAATTTCTGGATTCCTGAGAGGGATCACCACACTCCAGGTGTGAAGCACACCTGGATTTCTCCCTTCTCCCTGGCCCTAATTCTTCCATACACTCAGTTATGTGGGATTGATGTCTTCTCTGCAGGAAGATTAGGATGTGCATATGTCTGAATTATGAGCTCCTGAAGACTGGCTACTCATGTTGAGTTAAACAAACTAGCAGCAAGCTTGTGGGTGAAATGAAGTTGTTATTGATACTGATAATTTTTTCATCACAGAGAAACCTATTGATTTCCAGACAATTTTATGTTCAAGAAGCTGTACAAGCTGGGATCTATTTATTACAGGTGCACTCTGGAATACTTATAAGTTGAAAATATTGCATCTGGAACTCTGTCTGAAGGACACTGAGAGCCTATAAATTGTTGTGCATCTCCTGCATAGGAACATTTCTTCACCTACATATTTTGTCACCATTGCCATTGAAAAGATAAGAGATTGAAGCTTCTGGAAACACTTGATGGATTTAGTCATAATCATAGTAATAATGTGATATTAAAGTGATTACAGACTCTCTTATTTACAGTGACTGACTGGCATCCCCCAGCCTTGTCAAAAGTCCCTTCCTTCCCTGTGGAATCATTTATCCTCTGAACCTCAAATGTATCTGGTACATGTCAGATACAAAGCAGAACCAACATGTAGACTCAGTGGGACTCACTGAGTTACTGGTGTTACTGGGAGTGCATGTGGAAGGTAAATACTGACAAATAGCTGTAGAAAAAGTAGGTACATCTCAGCCTGAATCTATTCTCTCACCCACAACAGTGGTAAGAGAGGGGCTACATCCGTGAGAGTTCCCAGTAACTTCTCACTTTCTCTCCCAGAGGGTGGCTATTTCATATTGCTTAGAAATACTAAATTGAGAATTTTATTCATTGCGAAAAACTAGTATGACTGAAATAGAAACAATATCATGTCTTTGCCTGAAAGTGTAGAAAAGTCCAAGTGGAAAGTGTCAGAAATGGCCGATACCAATAATTCTTCAAGCAATATTCAACAAGCCTTCAAGCAATATCTTTAAACAAAAAAAAAAAAAAAAAAAGAAGAATTATCAGTTTTTCAGCTCCTCCCATACACAAAAACCCCTAAACTCCAGAACGGAAAAATTTGACTAGTGAGATACCAATATACAAAACAATAATTCTTCATTTAGTATAATGATTACTGTGCAAGAAAAAGAATTTCAAATCCTTAAACATATTTTTAATGAACAATTTCTGTCTCATTCTTGCAGTTAAATGCTCAATTATTTTTAGTGTGCTAAAATATATATGAGACACTTCAATTCCTTGCTTATGTTCAATATATATCAGTTTTATTATGCATAACTATACTAGCCATGGTGGTATATTTTACTTTATTTGTAGATATTTTTCTTCTTTACACCTCATTTCTGTTTTTTTTTGGTTTTGTTTTTTGTTTTGGTTTTTTGTTGTTGTTGTTTTGTAATTTAATTTTTTGTTGTTGTTTTGTTTTTGGTTTTTTTGGTTTTTTTTATTCCCCCAGAATAATGGAAAGAAGGAAGTTGTACATAGTGATTACCCTGTGAAGGAATCAGAAGAGGACGTGAGCTGATCCCAGTGCATTTCATTAGAGAGTCCTTTTATCAATTTCTTTATATTTCAGGCTGAAGTTAAGAAGCCTGGGTGCCTGTTTCTACCAGTATGTTTGCAACATAAACCAGAATTGCTCTTTACCTCTGAAGCAGGAGTTAAGAGGAGAAAAAAACTCCGTATATCTTTTGTAACATTGCAAGACATTTGATGATTGCATCCAGATGTTGAGTCACAGATACCTCTCCATGAAACCCTCTGGCACAACATGACACAGCAGTGCAGTCTGTCTGGTCTAGATGATGAAGAAAACAATTTGGCATTATCTATCAATGGGAAAAGTGAATCCAGGGAAACAAATTATGTATAACCATTACAAGTATAAAAATCCTGATAAGATTTCCTTGTATAAATAATATAAAAAGCCTAAATAAGACATTATCATTAAGCCTGTTACTACTCTGACACATCTCTACCCATACAGCAAATCCGATATGTCTTCACAGATGGATAGGATAATGTATGCACAATAAAGTTTGCAGTCTGGATTCAGTAATTTTCTTAATTAACTCTTCTAACAGAGTGCTCTTGCATTTAGGCAGCTTAGAGAAATGCATGTGTGGACAAGCCAGAAGTTGATTTTTTCTGGTCATGAAGTGCTCATGAACAGGAGCCATGTGGAGTTACTTCTGTTGGAAACCTAGCTTGTAGTCCTAGGCATAAGATAATTCTTTCTCTCAATATTTTAAAGGGGAAAAAATAATTTTAATCTGTTCAGAATGCCTGAAAGGGTAGGATGTGTTAATATCAACAAGATTCTTCTCTTTTGCAATGGAAATGAAGTTAGGCACCATTGACGACCTCTTTGTAGAAATTGCTGATGCACTCTAAACTGGGAGGTAGTTTTAACGCTTTCCTATTAAGGAAATAATGCTGTAAGTAATTGCTTTAATTTTAAATCAAGAAACAAGCTTCTGACTGTTACATATGTGAAATGAAATGAAATTGCTGTTTTATTTGAAGAATTAACAAAAGCATTAAAAGAAAGAGCTTATGCTTTTTAAATGAATTCAGAAAACAACAAATTTTGAAAATATTAAAGGTCTGCTAAACTGGATATAGCATTTGTCTTTAAATTGGATGTAGTATTTCTTTTCCCCCATTTCCTATTTTGCTAGTGAAAGCAGGTAAATGGATATGATACTTTACATAAGCCAGCAATTTCAGACTTCAAAGCTTAAAGTTGGAGATGTAAATCTGAATTTAAGCACTGAACAGAATCTTCAGATACCCAAAGGTTAGCACCCTTGAAAAAAGCAGTCTGCTCCTATTAGATGGCTAAAAACAGATTTAGAAACTTATATTTA
Source organism: Camarhynchus parvulus (assembly GCF_901933205.1). Classification (NCBI taxonomy): domain Eukaryota; kingdom Metazoa; phylum Chordata; class Aves; order Passeriformes; family Thraupidae; genus Camarhynchus; species Camarhynchus parvulus. The sequence goes on along the minus strand of NC_044573.1, from coordinate 71,692,817 downwards.
ACAAGGAAAAATGTAGCAAATGTTCTACCAAGGGCAACAGGAAAACAAGAATCCTCTGTAAGTGCAATATGTTAACAGCAAAGAAGGAGATCAAACAAAGAGTTGATTTGGTGCTTACCAAGGAGAGATAGCTATTGACAGGTGATACAAAGAAAAGTCAAAGCATTTACTGCATTTTCTTCTTCAGCCTTCACTGACAATAACAGCGTTCATCAGGCAGCTCGTTACATCACCATGAACAACAACGAGGGGTAAAATCTCAGGCCAGAAGAGCAGTGACATGAGCCAATTAGAGAGCAGGTAGATAAGTTTGAACTGTCTGAGCTTGATGAAAATCACTTTATGGTACTGACTCAAACAGTCTCAGGGTCAGCAACTTTGTGAACTCATAAGGACTACTGTGGCCCCAGAAGCCTGGAGAAGGAAAATGTATTGTCTATTTTTAATGGGTGTAAGGAGTAACCTAGCAGCTGACCTTCAGTTTCTGTAAAAATACTGGAATAAATAATTGAACTACATGTATACAGCTAGTACATGTTTATAAGGAGATGAAGAACAGCTGAGAACAAATCATGTCATAGTTTTTCAGCTTCCTTCTGTGAGAAGTTAAGTGCTTTCCTGAAAAAAGAAGAGAAAAGGAGCAGAGATCATTTGGCTAAACTTCAGCAGGTCTCTCTTAAACAAGCTAAAGAAATATGGCACAGCTGGAAGGGAAGGATATCATACTGGGGAAAGTAGCTATTAGGTTCACTGCCAAGTTGGAAGGATGCTGTAAGTGGAATTTCACAAGGTCTGTCTTCAGTCTGCCACCACTCGATATTTCCCTTAATTATTTCAAAAGCATGAAGTGTATACTTATTTAATTACTAATCAGCACCAAGCCAGGAGGGGCTGCACTAAGATTTGAGGGAAGGACTAGAATACAAAATGATCTTTACAAATCAGCAAAAAAAAAGATGAAGTAAAACCAAAAATTCAAGACTGTTCTAAAGGGAGGGAAACAAAATGTCTCTACAAAGAAATCACTCTCCCCAGTGATAGTTTGGTGAGCATCATACAAGTACAAAATGTCCAAGGTCAACTGGGAAATCAAGTGAACACATCAGGGTGGGCAGGGGACAGGACAGGACACACACCCACCCTTGCCATGCCCAGCAAGCACTGGCCTTGACACTTACATAGTGCTGGGCCAGGGGCTGGAGACTTGATGGGGTTGCTCAGAGAAATTCAGACCTACTGATGCACTTGGGTTCTGGTCAGAAAACTTGACTTTTGAAGGCACTCAGGCTGCTTTCTTTAGGAAAAAAAGGATCCTTAAAGGAGGGATGTCTTAAAGAGGGACCTGTTTTCAGCAAAGAGTAGAAGAAAAGAGACCAATAAGCTTTCTCTACAAGCATTGTTCAATTAGGAGCAGTGGACTTAAACTGAAGTAGAAGAAAATTAGTTTAAACATAAGGGAAACATTTTCTAAATATTCAAATAAGCATTGCTGAAAGGGATTTTGCAGAGAGTAAAATCTCCTTCATCCATCAGTTTTCTAAGTATGGTTGATCATGGTCTGAGATAAGAAAATGGAATGGGTGACCTTTAAGCCCTTTCTAATTCTATTTTCACTGATTCAGTAACAATTTTGATGAGCATACTCCATGTAATATGTATCTACAAGTAATCAGTGAAATGATTTGTAGAATAAGGTACTAATGTAACACTTTGAGTCTTTAGTCCTAAGTGATTTGAGTAAACAGGAATAGAATTTCCAGTTTATGCTACAATTAGAAATCATCTAGAAGAGCTGCTATTTATTAAATTATAAGATGTAATTATTGATACTGAAATATCTACTTCTAGGTGACACATTTTGAAAATAAGCATTTATGCTTCTCCAGTGTTTTCTATAAAAGCTTTCAAGATGGCAAGTAGCTTTAGGCAGAGCAGAAGACATCTTGTTTTGTCATGTGTAGCTAAATACTGTACAGATTAAGGATGTGGGTTTAAAGAGCACAAAGCCTGATTCAAACAAAAGTAATGTTAATCACTTGTGGATCATTTTAAAGTGATTTACTCTGTCTAGTCAGCTTTGTCTATTTGACTGAATTTAATACTGTTGACATTTCTACTCTCAATTTTAAACTTTGTATTTTTCTCTAACTTGTTTTTACGGTAACTTAATTAAAGAGTGGATAGCTTGATACAGATGCCAGGGTGGAAGTTGCCTTATAAAATATGAAGCAGTGTACAAAGTGTACTGAGTTGATATATAACAATGTCAGAGACTGGAAGACCCTGAGCAACCAAACTGCAGTCGCTTATTTATTTATTTCTTTCTTTTTTATTTATTATCTAATTCAGTCCCTTGGGGTCAACATACACTTATGGAAGCTTATACTGCATAATTAGCCATTGTATGTAGCCAAGAGTCTGTTTAACACATGGCTATCTTCCATGAAACAAAACTACTAACATAATTGTCAATAATTTGTCCATATATACAACCAAAGCTAAGGTGGAAGTACTTCATTGGATGATCCATGAGTGGATTCTGGGACTGTATGAATAATTCTGCCAACTCCACTAAATACCACAGAATTACAGAATTACAGAATATTCTGAGTCAGAAGGGACCCACAAGGATCACTGAGACCAGCTCCTGCACAGGACAGTCCCAAGAGTCACACTTTGTGTCCAACAGTATCACACTCCTCATACAACTTCCCCTCAGGGCCCTTCACCAACTCTGTTGCCCTCCTTTAGGTGTTCTCTAATAGCTTAATTTCTCTTTTATATTGTGGTGCCCAGAACTGCCCCCAGCACTCAAGGTGAGGCCGGCCCAGTGCAGAGCAGGGGGGGACAATCCCCTGCCTTGCCTGGCTGGTGATGCTGGGCCTGACAGGGTTGGCCCTCCCAGCTGCCCGGGCACTGATGACTCTAGGTTCAAATTGACTTTGACCTACTTAGGGCTTGATTTGGTTACCTGAAGGTAAGTATTTGGTACCATGGAAGATGTTTTGGGCTGTGTCTGCTGGTATTCATGCCAGTTCAGGTGACTGTAGTTCTCTAACTCCTGTGCCAAATCTATAAACTTCATATAGATCTGAGCCCTACATGGCAGAAGATACCTCAAATGGCACTTAGAAGTCTGTATTAGCGGGTGAATCAAGGGTTATAGTAGCCCAGTCTTAAACACCCAGCTGTTATTTGGTTACCAACATCTTGATGACTTCATCTGAAGGCAGAGACTTGTGCTAGTAGATTTATTCAGCTGCGCTGAGTGCCACAACCAGTCTTTTTTTAAACACATCCATGGATAGTGACTCCACCACCTCCCCAGGCAGACCATTCCAGTACTTTGTCACCCTTTCTGTAAAAAACTTTTTCCTAATACCCAATCTATATTTCCCTTGGGGCAGCTTAAGATGTATTACTTATATATACATATAAAATATGTTAGTTTTGGGGTTTTTTCCCCCTATCCATTCTCTCTAAAGGAATCACGGAAGAAACATATTTCATTATAAGGAACAGCAGAGTTTAGAGAAGCAATACTTGAAGCCTTGCTTTTTTCCTTCCTCAGAATCTGCTTGCAGGTGATATATAATATACATATTACACACAATATGATAACATTGCAGCAGATGTGTCACAGCCCATCTTGGTGCCTATCTATACTTTTAAACACTGATAACAGTGTGCTTGTGGAGCAGGTTTCAAAAGCTGCCTTGTATCACTGCCACTGTGCAGCAGGTTTAGTTACACTGAAAGGGACCTCACCCACTCAGGCTAAGTATCTACTTTTGTCTTCCTTTATTGGGATCTTATATGTCAATTATCACTCCCTCAGCTGTGTACAGAATGAGCTTCATCTTCCCCAAATTTAGGTCTCTGTAGATGCTTGCATGTGTATTAATCAATATGGTCTCCCTCTATGATAATGGAGAGAAAACAACTTCACTTGGGCAAGTTTCATGTGCCCTTTAGGTGTCTGCCTCAAGAACAAACTCAAGCAGACCCTTGTTTTTTGTAATAAGTCTTCCACCATAACTGCCTCTTACCAACTGGTTGCAAAAAAGAAAGCACTTTAAAATGCAACAAAAAGTGACTAAAGGTCAACTTTAGTCCATTTTCCATGGAACTGGATGGAGGGTATTTAAATAATCAAATATCAGGTGTCATTTCAGGATTGTAACTTGGAGAGCAACTTGCTGAAGTTCTCAATCTCTATTATGAGCCTATATTATACATGGAAACATGACTAAGTTTTTTTTTTGTGTGCCACCCCTATTCACTGCTCTCTTCAGGCAAAAAAAAAAGGATTTTAAGGCTTAGCTGACCCACGTCTAGCATGGTCAAAGCCAACTCATTTCTGTACCTACTGACACATAAATAAACTCAGGTATAGAGCTGCTACATACTTGGCAAACCTGAAGCTTTTCATGAGGAAACTGCCTATGTCCTGATTCAGTAGATGTATAAAATACACTCACAGGAATATTATTCAGCCCTAGTCTAAATAGAGATTCAAAATTATGCCTCTCTGTACCTGGATATTCTTATGATACCACAGTGTTGAAAGCACTCTGACACACTGGTGGCTCCTATTGTCCTGAGCATCCCTATGAATTATTATGGAAGGATTGGTATTGACCCTGGCCCTTTGTATTATCTGTCTGTTTTGAAATAGTCTAGAGCTATAGGAGGCAGGACTGCATGTACTGTATTTCAGTCTTCATAAAGAGCAACAAAATTTTCACATAGATTGTAAAAGATTTGGTGAGTCAAAAAATAATTTTAGAAATTTGTCTTTGGCATTTATCTAAGGTTTTTGCCAACATATGATAGCCTGTGCTAACCCTTATAATAAAACTGAGTTTTTCTTCAAAATTAAAGGGGAAAAGAATGAAATTCACTGTGCATGAATGTAACATTTTCATTTCTATTTAAAGTTCCTTTACAAAGTCGAGCTCAGGAGGTGCTGTTCCAGTGCTCCCTCATTTATAACCTATTTTGTGACATGCAGAAACCTTGTATAAACAATTATTGTGAAAAATAAATTAATTCTCTCCTCACCTCTGTTACTCCTGAAATGCTGTCACTGTAGTTCACAAATATGGACATGGTCTCAGTGCTATTCATTAAAACATTGGTTAACAAGAAACAAGATAGATGTTAGAACAGAATTGTAGTTTAGATAAAATATTATTTCATATGCCGCTAGCAAAGACTGAAATGGATTCTATTCTGTTTGTCGTAGGAGGCTACTAATAGCACAAGAACTCCCTGGAGAAACCCACTGAAGCAAGGCCATGACCCATCTCTGTAGGAGGTGATCCACCATCATCCTTCCTTTGTGGCTTTTCTGCAAGTTGAACAGCTTTAGATTACACAGGAGCTCTGCAGGTAGAGCTGAATCCACTTTGGTTTTGGACTGCCTTAGCCACAGCAGGAAGCCAATCCTTCCCCTTCCTACTCTATTAAGTAGATAATTTAAAGTGGCATCCTACAGCATTTCAATTTAATTGAAAGTGTTAAATGAAAAATGATTGACAGAACCAATTTTTGGTTTTATATAATTTGCATGGGCTTGTGGGAAATGTTCTAATCATTTGCCTTTCCACTCCACATTTAGGAATACATCTTGCTTATATGTTGCAAATGTTTTTTTCATGCTGAAAACATTTTATACTTTACTAGGTTTTGTGCAGGAAGAAAGGTATCTATGATGTGTGCTGAACTCCTTCAGATATTTTGAAAATAATGATGAAACTGTAAGATTGCTGAAATTATTAAATCACTGTAATTCCCAGACAGGATGTCTAGAGCCATCAGCTCTTGAGACCCTATAATAAAATCTGCAAAGCATCTGAAAATCTGACCCCGATGTTTTGCAGCTAAAATACTTCAAATTGATAAAGAGCACAAAGAGGTGAATGTGTCACACTGCCAAACTATACCAGTGATACTGCACTGTAACAAGCTGCATTTTCAGAGGTGCAATCAGAGCATCATCTCTTGCTCATGACTTAAGATGACATTGAAATACAATTGCTCAAAGTTAAATAACTAAGTAAATATTTTCAGTTTCATCAGAACTTCTGTAGATTTAATAATTTAATTTAAAAGCTTAGCAGAGAATGATCACAATTAAATAGGTCTATAATTTGTAATGTTACTTTGGTCTGGGCAATGTTTCCTTCACACAGAATGGGAAATAACTGTGGAACCAGAATATTTACCAGTGGGAAGATCACTTTTGGATACTGCCACAGAATGGATTTAAGCGCCAGTCTTTGAGCTACCAAATGTGATGAAGTGAATCTGAAAGTATTATAGATGACTGGATTGTAGCCTAGGCTAGACAGTTATTTGAAGAGGCAAGTTGGAGTTATTAAATTATCTCAATGCTACAACTTTAGTCTCCAAGTAGCGTGGTGAGAAAAAGTAAGATGCAAAGCATTTGTTCTTTTTCCTAAAAAAACCCCCACCAAAAAAAAAAAAAATCCTGTTGCATTGTGTCAGGCTGCATAGATTCTCTAGGGCATGGGAAATACATGTTACACAGTGATGGATGAGGAAGAATATGCTATAAGAGTGTCTGTTGAAGAGAATGCAATTTTTCCTCCTATTTTTTGTTTTTGCAGGGGAAAAAAACCCAAGATGATATTTCTTTATACAGATTTTTGAAGGTATCCTTAGCTGCCTGTGGAGACTGGAATAATTATTAACAATAATTATTTAATTAGCTCTGGATATTCAGAAACAGAAATGGTAATGATACACCCTGCATTTCTACCCATGGGCAAGGTGTATAAGATTCTTTAAAAAGAAAAGGAATATAGACTTCCCTGATTATTTAAAGTATATAAGAAGCTTTGGGGTCATCACATTGAGATTCATCTCTAATTTTATAAAACTTCCTCAGTGCATTTTTGGCACAACTGTAATATTTTAAGGCAATTTTATACTGAAATCTTTCTAATCAGAATCTCTGGTGAGAATCCTGAATGGAAAAAGAAATCTCAGCCAGTATATTTTCAAAGCATGCAGCCATTCAGAATCTGATTACCTTTTCACATTTTCATACAAAATGGATTAATGTGTCCCTGTCTTTATTACATTTTCAACACTTGTCATTTGCGATTAAGCCAACACTATGAAGATGTATTACACAGCAGCATAAATGGCCACATTAAAATAGGGTATATATGTGCCTGAGAAGTTAAAGGCAGATTGATTTGTGATACTTTTACATTAGATGTAATGTACCTAAAAATATTTCACACAACTCGAGAGTCAACAATCTGGGGGGAAATATAAATAAATAGATGGAAGCTTACACAGAGGGGAAAGAGCTGCAGAAAAGTGTTAATTAAATCAACCATGTGTGGGGATGTGGTAGAGTGCTATGAAGAAAGCTAGATCCAATTTCTTATAGATAACAGCTCAAATAAGAAATTGCCACACAATTGGAAACACCTACTCCAGAGGTCCAGTGCTGGGAGACAGAGTCTATTATGAGGCAGAACTGATGTGTACTGAGAAGGATTCTGGACAAATCTTACTTTGTGCCTGTCTTAAATTATCCCTAATTCTCTTGTGAAAATATTTCCCCCATTAATCATAGCATTAACTCTCTATGCAATTTATCTCACTTCTACTTATCCTGCTACACAACACGTGGACTTCCAGCATGTAAGGGGCTTATAAGAAAATTGGAGGAAGACTTTATTTATAAGGGCTTGTAAAGGAGAAAGCAAGGGTTTTAAATTGAAGGGCAGTAGATTTAGATTGGCTATAAGGAGGAATTATTTTAGTGTGAGGGTGGTGAGACACTAGAGAAAGCTTTCCAGAGAGGCTTCTACATCTGTGGAAGTGTTCAAGGTCAGGTTGGATGAGGCTTTGAGCAACGTGGTCTAGTGGAAGATGTTCCTGTCCATGGTGGAAGGGGTGGACCTCATGATCTTTAAGGTTCCTTTCAACATAAACCATTCAGTGATTTTCTGTTTTATCATCTCCACAGAGTACCTGACTCCATTCCTATTATTTCAACCCCACTCCAGGTTCAATTATTTTTTTTTACTGGACATTAGGTTTACTGCTGTTTTGAGACATTTACTTGTGTTTCCAAAATAGAGTTGCACTCTATTTCGAAGCTTGTTGTTGAAAATCTGAAATAGATGACAGAGCAACACCACCTCTTTGGCTTTTTTTTTTTTTTTTCACTCTATTTTTTTAAATACTAAATTAATCCATCAAAATTTCTGCACTTTAAAAATCAATAATAGTAATAATAAACATTTTTTCTAAACTATGACTTATTCTGCTCATACAAACCTATAAAATCTGTCTAAAATCCAACCTAATAAATGATAGGCTTTAGACTTCAATCAAGAAAGTTGTAAAGTTGCCTTTCACTTAGTTCCATTAAAGGCTATCTTGCCATCTGCTTGTGGAGGCAAGGTTTCTAGCTGAATACTAACTGTATAATACAGCTGTCCGTGAGAGTGCAGCTGCCATCTTAAAAGTCAGTATGAGACAGACCCATCAGACCATCATTATAAAATGACCTCTAGCATGACATCACCTCTAGCAAAATTTCAGCTTGGAATGACCCTTAAAACATCTTTTTGTTGTCTTTCATGTGATCTGCTGTAACAAGTACAGGAAGTATAGTAGTGTGGTTTCTACAGTGGAAGTGACTCACCAGCTGACAACAGACCCCATATAAGAGATATTCAGATGGAGTAGAGGCGCAGGCCAGCCCAAAGCAGCAGGTTCGGATCTTCTTGGTCCCAGATTTTTGGGGCATTTAGTGGTTCAGTTTACGCTGCCTGTTCATTGGAAAGGCAAATGAAGTTCCATGGACATCTCACCTTCCCTTTCCAGTATGGCCCTGTCTGAGCAGCACTCCCCTTCAGCAGCCAGCTTCTTCCTCAGTCTCTGTGCATATCCATATCTGAGCCAGCTAAGTTTCATCTTGTACCCCTCTAATTTATCTCACTGGTACTGAATTATCATCCTCCTGTGATTCTCAGCCCTATCCCTGTTCTTCGTTCATCATCCTCACGCACATTGTCTGTCTTGGTGCTGCTGCTGATAGCATCAGCGGCTGCCACGCTCTGCACCGCACACTGCAGATTATTCACATCTGAGCTGCCTGCTCTGTGTACAGGCAATCTCTCCACGTAAATGAGAATACCTTTACAGTCTTTCTGATAAACACTAGCCCCTCCTTTGTATGCCTCTTATCCATTTTTCTCTGAAGTCATTCTCACTGCTTGCCGGTAACAGTGATCATCCTGAAGACTTTAGTGAGAGCATTTATCTGCTTTGGGATGATTTGGGGTCATTTTTTTCCTCCTGGACACATTTCATCTCTGAGGCTGTTTCCAAGGGCAGTTCCATAGTTAGGAGAATTTGGAGGAGAGTACATATACAATTTGGGGTTTTTCTCCTGAAGAAGGGAATGCAGAGTTAGCTGTCTATGGGGAATTATGAGAACAGGATTCTAAATCTCACTGCTTTAAATTATTCTAAAAACCATGGCCTGGAAGGTGTAATTGGCAGGGAAGTGTAGAATTTGTCAGTGCAGCTCAATAATTATCTAGTCAGAACTCCCGAATGAACTCTTCCAGGTAATTTTTTTTCAGCCCTAGACAGCTCTGCAGCTATTTTATTTCAGCTTAACTGTTGTGAAGTAGTCATGATTTTGTGTAGTATTTTTAGTTTCCCAGATGAATAATGCATTTTGTTTTGCCCACTAAAGTTACTGGGGCTCAGGTATGTCTACCTTTTTTAATATTATTTTAATTATTTTGAAGAAAAAATTGTGATAGAGTGCTAAATCTGTTTTGTACAGTACAACATATGGCTGCCTGAAGTATCCCTCTCCCTCATTTTTTTATTCATATGATACATGAAAAATGGCATAAATGTATCTCATTGTGTCACACAGAATCTGTGTAGCCAACAATAATGAATATGCTTTACTCTTCAGCTTGGTAGTGTTTCATTTTTTCCTGACAAGATTATTTGACAAGCAGACCCTGCACTGGCAATGTTGTTTATTTTCATAGGCATGTAAATTATCTTGACAGTCTCATAAACATAAATTGGCAAGCATACTGTCCCACAGCAATGCTTGTTAAAATACACTAATGGAATATAATAAATAAATTATTCTAGTGTATTTATAATATGCTAGCATACCATTACATCTTGTGAAAGTTATACAGCACAGGATTATATGCTCTATATTTCTTACAGTTTACAATAACTTGTTGGTCAGATATTTAATGCAATTAACTCTAAAGAAAAATGCATAGACCCATACTCAGGGGTGCATTCAATTTAAAAATAATGGAAATAATAATTTACCCAGACTGAAAATGCTAGATAGTTTTTACCACTCTGCACACATCAGTTTCATGGAATGATACAATGGTTTGAGTTGGAAGGGACACCAAATTTCACTTGGAATACCTGTGCAGGAGGTAGGTGGAGGGAAATGCACATGTATCCAAGTAACAAACTGATTGCTTGGTAGCTGGTAGATAGGTTGGATACCAAAATGCTCAAAGATGTTTGGAGTGCACCTGGGAAACAGGTTTAGTTTTGGAAGTCCACAAAGAATGGATGCTAATTATTCACAGATGGTCCGGGTGAATGTCCCACTGTAATTGATTCAGCTGTTTTTGCTGGTTGTTCAAAGTTCCTCATGGAAGCCAACAGCCATTTGAAGTTGTCCTTGATAGGAAAGAAAGAAGCTTCACAGGGGTCTTGGATGTCTTTGGAGCCAAAGCAAGCTAAGACACAAACATCAGTGGCAAATATTACCTCAGACTGTAAGTCCATGACCACATCATAGGTGTCAGCCCAGGGTGTCCTATAATCTTCAGAGATTCATTCTTATAAATTCCAGGCCTCTCTAGGGTGCCTTTCATGCCACTGGAGGAAAGAAGAGCTTTTGAGGAAGAAATCACTTCACCTAATTTATAA